>NW_021620769.1:2982115-3068598 GCF_004785775.1 Grammomys surdaster | reverse complement strand
TGTGCAGTCAGCATAGCGGGAGGTTGTGTGCATTCAGCATAGGGGGAGGTTGTACACACATTCTTATCCATCAAGACTCAGCTCATGACCGGTCCTCCCGGAAACCTGTCTACAGGCTCGCAGATTGAAACGTCCCTCTGGGTTGGTGAGGGTTTGTTTTTGTGTTTTAACATTAGTGTGTGTGTGTGTGTGTGTGTGTGTGTCCTTGGTGGAACTGGGGACATGGGCAAATACAGGACAGGAATTACTGAGAATGCTTTGGCAGTTTGGTGGTGGTAGTTCTGTTGGTTGGTTTATAATTATAAACAACTAAAGAACATTTGTGGTTTTTAAATCTTATGGACTACAAAAAACAATCTAACAAACAAAACATGTTTTGATTGCTGAGCTACAGTGTGTGTGTCAAAACTATATCTGTCTGACTTGACTGTGGTTTTGTTTTTTGTTTTTGTCATTCACAATTCTATTCAGAACCCATTTTGACTCTGCCAAGCCCACTTCTTCTGAGACAGACTGCAATGACAACGTCCCTTCCCATAAGGCTCCTGCTTCCTCCCAGAGCAAACACGGAATGAATGGCTTTTTCCAGCAGCAAATGATGTATGACTGCCCACCATCCCGAGTTCCATCAGTCTCTGGAGAGTCCAGCCTCTATAACCTGCCGAGGAGCTATTCCCATGATGTGTTGCCAAAGGAATCTCCGTCAAGTACTGAGGCAGATGGAGAGCTTTACGTCTTTAATACCCCATCTGGGACTTCAAGTGTAGAAACTCAGATGAGACATGTGTCTATTAGTTACGACATTCCGCCAACACCTGGTAACACTTACCAGATTCCACGGACATTTCCAGAAGGCACATTGGGACAGTCATCAAAGCTGGACACCATTCCTGATATCCCCCCACCTCGGCCACCAAAGCCACATGCAACTCATGACCGGTCTCCTGTGGAAACGTGTGGAGTCCCACGCACGGCCTCAGACACTGACAGCAGTTACTGTATTCCTACAGCAGGCATGCCGCCCTCCCGGAGTAATACCATTTCCACCGTGGATTTGAACAAGTTGCGGAAAGGTAAAGCTCTGGCAGGCTCTGCTCTTTTAGGGGTCAGTGGTAGAAAGCCTGTTTCTACAGGGCTTAATGGGGAAGAGCCTTTTCTGCACAAGCATAGGACCTACACTTAGATCCTAGTGCCCACTCATGTTTGTGATCCTAGCGATACATAGGGGACAGAGACAGGGGGATTACTGCCTCTTGTGGCTGCCAGCATACCTCCAGATTCAGAAAAAGATCCTGTCTCGGGAGAATAAGGCAATATGTGATACAGGAGGACACCCAGCATCCTCCTCTGGTCTCCACTCATTGTGAGGGCACACAAACAACTGAACCCACATGCATGTGTGCACAGAAATCACATTTATTCACACACGTATGTACACATGCCAGAAACTGCATTTTCTCAGTAACTGCTCTCTTCAGCATAGTATGGTGGTAAAGGGTATTTACCCCTTTCCTTCTGCAGCTCTGCAGCTTCCACACATGTAGCCATGATACCAGAGTCAGTACATCCCTGTAGGATGTGTGTTCAGGGGGGTGGGGAGAGTGACTGTGTGTGTGTGTCTGTGGTGTGTGTGTGTCTTTGTGTGGATGTCTGTGTATCTGGGTCTATATGTGGGGAGTGTCTGTCTATGTATCTGTGTGTCTTTGTGAAGGTGTCTGTATGTCTGTGTCCATGTCTGTCTGTCTGCCGGACTGCCTACCTGCCTGTGTGCATGTATGTCTGTGTGCCTGCTCTGTTAGCAGAAAACAAGCTGGATCGTCTCATGCCTAAAAAAGTATGGCCTTATGGTTTCCTACCTCGTTTCTCTCCCACTTTCTAGGCTTCTGTAGAAGTAGGCTGTCTGAACAGAAACACTCCTAGCGATGTCCTTGCCTGCATCTGTGTGCCACCATGACCATTTCTATGTCATATCTCTGGGGTTTCCCCTTCCTTCCTCCATCAGCAGTGTCTTCCCAGACAACGATGCTCTTCAAGGCCAGCCAAAGTTGTGCTTGAGTCTCTCCTCTCTCCTCAACTTAGCTGACAGTGGACATGCTTGTTTTACCTCACACGGCCTGCAAACTCAATCTAAAAACCCCAGGAGTGTGGAATTGGACTGGCTTAATTCCCCAAGACTCTTGAGGTTTCTTATAGTATAAATACTGTGTCTTGAGTGTATTGTCCCCATGTCCCCTGCTTCTCTCCTTCCACCATGTGGGTCCAGGAGAACAAACTCAGGCCGTCAGGTTTAGCAGCAAGTGCCTTTATTTGCTGAGCCATCTGGCCAGCCCAAATTCATTCTTCTTTAAGGATGAAGAAAATCCCATTGGGTATATGTACCACACTTTCCTTATGCTGTCTTCTGCTGTTGGACACTCCATTGACTGCTGTGTAGCTTAGCTCTTCTGAGTAGTGCTGTGGTAAAGACCGACGTGCAGGTCTCTGTGAGCTGTTGCTCTCAACTGCTCAGGATGCTGTATAGGATGCTGTATAGTTGGGTTGTATGGTAGGTGTGGTTTTACTTCTCTGCTTTTTAAGGAAGCTTCCATACCGATTTTCATAATAGTTGGTCCAGTTTATGTTCCCATCAGAGATGTCTGAAGGTCCTCTTTTGTCCTCCTCCTTGGCAGTGCTTGTTAGGTTTTTTGTTGTTGTTTTGTGAGAGTGTGTATATGTATGTGTGGTTTTGGTTTTTTGTTTAATGACCAACATTCTGACTGGGGTAAGGAGGAATCTCAGTGTAGTGTGTGTGTGTGTTAATGGCCATTTGTGTTCCATCCTTTGGGTGCCATATACTCCTTTAGTTAGCCCATTTACTGGCTAGGTAGTTTTCTTACTTAGTTTTTTAGTTCATTCTTGCTGTGAGCATCATGTTGGGTATATAGCTGACAAAGGTTCTTTCCCACTCTGTAGGCTGTCTTTATTTGGTCACTGCTTCCTTCCTCCATGGATGGTTTTGAATTTCATGAGGTCTTGTTTGTCATTTGTTGGTTCTGCTTGCTGGGTGGCTGGGACCCTTGCCCGTGCACACACAGGAGTGTTTTCCCTTCTCCAGCCACTTCTGAATTTCAGGCTGCATCCCTCCAGAAGGTCTTGGAGCTACTTGGGTTTGCAGGATGAGCTACTGGGATCTAGTCCCATTGTTACGCAGATGGATATCCAGGTTCCCACTGCTACCTGTTGAAGAGGCCATGTTTTCTCCAGTGGATAATTTTGATATCTTTGTTTTTTTAAAAAAAGATCAGGTGTTAAGTGCACATGCCCTAAAATCTATGTGTTAGTGGTTCTGTATCTTGTGGTAGAGTTTTCTAGCTGTTGCAAAAAAGGCAAAGAGTTAATATACAATAAAAATATTTTATTGGTATATGTTCAGCCTTCCAATACCTATTTGAAATGGTCTGCTCCTTCCTTCTTTCCTCCCTGTCTTTCTCTCTCCCTCCCTGTCCTTCTCCCCCCCCCCCTTCCTTTCACCCTGCCACAGGATCTCAAGTAGTCCTATCTCACTAAGTAACTGAGGATGGCCTTGAACACACACACACACACACACGAACACACGCACACACCCTACCTCAGTCTCCTCTGTTGCTGGGGTTTCAAAGAGGCTTCCTAGTTATAAGTTAGTGGCTCAAAATGGATATCATTTCTTTTCTCCATCTTTAGATAACCCTTCTCCTGCCAGGCTTGGACATTCGGTTGCTGTCATAGTAAGATCATGACATAGGTAACCATATAGGTGTGTACTTAACCTGCCAGTTAGAGACCCTGCTTCATGAGTGTCCTTTCAGGGTTGACAAATCTGTGTGCATGGACAAGTCTGAAGAGAAAGAGCACCTGCAAGCTAGCAACAGGGAAACAAAAGCTGACAGTTTTTTCTTAATTCCAGATGCTACTTCTCAAGATTGCTATGATATTCCACGAACCTTTCCAAGCGATAGATCTAGTTCCCAGGAAGGCTTCCCCAACCAGTTTGTAAGTATGACTGACCACTGGCCTTGGCGTTTCTGACTCTTTAGATTTAGTACCTTAGACTGTAAATGCGACCATGAAATGAAAGTAACTACAGGTCCTGTAGGAACAGGCGCGATACTTGTGTGTGACAGTGTATGACAGTGGCTTTGCTTATTAAGAGAAATATATGTGTGTTTTAGAAAATCAAAAACATATTGACAGCAGGAGGTGTCTCAGGCGAAGAACTAGATGAGAACTACGTTCCCATGAACCCCAACTCACCACCGCGACAACATTCCAGCAGCTTTACGGAGCCAATTCAGGAGCCAAACTATGTGCCAATGACCCCCGGGACCTTTGATTTTTCTTCATTTGGAATGCAAGTCCCTCCCCCTGCTCATATGGGCTTTAGGTCCAGCCCAAAGACCCCTCCCAGGAGGCCAGTTCCTGTTGCTGACTGTGAACCACCCCCGGTGGATAGGAACCTCAAGCCAGACAGAAAAGGTAAGGGGTGGGAACATGCAGTTAGGGCTGCATTTAACCATACCTAACAGGAAACTGGTGTGGGACTAAGCCTAAGCACTTTATGTAGCCTGGGTCCTTACTGTAAGTCCAGAAATGCTGCTGTTTGTAAATGAATATGTTGATGTCCAGGTGGGCGTCCCAGGTCTCCTCAGACCTACAATAGCGCTACAAACTAAGAATGCCCAGAGCAATGGCGGCAGCAGGCAAGCACTAGGAGAATCTGAAATGTTCTTCCCAGAAGATAAAGGTGGAGCTCCTGACCCTTGCCTGACTGTCCCCTCCGCTGATGTATGACACTCATACATGTCAAGAGAGACCTGAAATCTCAGGTTGTATGTGTGTCGGTGTCTTGATTGTTTTGTTATTGTTAATTTCTGCCTGCTATTTTGCTTTTATAAAGCATAGCAAACCAAGCCTAACACTAGATAGGCCCTTGCTTTGCTATTCTGTATACTATCAAATTAGATTCCAGATGATAATGCATTTGATGTGATTATTTAAGAATAGTGAAGATGTCTATGCAACCTTTCTCTTTCTCCACATCATGACTTTAAAAAGCAAGAAAAACAAACACACACCTGCCTTGGCTCTGGGATAAGTGAAAGCCTCTATGGCTCTTACTCTGGACTCGTAAGGAAGGATGGTCTCCAAAGCAGGGGAGCCTGTGAGGCCTGGTCTTCTTTGTCACAGGAAGCTTTCAGCCACTTTGGGTAATGTCTCCTCAGGTTTTAAAAACTTAGGTTCAAGCCAGGCATGGTGGCCCAAGCTTTTCATTCTGGTGTGTGGGATGCAGAAGCAGGTAAATTTCTGTGATGCAAAGCCAGCCTGGTCTACATACTTCTGGGTCAGCCAGAGCTGCACCTGTCTTAAAAACAAAACAAATTTGGGCTTAAGTCTTTCAAACAGAACCCAGTGTGCTGCTCACACCTTTAGTGTGGCTCAATCTTGATAACCAAGTACAGTTAGAGGTGTGTGATAGACTGATAGGTGTCCGGCGTTTTGCAGAGGGATTAAGGTCATTTGAAAAGCCACATGTCGTTTATAGCTTTTTCAGGACATGTAATGTCTATGCAAACTTCTTATTAACCTGGGCTTAAATCATTAACACTAATTATGTTGTGGTTGTGGGAGGCTCGGATTTCTTCAAACTAAAGTGTTTGGTTTTATTCTTACATGAGAAAGGATGTATTTCTCCTGTACTCTGTGAAAATATGTGATCTGCCCTGTGTACTTGTCTTGTGAGGTGTCTCCACATCTTTTCTGTCTGTCCCCCTTTTCTCCTTTCCTCCCTGTGTTCTCTCCAGTGACTGGGTTCTGCCTTCTGCACCCTGTGGCCTGCAGCACTTCTGTGACCTCAGTCCTTCTGCCTTGATCCCTCCTTGCTCCTTGTCCTGTTAGCATCAGCCTCTAATGCCTCCTCCATCATTTTCAGGCTTCGGATTCTTAGAGACCGTTTGAGTGGTCCAGGCTATCCCTTCACACAGTTGCCTGGCTGCTGTGGGGCAGATGCCCACTGTCAGTCTCACACGTTTATGGATGGTCCTGTGTGGTAGCTGTAAACTCCCAGACATCCATGCTTCATGGCCACCATCTGGAGTTGTCCTAGAAAGGGTGTGAGTGCCATAGGCTTTGTGTCCCTTTTGTCTTTGTCTCTAACCAGTTAGAAATCTCACTAAGTTTACTTCTTGGCATAAGATGTAAGTGAACATGAAGAGATCTGTAATTGGTCCACAGGTCCCTGAAAAGTCAGTACACACCTTGTAGACACAAAGTATTGAAAACCTTTTTTTTGTTTTTAATTTTTTATTTTATTTATTTCTCTGTGTGTCTCTGGCTATCCTGGAGCTTGTCCAGCAGTCCAGGCTGGCCTTGATCTCAGAGATCCTCCTGCCTCTACCTCCCAAGTGCTGGGGCCACTGCCTGGCCTCAGCCAGCTGAGTGATTGTTTGAATTGTTCTCTCTGGAAGAGTCCATGACAGACAGTCGGCAGCCTCGTCTTGTTTCTGCCCCAGTTTTATTTGCCCTGCCACAGTGTCCACATAGTGCTAGCCAGTTTTCAAATACTTTCTACAAGCTGAAGCTGCAGAAGTACAGAGGGCTGTGCATGCAGACGCCTGGCGTGTGCCCCGGCTGTCTGCTGTTGCAGCTTGATCACTAGCTGAGAGTTCACGATGCTATCCCTGTAGTGTTTGTTTCGAACCAGATTGTGTATGCACTTAATAAGGAGAGCTTTAATTTAAGTGTATTATAAGAGATGCCAGAAGAGTAGAGCATCACATTCTAGTGACAGAGCAGGACAGTTGGAGTAGCTGTGACACCTTTATATTTCTAATGGAAAAGGAATTTTGTGAGGTTTGGAAATTTTTTTATAAAATGTCTATTGGGTTTCAGTAAAAGTAAGCCCTGTTTAACCACTGGTCTCACCTGGATTCTGCTGTTTCCATTTTCCAGGTCATTCCAGAAGCAGCAGCCACCAAGGATGGTATTTTGCTCTTCTGAGTCTATTTGTATAGAGATTTTATCATTCTAATTTTTCAAAAAGAAAATCCTTAAAGCTTTTGTATATCATTAAAAATAACCATGCTTTCTTTAAAATTATGCTCATAAGATACTAAATTCTTATTATCAGATGAGTGATATTAGTACCCTAACTAATTTTTTTAAGATTTTTAAAAAATTTTTGTATTCACCAAGTAGATGCCTAGCAACTGAGGGAATCCAAAGAGGGCGTTGGATCCACTGGAACTGGAGTTAACAGACAGTTGTGAGCCACCATGTCAGTGCTGGGAATCACCCCCAATCCTCCACAAGAGCAGCCTGTGCTCTGACCTACTGACCCACTGACCCACAGACCCATCTCTCTACCTCCCTTCACTAAGTTTTCATAAACAGGAGCTAATGTTTAATTCCTAAGTGGATAACACTTATTAGAGCTTAAAGGGAGGAAGTATGGAATATGTTACCAGCCAGGGACAGTTCCCCTGTGTAATACTTAGCGTTACTACAGTATTGTAGTAGCACAATTAAAACAAGTACAAATGTTTTTCTTTCACAACCCTGCCTCAAATCATCTGCTGAAATTAGCCAAGGTAGTAACCTTGTGGGTTACTTTTCTTCCACTTCGGTTTTGGGGTGCCCATTGGAAATGGTCCCATAACTTTAGAAGAGTACACCTGCATTGTTAGAAGCCAATTCAGAAAGTTCTGTGTAGCATTGAGTCTGTGTAGGCATTACCTATCAGGAGACCATTAGCATCCAGGGCTTTTCAAGAAGGCTTGCGCCTGTGTATTTGAAATGGGATTCTCATGTGATGACCTTGACTGTATCCAAGCTGAACACTTCTGAAATTACGTCAGTATAAATGAAGTTTGTTTATCAGAGAGCTAAAGGCCTGCCCTCAGTAAATCCCCTTTGCTAGACACGGAGTCTATAAACCCAAGGAAAGACGGGGTCGCTTCCCTGGGAAGCTCACCATCTAGGTTTGGCAGAGGCGGTGGAAAGGTAAACACACATGCGTGAGTGCCCTGGAAGATAGCTGGTTAGCTTTTGGCACGTCAAGGGCAACTCTCCTGAGCGGGGCCTGATAAAGGGAGTGGCAGTGAGGGCTGGGGCAAGGGAGAAGGGGCAGAGCTGGGGTGGGAGCTAGGTACAGTAATTGGCAGGCAGACCTTTCCCAACAGGGGATTGCTCAGAATCATGGGTGGGTGGGCACAGCCAAGACAGTAGGAGAGCACAGGAAAGAAAGAATCTTACATCCCAAGGGGACACCCTCATCCAGGCTAATGAGGTTAGGCTTTATTCTGAGTACTCTGTTGAAGAATTTTATGCAGACATTGACAGTCAATTGGCACTAGATACACTTCTTTCTGATCTAAAATAAAATAATTATATTTCACTATAAAATGGTATAAAAATCACATTTGTTTATCATCTCCACTAGTGGGAACTTTCCCAGTTTCCCAAACCCAGGTCTTCTTGGTCCTTGGTTGGGATAATGGAGCTGTCCTGAGGTTTTTTTTGTTTTGTTTTGTTTTTGTCCTGAAGATCATTGTTGAGGTGGTTTTCTTCGGGGCACATGAGGAATTAGAATAAGACAAATAAGAGTTATCCCAATTGTGAAAGCGATATCCACAGAACACTTTAAGTGCACTTGGGAAGACTCACTCGCAGGTAGCATGACTGTGATAGGGATTCCAGGCAGGAGTAAACACATGGAGATAAGAAAGTGAAACCTCCACCTGGATGCAAAGGGCTCCAGTTCTGTTAGTACCATCACCGTCCCTGGGATTCTCACAGAGAGTCCCTGGGTCACCTCTCAGTGACCACTTGAATATTTGTTCTGGTTGTACTTTCACTCGAAAGCGTGGAGAGGGTTGGATGAGTTCAGACAGTACCTGACCATCAGAAGTCCTCGGCATGGTTAATGGCCATGGTGTATATCAAGCCAGTTTTACAAAGCATAAGTTACCGAGCTTTGTGTAAAGGGAATGGACATAGATTCAGAAAGCCATGGTGGGTTGTTAATAGTGACAGAGTAGAGAGGACTGAGGTGTTTGTGTCTGAGAAAGAGCAAGGAGCGGCCTGGCCAGTGCAGAGCATGTGCACTTCCTGAGAAGAATATAAGGAGAGGGGCACCTGCAGTGCCTCTCACAACACCAGCTGCTCCTCCAGGGTCCCCTATGTTGTCTGCCAAAACCAGCTCGTGTCTGGTGTAAGTCACTGAAAGTAACTGGATACTCCATTGTGCTGTCGTACATAGCAGGGCCACTAATACTGATGCCTCTTGGGGTTCTTCTGTCTTTCAGTTTGAAATTTCTTCTTCTAGTTAGAGAAAACTAAAGCAGCATTGACCTTTGAGTTCCCACCAGTCTCTGCCAAGATTACTTCCCCAGGCAAGGACTGACACCCAAAGGTTTCCTCTGACCTCCACACTTACACAGGCTTGCACCTTCCCACAAACAAACACACTCACATTACACATACACACACACACACACACACACACACACACACACACACACACACACGGAGAGAGAGAGAGAAAGCTTCCTTCACAAATAGTAAATTTGTTCTTATTTTTCTTCCTCTAAGCATAGATTTTGTTGCTGTTTTACCACATTAAGATTTTAATAGAAGAAAGTTAAGGAAATGTAGATAGGAACTTTCTACTTTACTAATTTGAAATTGCTCCTCCCAATACAGCAAAAGAAAATCATTTCCTAGGTAGCTAAGCATTTAACAAGTCCAATACAGTGAGACCCGGGAGTTAGGACTGTGAGCTCTGTTCTCCGGTCCTTGATGATTCGGACTTGGCTGTGGACACTCCAGCCCCTTTAAGACATGGGTTTCTAAAAGAGCTTACTGTTTTTAAGAACCTCACTATTTTTTGTTTGTTTTTGTTCGTTTTGTGTTTTGAGACCAGATTCCTTGATGTAACCCCTGGCTGTCCTGGAACTCACTCTGTAGACCAGGCTGGCCTTGAACTCAGAGATCCGCCTGCCTCTGCCTCCCAAGTGCTGAGATCAAAGGCTGTGCCACCACTGCCCGGTAAGCCTCACTGTTTTTCATAGATGAGGTCGTTCTGCACAGGAGCTATCTGGGCTGTGCTCACAAAGTCTCGAATCCCCTAGATGACCTGCGCCTTCTATTTTCATGCCTCTCGGTTAAAAGTTTTTTGTTTTTTCATCGACATGTTAAGACTAGATGCAGCTGCTCAGAGCTGCCAGGCTCTTCCCAGGCTACCCTGAGGACTGAACCTCAGGCCCTGTGCTGCCACCGCGAGTGCAGCTGGTTGAGACATGTGGTACATTAAGGGCTGGACAGCAGCTGCAGGGAGCTGGAGTATGAAGCTAAAGAAAGGTGAGGAACCACAGCAAGACAGCAGCCATTACTTAACTACAGACACAGAAGAGATTTGAGGACGATAGTCTGGCACAGTGGCTAACTACTTCAGTCCTAGCACTGAGGAGGCAGAGGCAGGCGGATCTTTGAGCTCCAGGGCAGCCAGGCCTGTGTACAGAGAGACCCTGTCTCAACAAAGAAACAAACAAACAAACAAAAGATTTGGAGAATACTAAGGAAAAGTCAGGAGGAATGTAAAATCATCGTGGGCCCTTCTGAAAGTGTGTAGGACAGGCAATCAGTGAACAGCAAACTGAAGATAACCTCAGGAATAGTTTGTGATGTTACATACTAGACACTCCACGTGTGTGGTGTCCACACGGGTCATGTTCAGGCCACATCCATGGCCTCGCAGCGGCAGCAAGAGCAGCTCCACATCTAAGAACAGAAGTGCTAAGAAGCACCTTTCTGCTGGACCTGAGTTGACTGACTCAGTATGTGACCACTAAGTGTGCGACCACTAAGGTCGAAGGCTGACCTGGAGAACTCGGAACTGAGCTCCAGAGGATGAGCCACCTGGCTTCCCTGCAGAGCCAAGTAAAGGCTGCAGCCCGAGCTGGAAGCCAAAGGAAGCCTCACCTGCCCCGCCCATTCTGCCTTGTCCATTGTCTCCTTGTCTGACATGTTAGAAGAAACGCTAACATGACACATGTTCTTCCTGCCTTTCCTCAAGTAAGGAAAACCAAGCAGCTGCTTGTCCCCCTAGCTTCCCCTCTCGTCCCCTGTGCCTGTTACACTGTAGCATGCTGTTTCCTTTGTTCTGTTGCACTGAGCATGAATCGTGTCTAGCCGAGACTAGATGTTTTCCGATAACAAGTTTTTGTTTATGCTTTTAATATGTCACATTTCTGCACATGGCTCTGTTTCTTTTATTGTTTGTTTGTGTAACAGAATCCATTTTCCAATTTAAAAATAACATTTTTAATAAGAGAGTCTTCTTTTTGCCAATTAGGTCAGAGTCCTAAAATTTTAAGACCCAAACCCCATGGTTTAGAGCGAACTGATTCACAAACCATAGGTGACTTTGCTACAAGAAGAAAGGGTATGTACCTGTATGGGGCACTGGGATTTTATTTATTTTTATGGGTTTTTTTTCTTCAAATGAAAAGGAGAGCTTAGGTAGGGCTGCTGTTGCCAGCTGCTCCCCAGGTGATAGTTCTAAGAGGGTCTCGAGATGCACGATGGGCCTGCGTTCTCACAGTAATGCACACACAGGGAGCATCTGATACTATGTGCTCTGCAGGCAGGCTTGTCTCCTCCGCATCTCCCTTACCTAGGCAGCAGCTCACTGTTTCACCTCTGCTTGTGGGCTGCTGTGAGCCCAGGTTCTCTCCTGTGGGCTGCTGTGAGCCCAGGTTGTCTCCTGTCTTTGTCTCTGTATATGTTTTCTGTTGTGAATAGAATAAGAAATAATGTCAATGTTTTTACTATGGCATGACTTAGAGAATGACAGCTAAATTAAATTCTTGATTACATTTTTTAAGTTTTTTAAAAAAAGGGAACATGAGGAGGAATCCCCTTTATTCAGCCCAGGATGCTGTGTGTGTCTGTTAAGGATATAGAAGGGAACGCTCTTAACTCAGGTTTAGCCACCGTGTCTTCATTACGCTTGAGCTGGGAGCCTGTGTGATCTGTAGCTTTAAAACGAGTGCTTAGTGCTTTTGTGATATTGATAAGATAGTTGATTAAGATTACATATTTTTGAACCCAAAATAAGAAAGCCTAGGAGGTTTTGATTTGGTTTGGTTTGGTTTTTTATGATTCTTTTGGTTTGGGGTGTAGCAAAGTTTCTAGTGCTTTCTACACATCATTTTACATATGAAAAGCCTTGCTGAGGCTTCAATAGTGGGGACTGTGTTTGACACAGATGATTTAAATCTCCCCTGAAGATGAAGTTCATCAAACAGTGAATTAATGTGAACAGTGCCCAGAGAAGTTTTAAAGGAAGCCACACCTTTACTTCTCGTTTAATTTATATTTACAAGTAGAGGTTGGACCTTGAGCTGAGTCAGGCAGCATCCTTGTGTTGAAGCCATGTATGGTAGGAGCAGTAGTAGAGGTTAGACCTTGAACTGAGTCAAGCAGTGTCATTATCTTACCTTTTGTCGCTGAGTGTTGTACTCTGTCGCTGTAGTCCTTGTTCTCTGGGTAAGACCATGTCTGCCTGCAAGCGTGAATTGCAACATTGAGAGGGCCTTGTTTATTTTTCAAAGATCTGTGTACTCACGCCTTCCTTCCCTTCCTTTTCAGCCAAGCCGGCACCTTTAGAGATAAAACCTCTGTCAGAATGGGAAGAGCTGCAAGCCCCAGTCCGATCTCCTATCACCAGGAGCTTCGCCAGGGAGTAAGTGTGGAGTGGCGAGGCAACGAAAATTGTTGATTTCAAGGAAAATGGGTTGAAAAAGAGTCTAGAGAAGCCCCAAGGTCAAGAGTATCTTCACTTGTCATAATAAAAATGTCCAGTATGTAACTGTAGACTAATGACTATTCTAGATAGACTATGTGCTCACTTACTTTCTTTTTGTACGGGGTGATTTGGCACCTGTTCCCAAAGGTTCACGATGGTCACTTTCTCCAGCTCCTCTAGGTTTCCCATGTCCCCTCGGCCTGATTCTGTGCACAGTACAACATCGAGCAGTGACTCTCATGACAGTGAAGAGAACTACGTCCCCATGAACCCAAATCTGTCCAATGAAGATCCGGTACGTGCAGACTTCGTGTTCATTCCTGTACCTGAGCTGCCCTTAGAAAACAGTTTAGCTTAAAATGTTCTTATTGTCTGTACACATTTATCCTTACATCTTTCTTCTTATACTTGAAAAAATGATGAAAGACCATTTTTTAAAGGGATGTTTTCTTAAGTCCTGTCAAAGTCTAATACCAGCTATGGTCAAATTGTTCTGTCTGTATAGTTGTAAATCAGTGAAGAACATGAAGGTTTTCATTACAGCTTTCCATAGTTGTAATAAATTCCTGAGACAATCAACTTAAAGAGAGAAGGTTTATTTGACTTGGAGTGTTAGGAATGTCTGTGATTGTCAGTTGTGTCGCTCTGGGCCTGTGGTGATGCATGGCTGTGGCTAGTGGCACTGCAAAGCTACTGGCCTTATGACCTGTAGTGAAGTGAAAAAAGGAGCCCAAGTCTCATGCCCTCTTCAGGACACGACTCTGGGGACATAAATTAAGACCCCCACCTCTTGAAGAATTCACCGTGTCTCAGTGGTACCATTGTGACCATCAAGCCCTCCCATCATACCCCCTGAAGGACATTTCACACCCATATGCATGGGTTCACAGTCATTTCCCAGCTAAGCTTCATTAATTATAGTGTCTGTCAGGAAAATCCACTGACAGTGTGTTACAATAAAATCCTCCAGGCTCAGGTTTTGATAGGCTTCTGGAGGAGTTGTCATATGCAGAAGGACTCTGATAATCTTCCAGTTAAATGAAAGGGAAGACTAGAAAGACATTACATTCAGAGGTCAGACTGAGGAAATGAGATTAAGAATTTTGCATACCTCTGACATGAAAGCAGGAAAGTACTTTGGCTTTCTTGATAATGCTCAAAGAAATATGAGGTGATGAATTTTCAAAATTCCAAATAAGCAAAAATGGCTGACATTGGGGCCGGAGAGATGGCCCAGAGTTGAGAGCACTTGCTTCTCTTACAGAGCACTGGAGTCCAGTTCCCAGCACCTACTTCAGAGGGTTCGAGGTAGCACCTCTAGTCTCGGGGCATCTGGTAACTTCTGGAAGTCCCTGAACACACGTGCACATCCACATATAATAAACACATGCATATATACTTAATTGTTTTTAGTGACCCAAGTGGAAATAGCTGTGTGCCAGGCACAACTGAAAAGTCAACTGTCCCCTCTCCAGCTTCCCATGCTGCCAGCTGCCAAGACTCAGTGACCCTCACAGCCCTGCACTAGAAAAAGATGTGATTGTAAAACAAGGTTCATCAGAACTCTTTACTCTTGTATGAAATGCCATGGAAATTCACAGGACCCAACATGCTCTTGGATTTATTAAATCATTGTAAACAAAATTAATAGTCTTAGAAAAGTTAGGACAGATTCATACCACTTCTGATTTATGTATAAAAGTCAAGTCACATGTCATCAAGTAAACTCTTACTTGGTGGCCTCACTTTGAGTCCAACACTACTGCCATAAACGTTCCTATATAATAACAGAAGCGTCACTCCGTTTTCTGTATTTCTTAAGAAGTTAGAAAACCCAGCACTATTGTTTTATTTTGTTACTTGATATACAGAATATATAGAACAAGTCTCTGAATCCTAGAGTTTCTCTAAAAACTGCATGGGAAAAACACTGAGTGAAAGGCTGCTGTAGAGACAAGCTGCTCCTTGCTGAGCCTGGAGCAAGAGCTGGTAGGCTTCCTTCTAGAAGCTGAGTTTCAGCCCTACTTTAAGATGAGAAAGAAGCCCAGCTTTGCTGGTAATTAGACAGAGGTCAGTGTGGAGTGCTGACAAATTCTCTTGAGGAACAGCTGGCTGGAATTAACTGTGCAGGTCCTAGGGATTTATGCCTCCCTTTTATGGCTTTATAATACTGTAAAAACTGTCCCAGCTGGGGCAAGGTAGGCTGTGAGTGTGTTTGCATTGGTCACCTTTAGACACAGAGTATTACCCTTACCCAAGCTGAGAGTGAAAGATGGTGTCCTTCAAAGGGCAAAAAGATTGTGACTGTATATTTCAGGGTTCCTGTCTCATATCCTAGGAAAGGGGAAGGGATGCCAGCCATTTTACTTGGGCATCCAGATGTTCCTGAATTCTTGTGAGCTGTGCTGTTAGTCTGGAAGTTCTTGCCAAAGTCTGTTTCTGTTTCTCCACATCAAGCTTGTTTGTTCCTACTTGTTAGTGCTGCCCTCTATCAGTAGAGGGAGCGAACGGGATCAGACTAAGAGAAAGCAGAGAAGTTACTGGAAAGACTGGAGTCATGGTCCACCTCCTTTAGTTAATGTTCTCTGAACTCATCCTTCTCTAAATACCTAAAAATTAAATGTGGATCTTTAATTCTTTATTAAATTTTTAATGCAATATATTTTTTGGTCATATTCTTTACCCTCCCCTTGCCCTTTGAAAGCAAGAAGTATGAGGATCCCTCACTACAAAAATGTAACTGAGCACATACATATATGGTTTTGTTTTGAGATATGATGTTGCTGTTGTAGCCCAGGACAGTCTTGAACTTGTAATTCTCCTTCATCAGCTTCCTGGGTACCAGAATTACAAGTGTACCTTCACACCCAGACCTGTATGGTTTTAAGAATGTTTGTTAGAGCTTTTGCAGCCGTCCATGACTTGATGTCTAAGACTTTTTATTATTACTCTTTTCATAATTCTGTTTGTATGTGTGTCTTGGTTAGGGTTTCCATTGCTGTGAAGAGACACCATGACCATAGCACCTCTTATAAAGGAAAACACTCAATTGGGGCTGGCTTACAGTTCAGAGATTTAGTCCATTATCATCATGGTGGGAAGCATGGCAACATCCAGGCAAGCATGGTGAAGCATGAGAAGGAGATGAGCGTTCTGCTTCTGAATGGGCAAGAAGCAGAAGTGAATGCCTGAGCCAGAGGCAGACTTGAGCTTCAGAGATGTGAAAGAGACCTCAAAGTGACACACCTATTCCAACAAGGCCACCTCCTAATGGTGCTACTCCATATGGGCCAATAGGGACCATTTTTTTTTTTCAGGCCTTCACCACTTGTGTCTGGGTTATGAAGGGTTGCCTGTGTCAGCATGAGTAAGGAGTCATTTACCTCAGCCAGGGACACTTAGCAGTGACTGACTACTCCACTGAGAAGTAGGACTGCCTCCTACTGCAGCCGTCAACTGCCAGGCTCTCCTCAGGCTGAGTATTAGTTTAACTGAATTCAGTGTCAGAGCCCAGGAGTTCAAGACCATTTTTGGCAACATATAGTGACCCTCCCCAGACCCCAGGGGAAAGAAGAGGGAGTGGGAGAAGAGAGTGTCTCCTGAATGTCTGCCCACTGTTTGCTGTTCTGTTTTCAGAATCTCTTTGGCAGCAACAGCCTTGATGGAGGGAACAGCCCTATGATCAAACCCAAAGGAGATAAACAAGTGGAGTACCTGGATTTAGACCTAGATTCTGGGAAGTCCACACCACCACGGAAGGTAAGTGAGCCCGTGGGCTGTAGGTAGGTCAAGCTCACTTTGAAGGACCATGTTCTTTGGGGGCCTGATTATTTAAATTTAGTGACTGTTGTTTCCTAAGTCACAAGCAACAGAATCATAAAGACTAATAGATTTGTTTCTCCCTCTGTAGAGGTGGGTCAGTTGTATGGTTTCTACTCACCATGGTCAGCACTTTTGCTATCTTTAGAATGAAGAAAATATGGGTTGGCTGCGTAGGGTAGCCCGTCCTTCTAATCCCAGCACTGGGGAGGCAGAGTCAGGCAGATCTCTGAATTTGAGGGCAGCCTAGTCTACAGAGTAGCCAGGGCTACAGAGAAATTCTCTGTAAAAAGAAAGAAAAGGAAAATACCATTCATGGCTAAAGTCATACATATGTTGTTTTGTCTTGAATTTTAATTTCTATTAAACCTACCAATTATACAGTTTCATCATAATTCTTTGTTTTTAGTGTTTGTTTTTTAATGTTTAATCTATATGTGGGTATATGTGCATGAGTGCAATGTCCCTCAGAGACCAGAAGAGGGTGTTAGCTCCCAAGAGCTGGCATGACAGGAAGTTGTGAGCAGTGTGAGTGCTAGGAACCAGTTGAGTTCCTCTGTGAGTGCATGGTCAGCCTTACCTCCGAGCACTCCTTCCAGCCCTGGATCACCAGACTTACATTATTTAAGTCCTATTTTCTTACATTTTCCTCTGTGATAATCCTTCACTGATCATTTCCTCTTGGAGCTCGGATTTTCTGCAGCACTCATGTTGGAGTCCCTGTAATGAAGGTCTCCTGGTAGTGAATTCTATTCAGGTTGTGTGTAACTGAAGTCTCTTTATTTTAGAAGCAGGCTTTGTTGAGATCACAGTTCTTCCCCCCCGCCCCTGTGACATAATTAGATAATTTTCAATATAATTTTGAAAATTAAGTTTGAAAAAAATTGAAAGATTTGCTTACAGAAGATGTCATTATTTGTACAGAGAAAAGTTCACTGTAGTCATGTTAATGTGACATGGTCTTCCACCAGAAAGAAAAGCTCTTTACCGTGTTGAAAATGGCCACTGTCATACTGTCAGGGTAGTTGAGCAACTGAAATCAGTTCTTGACTGAGCCTTTTTACCACATAGGGACCCTCTGTCACTGTCCAGTCTCTTGTTCTGTCACATGTACCCTTTGAACACCTCCTGTCTGTTTTCTGGCTGCTTTTCTGCTGTTTCCTGCTGAGTTTACACTTCCATGACAGTGTGTGTAGACATAGATGTCTTTTCACTAATCTGAATGGAAGTTGTGCTATTCACACACACATACATACACACAGATGTACACATACTTACACACCACACAGATACATACATACACATACTTTCACAAACATACACATATTTACATACACATGCATACATACTTACACATAGAGACACACCACATAGACATATACACACAGACTTACACACACATGTGTAAACATACAAACACATGTACACAGACATACCACACAGATGCATACATATACATGCTTTCACACACATACACACAGACTTAAACGCACATGCACACATATACACATGCATGCACATGTGCACACATTAACACACATGCTATCACTCTACATACATATTGCTTCTCTGCTTCTTTTTATTACCTGTCAGTTACACATGCAGTATTCCTACTATTTCTACATCTTTGTATTTTTCTTTCTATGATCTGTGTATGTATGTTCTGTGTATCTGTTTAATTTTGGATAGTTTTTAGCTCTTTTACCAGAGTTACTAATTCTCCTTTCTTTTCATTGAAGTTTTTTTGTTTTGTTTTTTGTTGTTATTATTTTATATTTATCTCTGGGATGAAATGCTGTTTAATTCCTTTAACTGATATTAGTCTCTTTGTGTTACTTGTATGTTTAAAGCCTTTTCTGGTTTATCCTTTAACACTGTTCACACACTTCATAATGCTGATACAGTAATTTCAGAATTTGAAGTCCTTGGAAGTCGAATTTGTGTGTACTGTTTCTGTTAGCCCACACTCTTTATGGCTTGTCTCCTTGTGTGTTCATACATTTTTATTACAAACTCATGGTTGAACTTGGAGGACCTGAATTTAAGACCTGTTGAGATTATTACTCTAGGCTCACACCACCTTCCTTCAAGCCCATCAGGAGCCTTGTTTTCAGCATCCCACCTTCCCTACCTCCTCTCCCCACCCCACGGCACCATGTCCCTCCACATTTACCGCAACCTTTGCTCTAGAGAGCGTGGCTCCTCCCCCTCCCACACACACACATCTTAGAAATGTCTTTGCTGTCTAGGAACCCTACATTGCCCGCCCTGCTGGTTTGGTTACTGTGTATCTAGTTGCAGGTTAAGAGAAGAGGGAGCAGCTTTGTAGTTTGTTTTCACTCAAATATAACTTTGCCAAAAGCATGTTTTTTTTTTTTTAAGATTTTATTTATTTTATGTATGTGCATACACTGTCACTCTCTTCAGACACACCAGAAGAGGGCATCAGATCCCATTATAAATGGTTGTGAGAAACCATGTGGTTGCTGGGAACTGAACTCAGGACGTCTGAAAGAGTAATTAATCAGTGTTTTTAACCTTTGAGCCATCTCTCCAGCCCCCAAAAGTACTTTCCTTGCACAAAGAGTAAAGAGCTGTTTGGTCCTGATCCAGGCCAGGAAAACAAACAAACAGACAAACAAACAAACAACATAAGCTAAAGAGAGTCTAGGGCTCTGTGTTATATGAACTAGATTTCCTGTGGATGTCCTCTGTGATGGCAGTATTAGTTTGAATGGTTCTATATAGTTTTAAAATTAAGAGAAATCAGTGTTGAGTTAGGGAGTGGACATTACCATTAATCTGAGGTAATGCCAGAATTACATATGTCTATCCATCTACTGTTGCTTATTTGTTTTTGAGACAGGGTTTCATTATGCAGCCTGGCTGGTTGAGAACTCTCTACATAGAACAGGCTGACCTTGAACTCTAATATAGAGATCTACCTGCCTACTTGTGCCTCCCAAGCGCTGACCTGAGAGATGTGTGCACCACACCTGCATATGCATCTATTTCAAATCTTGAGTTTCACTCAGAACCATCCTCACAGATGGCCCCTTGGGGTATTTCCTTGTGTTTTTAGCAAAAGAACAGTGGTTCTGGCAGCAGCATGGCAGATGAGAGGGTGGATTACGTCGTGGTGGACCAACAGAAGACTCTGGCCCTGAAGAGTACCAGGGAAGCTTGGACGGATGGGAGGCAGTCCACAGAGTCGGAGACGCCCACCAAGAGTGTGAAGTGAAGACACACCATCGCCACTGCCAACAGCCGAGTCCTGAGTGGAAAGAGAGATGCCAAATGAAGATGCTTCTTCTCTCTCAGTGGAGCCTCAAGCCAGCAGAGCAGAGAAAAGGACACATGTTCAAGCAAATTAGGTTGTGAATGGTGCTGTGTGGTATTGGATTTATAATATGTAAATAACCTGGGGAAATAGTGTTTTAGTTCCCAGAGAAGCATCTGTCCCTAGTTAACACATCTGTAGTATTACTATACTGATGCACTTTTCATTTAAAACCTTGGTTTGGGTCGTCCCGATCTACCTTAACAGATTTTCCTCAGGAGGTCTTTTTGCCTCATCACACTACTCTATATAACAGTACTAAGTAAAATGAGCTACTTTTAATTCTGGAAATTTCAGTCAAAGCTACAGGCTAACACCATTAAAACGAGAAGCAGGTTGACAAATTCTCTTTTCCCTTGAAGGTGATAGCCATTACCTTAAGCTGTAGAATATAGTTGGACTTGTCCTTCGTTGTTTTCCAAAAATTCTGGGGGTAATGTATATACTGGGTCAGGCCTAGTTCCCCGACTCATGTACACTTAGGTTTTAATAGTAGGACTTTGTTATTTTTTGTTAATTACAGTGTTTTGGGTTCATTGTGTTAAGGTTCTGCTGGGTAGGATCTTGCACCTTTAAAAGACTGCCTCTTAGTTACACTAATAAGCCCACACACCATCCACACCATGGATTGATGATCTGCTCTTATCCTGGTCATGTGTATTAAACCTTGTTTGCAAAAGGCAGATTATACGACTGACTAATCAGGTACGTTCAGGGCACTGATGTGCTAATACAGTGATTGGATCAGACAAGGCGCTTCAGTTACCTGTCTGTTAATCCTAAGCTTGGTTTAGAATTAATGAACCAGTTGGCATTCACTGTCCGTTGCAGCAACATACTGTGATTTTGAATCAACTAGACAGGCGTTCAAGATTGCTACTCTTGGAAATGGCCCTCTCAACACCGTAGTGCCCTTCCTAAGCTTTTCTTTCTTAATATTCTTCTTGGCCTTATATTTAAATCCCTATGCAATTAATGTTTTATATCTGAATTTTTAAAAAAAGAAATGTCATTTTAAGTGATTCTTGTATGTAGCAAGCACCTATTGCTTTTGTGAGTAAATGAATTAAGAATTTTGTACTGTGATTTGTACTCACTGCCCTAATTCCCCAACTGTTAGAGCCTTGCTGTGCTGTGAACCACTGTAGTCATGACCACCACCCAGCCAGATCTGAGTCACAGAGGAATGGAGTCTCTCACCTGTAAGGTGACATCGTCTGGTGTGGACGTTCAGGCTTTGAATTAGTGTCACTGCAATTACACGTGTCCATCTAGCTTTGCCACATAACTTGAGAAGCAGCTAGCATTTTCCATTGTTCACCCAAGTAAGGACAATGTCTCTGCATTGATCTGAGACTCACTGGTGGCTTGAGGAGTGGACAAAGAGAACAGAATGTCTACAGCTGAGGCTTGTCTTTCTCCGTTCAGACCTCTCACCTGTTGCCTGAGTACACAATGCAGCCTGCTTTCTGGCCCACTGGCCACTGTACTGTGCCCAATCCATGTTCTCTGCTCTTTTTCCAGTCAGTCTACAAGCTGTGTTCATAAGTACATGAAATGTAGAATAGTAACATTAGATGCTTTTAAATGTTTGCTTCTTTTTAAATAAAAACTAAAACCTGGAACTGAATTTTGAGGTGGATTTTTAAATAAAAAAAAATTGTTTGAGTTTGTTGTGTGAGCTGTGTTACTTTTTTTTCTTTTAATGTATTTTCTTTCTTTTTTCTTTTCTTTTCTTTTTTTTTTTTTTTTGAGCAAGCAACAAGTGTCAAGAAAATCCATACTGGGGCTGGAGAAATGGGTCAGTGACTAAAAACACCACTGCTCGTGAAAAAGACCGATTTTCAATGCGAGCATCAACACAGCAGCTCACGACCATCCGTCATTCTAGTTCCAGGGATCTGTTTTGTCTTCTAGCCTCCAGACACTCACTGCACACACATGCACACACATGCATGCAGGTGACAGTGCATACACTGCACAAACATACATGCTATTGAAATACCCATACACATTTTAAAAAGTAAATTTTTAAAAATGTCGTTACGTATGTATTCTTTTTGAAACATGACATGTAGAGAGCTAGAGGGATTGCCCAGTGGTTAGAGACCAGGCTCTAATGCCAAGAAACTACACGGTAGGTTATAGCCATCCATATCCCCAGTCCTGAGGGACCCAGATGCCCTCTTTTGACTTCCTTTGGCACTAAGTATGCATGGTGATACAAAATAGATAGATAAATAAAGAAATAAATACATAAATAAATAAAAAAAATAAGGAGACATGAGGCTCATTCCATTCCTGGGTATCTGAATATAATTGTGCACATTACTGGTAGCCAAGAGATGCTCACAACCTTCAATTTTTGCATGTTCTGTAACAAAACTACCAAATGAAAGCCAAAATCTTTGACATGCACCTGAACTCTCAAAACATGTGACACATGTAAAATATAGTGTTATGAGACAGATGAATGTCGTTTTAGATTTCAGGCCCAATGGCATATGATTAATCCAGAAGCAAAAAATCTTTCTTTAAAGCTGCCTCTTAGGATGTCTTCATAATGTAATTATGAGACAGAGTTTCATTGCTGCAAGGAAACACCATCACCATAGCAACTCTTATAGGGGACAACATTTAGTTGGGGTTAGCTTACAGTTTAGAGGTTCAGTCTATTATCATGAGGAAGCATGGCAGCTTGCAGGCAGACATGTTGCTGGAAGAGCTGAGAGTTCTGCCTCTTGATCAGAAGGCAGCCTCAAAAGAAGACTCTTCTGCCCTGGGAGGAGCTTAAGCATAGAACATCAAGGCCAGCCACCACTGTGACACACTTCCTCCAACAGGGCCACATCTCCTTAGTAGCACCACTTCCCACGGGCCAAGCCTATTCAAACCACCACACCTAGTAGAGAACTTGCTGAGCATGTACAACCCTTGGGTTTGCTCCCCAGCTCTGCATGAATAGGGCAAATGGGCTTAGTAGCACAAATGTTAGCTCGGCACTCGGGGTGGAGGCAGGAGCATCATTCAAGGCCAGCCCACACTACATCAAAACCCTGTCTCAAAACCATTTTTCCTGGGGCTGCAGAGATGGCTCGAATGCAGGAGATTGGGATTCAGGTCCCAGCACCTATGTATCAACCCACAGCCATCTGTAACTCCAGTCCTGGGGGATCCAAGAGCGTCTTCTGACCCTCAGAAGGCACTGAGGGTGACACACACAGACATGCAAACAAAACACCCACATATATAAAGATGGAGTTTAAACTCTTCCTGTCAGGCCTTAAAGCAGTTAAGAATATTTTTGTATGCTTTCCCCATACCCTTTCACAAACGACTGTTTTTGTATATTGACAGTGATCTAATTTGCAGGAATATTATGATGCTGAATTATCTAAGACTTGAAAGACTTAGTGGCAGACCATAAACTTAGCAAGCTGGGTCCAATCCACAGCTTTAAAACATGAAAAAAAAATTGTATTAGGAAGGCCACTTGCTATACACAGATAAGACGTATTAAACATCATATTAATAATTTAATTTATGAGACAGTTACCTGTAGAGGAGGCTTTTCCAAGCCTCTTCAGCACCAGACTCTCTAAATTATTTATGTTATTCAAATACTTAGAGCCAGAAAAATTCATCTTTTTTCACTAGGGTGTCATCTAAATTATTTCTGGAGAACAAGAATGTTTAAGTTGTTGACAAAAACTCAAGAACTAGTTTATTTCCAAGCTTAGGGTTTTATTTTTTTTTGTACCATTAAGGAATTTTTTGTTTCTACAAATATAATTGCAAATATAAGTTAAGACATGACTATCTTGAGATAGACAGGGTGGCACTTGTCTGTATGCAGTCTCAGCACTAGGAGGGGGTTGCAGGAGACTCAGTAGTTCACAGCTGGTTCAGTGGTTAAGCACTTGATCTTGTAGAGAGAGGTGCTGGGTTGGGATCCCAGCACCCATATGGTGTCTCACAACCATCCATAACTCTGGTTCCAGGGAACCTGGGGCCTGACCGCAGACACCAGGCATGCAGGTGGCATATGCACATACATGTAGGCAAAACAAATACACACATAAATCTTTTTTTAAACCAAATTTTATATGTGTGTGTGTGTGCACATGTGTGTGTGTATGTATGTATGTATGTATGTATGTATGTATGTATATATGTCCCCTACAAATTTCCTGAGACTTTTTAGAGGTAGCTAAGATTATGTTGCAGTCTATTCAAAGATAAGCTACAATAAGGGAATTGTTTCTCTCTCTTTTTTTTTTGTTTTTGTTTTTTGTTTTTTCGAGACAGGGTTTCTCTGTGTAGCCCTGGCTGTCCTGGAACTCACACTGTAGACCAGGCTGGCCTCAAATTCAGAAATCCACCTGCCTTTGCCTCCGGAGTGCTGGGATTAAAGGCGTGGGCCACCACCGCCCGGCTGTTTTTCTCTTATTTAATGCTGTCTTGCTTTTATCCCTTATTTTACAAAGCTGTAAGATCTTCCAAAGGTTTGAATGCCAAAGCATCGTTCTGATTGTTCAAAAACTGAACAAGCAGGAATGAAGTAGTTTAATCCACAGAAGGCATCAGTCAATAAGTTGCAAAAACCATTTTTCATCTGTATTCTATTCATATCTACTATGAGAATGTTAATAGAATTCTCTATAAAGATATCATGAGTGTGTCTCTGTTATATATACACATGTATACGAATATATATATATATATATATGTATATATATATATATATATATATATATTCATAAATATGTGTGTATGGCACTGGCACTGTATTCGACCACAGAGTCTTTTGATACAGAAATACTGCTATAATTGTACATTGAAGTCTGGACTTTTTTTTTATTTTTTGAGGCAGTTTCTTTCTATGAATCCCTGGCTGATCTGGAACTCACTATACAGGCCAGATTGGCCTCAAACTCACAGAGATCCATCTGTCTCTGCCTCTCGTGCTGAGATTAAAGTTGCCTGCCACCATGTCCAGCAAGTGTTTGCTTTTCTTTTTTGTTTTTTGTTTTGAGGAACTTCTTGAAGCAGGTTGCACTATGTCACCCAGGCTAGCCACTAACATATGCTCCATCTGAATGGGTCTCAGTTTTGAGGGACCTTAAACCAGTGTGTATCTCACTGATGAATTTCCATTGGCTAAAATCTACCTGAGTTTGAGTGAGAGGTCTGAGTGGGCATAGTTATGCTCTCTTACCTTAGACCAAAGGGCCTGTTGGTGGCTCTTCTTGCCCTGCTGAGTTTCAATGTCAGCTCTTCTGACTAGCCCCTTGGTTTAAAAAGTGACAGTGGTTTCTTACCACTTACCAAATCAGGTTGCAGTGCTGATTTGGAGGCACTGTATTGAGCAGTGTGCTGTAAACATGCTCCCCAACAATCCCTGATTGGTTAGTAAAAGACGGGAGCCTATGACTGAGCAGAGAGGATAGGAAGGAGGGACTTGTGATCAAGCGAGGACTCTCAGATAAAGACAGAGAGGAGAAGGAGGTCGCCATGAGACAGAATGGACCATGAAGATATGGTCAAAAGAAGCCTGCACTGAGGACACACATACAGCAGAGCAAGACTCAGCCGGCAAGCGTGCGACATTTATCTGGTTATTAATAGCTTGGCCGGGTTATAAGTCTCAGAACCTGTGCAGTCTCGGTTTGTAGCTTATTAATAAAGCCTGGTGTTTCTGTGTTGTTTACTCGGGAGCTAAATGGGAAAGAGTGGATCAGAAAACTTCCAATAAAAATATTGCAATAGTCCCCTCTGGGACATCTGAGGAGGCCGAGGAGGAGGATAGACCAGGCAGGGAAAACAAGCGCTTCAACAATCAACATACTCATCACTATAACAAACTGTAATTAACAAACATCTATCAACCATCATGAAGAAAGTAAGGAGCCTTGATAGCTCTTTGCTTAACTGTTAATCTAGCCTCTGTCTTGAGTGCTTTCTTGCATACTTCAGAAACTGCATAGATTAAAACAACAACAAAAACAAAAAAGAACTGGCCAAGTGGATAAATGCGAGCCTGACTACCCAAGTTTGACCCAGGACCTAACCCCACAAAGTTGTCCTCTGACCCACACAAAGTCGTCCTCTGACCCACACAAAGTCGTCCTCTGACCCCACAAAGTTGTCCTCTGACCCCCACAAAGTTGTCCTCTGACCCCCACAAAGTTGTCCTCTGACCCCCACAAAGTTGTCCTCTGACCACCACAGGTGTGCTCTGACCACCACAGGTGTGCTCTGACCACCACAGGTGTGCTGTGACATTTATGCAATACACAGACACAGACACACACACACACACACACACACACACACACACACACCAAATATGAAAAGATTAGACAAACCACATTTCTAGCTAGCTTTCTTTGCAACAAAGTCACTCACTGTCTTTCCACAAGTTAGATTTGTCTCCAACAGTCTATTCCATACAGCAATCACTGCCGACCAGTGTGAGGTGGTGCACAGCTGCAACCAACAGCTGCTTTGGAGGTAAGATAGTGCGCACAGCTGCAGCCAACAGCTGCTTGGAGATAAGGTGGTGCACAGCTGCAGCCAACAGCTGCTTTGGAGGTAAGATAGTGTGCACAGCTGCAACCAACATCTGCTTTGGAAGTAAGGTACTGCACAGCTGCAGCCAACAGCTGCTTGGAGATAAGGTGGTGCACAGGTGCAGCCAACAGCTGCTTTAGTGGCTCCCTACATCTTAATGAGAGACCAACCAATGGTGCAATGGTTCCCCAACCCAGATACCTAATTGTCCCCGTGCATAGAGTTTGAGCTGTGACTGTTCTGACAACTAATGGCTTACAAACATGCCCTATAGTGTGTTTCTCTTAGATTTTTTTAATGGTATATATTGATAATCTTAATTTTTGAGAGACTCCAATTGATCAAGGTTTCATTTTGGGGTAGTCATGTTTGTCCTTTTAGTCCAAACTCCGGAGTTTTTCTATAAAGCATTGTTGCTGGGCTTTTGTTGTTAATGGTGGTGATGGGTGTTGTTGTTTTGAAATGTTGTCTTACTGTGTAGCCCTTATTGGTCTGCAACTTACTGCATAGACCAGACTATTCATGAACTCAGGGAGATCTGCTTGCCTCTGCCTCCTGAGTGCTGGGATTAGAAGTGTACATTTCCACACCTGGTGACATCATTATGGTCTTGCCCTTCACAAGTGTACCTATAGCCCACTGAACATGGATAAATTTCTTCTTTCATTTCTGTCCACCAGCATTTATTGACAGAAGCCACACTGCCCTGGGTAAGAACCCACACAGCTGGAGTTCTGTTAGGGGGACATTTGATTGTCTCAGTCTCAGTGCCTCCATACAAGTTAGAAACTTTGTAAGGACTTCTTCCACATAGTTTTCTCAGTGTTCTGCCTTGTGGTGTTTATATGAATGTGCATGATCAAGAAATCAACTGAAGCTGGTCAGGATAGTGCACACCTTTCATCTCAACACCCATGAGGCAGAGGAAGGTGGATCTCTGTGAGACTGAGGCCAATCTGGATTATGGAGTGAGTTCCAAGACAGCCAGGATTATGTAGAGAGCTTCTTTCTTAGAAGAGAGAGAGAGAGAGAGAGAGAGAGAGAGAGAGAGAGAGAGAGAGAGAGAGGAAAGCAGCTGACAACAGACGATGTGAAGGAAATTAGTTACGGAAATCAAAATGGAAGTGTCTTGAAATCTAGAAAACAAAACTCCTGTGTGACCTGCACATACCCAAAGGACTCATTCTCATACGTACCTCAGAGATACCTGCTTATCTATGCTTATTGCTGCTCTAGTCACAATTAGCAAGGGAATGAAAGCTACTGAGATGCCCTCAACAGACGAATGGATAATAAAAATGTGGTATGTGCATACAATGGAATTTTTACTCAGCTGTAAGGAAAAATAAAATTCACAGGAAAATAGAACTGGAAAGTATTGTATAAGAGAAGGAACCTAAACGCAGGTGTACACACATGCATATACATATGTACGTATGTACTACATACGTATGTATGTATGCATATTTACTTGTGCATGTACATATGAATACCTGTATGTTCATATGTATGTACATATGTATGTGTGTATGTATATATGTACATGTGTATGCACTTATGTATGTACATAGGTATGTATATATATATGTACATATCTGCGTGTGAGCCTGGATATAGGTATGAAACTATAAAGGGGGCAGATATTAGAAAATGAGGACAAAGGGACACATGTAGTGAAGGCTGAAAGGAGGCCGCTAGGCGTAGAGGGACATGGGAGAAAGGGGTTAGAGAGGAAGGAGTGGGAGGAACAACAGAAGTAATGTTTGTTTGAAAACATTATAATACAACCTAACACTGCATGCAGATGATACAAAAACAAACTAAACAACCAAAACTCTGCCAATCCAAAACACAACAATGCAAAACAGAGCAACAAAAAAAAAAGTTACTAATATGAAGTGGCAGGCTTCCTGAGAATGTCATGACTGCTTTCTGCTGTGTTCCCCACAGCCCTTTCTTAAAACGCATATGTAAGTCTAAAGACATTCACAAAATGTTGTTCTCTATAAGGTATTTTTACGAGATGTTATGAATAAATATTACAATCACAAGTTCCAGACGTGAACACAGTTTCTTCTTCCCATATCCAAGATCCTTCCAAGAGCGTCTGTGCTATCATGAACAAATTCACAAGTCCTGATGATACGACTTCAGTTTGGCTGACCTGAAGGCGCTCGCTCCTCTTCTACAGGATTACAAGGCAGCCGTTCTGCCACTGTGATTGTTACCTGGTTGAGTGCGCCCTCTTGTGGACAAAACTGAATCTTCAGGACCTTCTGACAATTGGAATACATTCATATTACTTTGTACACTAAGGTACAAAATTGTAAGAGTTTCTCGTTCAACATGGTCTTTATGAATTAAATTTGCTCTTTGACAACTTCACCTGTGCACATAGTGCATACTGACCATTCTCTCTTCCTCCTCCCCCATTTCTCTACTACCCCTGTCTACCCCACACTCCCAGCCCCTTTAGTTCACCCAGGGATATCTGTCCTTCCGAGGGTATGGAAGTATCCAGTGGGGCCTGGTGGGCTCAGAAGTGGGTATACACTGACGACAATGACTTTGTCCTCTCCCAGAATCTTTCAGAACCCAACAGTTTAACACTAACAGCTGCTAAGCGAAAGCCTCTCCTCTTTCCAACCGTGACCGTTGACAGACCCAGTCTTGTGCAATCCAAGTTGTGACTTCGTGATTGCATAGGTTTTCCTGAGCATATGAATGATGTTCCACAGCCCTTCATCCCGTCTTCCGGCTCTTACATACTTCCTCCTCCGTCTTCCTAGTGCTCTGTGAGTGGAGCCCTCAACCCTGGCTCATTCTCCGCATCTTGGGCATCCAGCCTTCGCATCCAGAGCCATTTGCTGTAGGGAGGCCTGTCTGACTGAAGTCAGAGTAGCTTTTCCTTGGAAGCCTAAACGTATGGTTTTGTTGTTGTTGTTGTTGTTGTTGTTGTTTTGGTTTTTCGAGACAGGGTTTCTCTGTGTAGCCCTGGCTGTCCTGGAACTCACTCTGTAGACCAGGCTAGACTCGAACTCTCGAACTCAGAAATCCGCCTGCCTCTGCCTCCCAAGTTCTGGGATTAAAGGCGTGCGCCACCACCGCCTGGCTAAATGTACATATTTTAAAGGCAGCTTGATACTATGTTGATTTAGTTAAAGAACAATAATAAACTCCATCCCCTCCTTGGACCTCCCTTACGTGTTGTTAACCAGGATTATAGGTTCCCACCCACGGAATGTGCCCCTGATCCAATCAGAAGGAGGTTGGTTACCCACTACAACATCTTTCCTGGAGGGTTGCTTTTGTGATTCCTGGATGCCTTTCGGCCAACCCCCATCATCCTTCATGGAAAATTCTAGCACCGTGAAAGCTACTCAGCACAGAGCAAATGTCCAGCTCAGTTCCAGCTTGATGTCTGTTGCAACAGAGACAAGCGGCAGCAGAGTGTCATGTTATGGTAAGCAACCAAGAGGACTGACACAGCCTGCATTGTCCGTGAGCAGGAGGGGGCTCCGGGACCTCCCTCACCAACTCCTATGGGAGTGGAACCTTTCTGAGTGAGTGACCCAAGGCTGAGAGACCAGGTCTTCTGGGTTCAGACTCCGTCTTAGAGAACCTGACCTGAGGTTGACCTCAAGTTAACTAACAGTACCTAGCACCAGTTTCTAGGTTGCCCCCCAACAAGACCTACATCTAGCACGAGTTTCCAGGTTATTCCCAACAAAGCTGCACCTCCAGGTTACAAGCCTGCCTGACACTTCACTTCCTAACAACCACCAATCAAGAGGAAAGCAAAAGTTAAGTTTATGGTTTGGGTCCCAGCGCCAGCCAATTATGTTAAAGGCCACAATGGTTCCCCAGTAATATGTGTATCAGGCTATCTTGCGTCTATAAATACTTGTCTGAAACTGGGCTTGGGGCCCCTCCTGTTCTCTTGCATCAGAGACTATGGTGTGGCCCAAGCTCAAGCTTGGATAGAGACCCTAACGCGATTGCATCGGGTCTGGCTCCTCAGTGGTCTTTTGGGATCCGGCTCCTTGGTGGTCTTTTGACTTTCCTGGCACAAGGCTTTTCAGCAACAGCATCACCTAGCTGGGAAGGCAGGGCAGCTCCTTCGTTTTCTCTCTCATGTTTTTGTTCGTGCTACAAGATGGTGGGTTTCCATAGAGACTGAGAGGCCAAATCTTTTAAGTTCAGACTCCATTTTAGAGGGCCTGACCTAAGTTTGAACTCGGGTAAACTAACAGGCTGGTACTAGCATTAGTTTCCAAGTTGCCACCCCCCCCCCAAAAAAAAAAACCAAAAAACCCTAGTCTAGCTCAAGTCTCTAGGCTAATCCTCAACAAGACCAGTGTCTCCAGGTTACACCCTCAACAAGACCAGCGTCTCCAGGTTATTCCCCCAACAAACCTGCACCCCAGGTTACAAGCCCACCCCCTGCCTAACGACCACCAATGCTGAGGGGAGCAGAAGTTAAGTTTATGACATGACTCCCAGCACCAGCCAATTATGTTAAAGGCCACAGTAGTTTTCCAATTAGATGCTTGCACACTTATTCCCCCCACCCCCATTTGCTGCTTACTATAAAGTCTTGCCCAGATAGACATTTGGGGCTTCCCCGTCACCAAAACCATCCTGTGTAATGGTGGTACGTTGTGGGGCCTGAGCTAGCTCGAATAGAATAAAAACCCTACTGTGAATTGCATCAGATCAGCTCCTGTCTGTGTCTTTTTGGGGATCACTAACATTTCCCTGGTACTATAAGGCTTTTACACACACACCCCTTGTTTTGGAACCCCACCCCACGTGCTTGAATTTTCCCATTCTCCTCTACGCTCAAACCTTTTCATTCTAGTGACCCCTGCCCCCAAGTCCCCATCTCTACTGCCACCTGTGTCCTCTCCACTCTCCTTAAGCAACCCTAGCTCCAGGTCCTCTTCCTGGTTTCCTGACTCCCACAGGCACTCAGAGATAGACAAGTCTGCAGATAGAATATGTGACCTTTGTCCTTGTTAGCCCTGGTTACTTTACATGGTAAAACTTCATCTGGTCTTGTTCACTACAAAATGTTCTTAGAGCCAAATGATCTACCCTCCTGCCGTCAGTAAGTCACTTATGCCCAGTTCATAACATCAGTTCCCCTTTCCTTTCCTTTCCTTCCTTCCTTCCTTCCTTCCTTCCTTCCTTCCTTCCTCCCTCCCTCCCTCCCTCCCTCCCTCCCTCCCTCTCTCTCTCTCTCTTTCTTTCTTTCTTTCTTTTTTTTCTGAGACAGGGTCTCCCTGTGAAGACAAGATGACAGTGAACTCAAAGAGATCCACCTGCCTCCTGATTGCTGGGATTTGCATAGTGAGTCAGTCAGAGGTATTTAGTGAGATACTACCTCAGAACAGTCCCCTCCTCCTCTCACAAGCCAGTGTTAAGACCCATCCTCCCTTGGGTAACTCCTCTCTGGAGGCTTCTGTCCACACCTGCATCCCCATTCTGGTTACTCACTCTCTGCCCCAGTGACATTGCCTCTGCCTTTTGCTCCTTTCAGCAACCTTTGGTATGATACACTCACAGTGCACTGTCCTAGGGACACTGCTCCTGAGAATCCCAGGGACCTTCTCTACAGTAGGTACCCACTGCCTGGCTTTCCTTCTCAGTCCTATGGAATCTAAGCGCTTTGCCAGATGACCGATTACCATAATTTCTTTCTCTTTTTTAAGTAATATTTTAAATTTATTATCAACAATATTGATCAAATCTCCCTCAACTGTTTCAGGACTCCCTCAGGTTCCCCTTGGGGTACCAGTCCCATTCTTCTTGCTGCCTAGGGTACAGGGACAGGTTCGTTTTCTCTGCCAATTAAAGAAAGGGGGGGGCAAAAGGGGAGATTGTTATTAAAAATATTGGGGAGTCCCAGGAGAGCCATCAGATGACAGCAGAGAACTCAGGCCTTCTAGAAGAGTTTTCACTAAGAAAAGAATTCAGGAGGGACTTAAATGGACGTTCAAAGGTAATGCATTCATTTCGAAAAGTAAACCCCAGGGCAAGGAAGCTGCAAACTCTTGAAGAAGCATGGAGGACAATGGAGAAGATAAGCCCTGGAGGTCAGCCAATAACAGGCAGCCACGGGGTAGGGAGGGAGCTTCAGGAAGAGCAAGGGAGTTAGTCTAGTAGTTTAAAAACATAAGGGAATGGGAGTGGGGGAGTTCTGCCCTTCTGAAACTTCATGCTCAGACCCAGCTGCATCTCAAGGCAGCTCAGTCTCTTAGCGACCGCACCAGGGCACAGGAATTCTGGGAAGGAACTGTGTATTATCCTAAGGTGAACCCTCCTCTCTAGAGGTGGCCCCTTACCAGGTGACTGATCTGCAGGCCTTGGGTCTCTCTCCACCTAGAGGTAGATCCCATTCTCTTCCTCCACTGTTTAAAAATAACCCTCTCAAAGTTACTAGAGCGACTTCTGTGAGCATGTGGCCACACCTCCGAAGAAAAGTAACACTGCTCGTCCCACTGGCCCTCCATTAGGGGCGGAGCCTCGGGAGCCTTTTTCCCCACTGGATTTACCATTGACTAGTCTGAGTCTTGTGCGATGTAAGCAATGAATTGAAAAGGTTTGACTATAAGATAAACCTTCTATAACAGGTCATATTGTGCTATTTAGGAAAGGATGACCTCTTCTGAACCAAAAATGCTTGGAAAACCTAGTAAGTTAGGTCCCAGGGGTATCTATGGTTAACTCATTGCTAGACTGGGCATTGGACACAACTATAAAATTAAATTTAGGTTATAATATTTGGACCAGTATTAATTGTTTTAGTGATTTGTATTGTTTTTAATGTTATTGCCTGGTGGGGGTTGGACGGGTATATGCTCAACTGAAGGTCTTGAAGAGGCTATAGTTACAAGAATTTGTTAATCCCACAGATGAGAGGAGAAAGACCACCGACCCAAATTATGGCCAAATCGAAGCCAATTTTCTTCTTGTATATGAGAGCTGGCCAGAGAATGTCTCCCCCTAAGGTGAGGTTCAAGAGGTCAACACCAAGCCAATTTTCCATAGCCTTTTTAAACGACAAAAACCACAGAGTGGGGATGGGAGGCATTTGCAAGCAAGTGTGGTCAAGAGAGACCAGGCATTACAAGGCAGTGAAGGAGATCTCACCTAGATCATCAATCACAGAACAACTTGAATTACAGGGTGGGGTGAGACCCAATTTAGAGAAATAGCAAAATGGTTCCTGATCTTAAAATGGAGCAGGGCTGGTTTCTCATTGTGAGCTTGCCCCCCATGTCTGCCACTTCGTGAGTACTGAGGACTGAACTCTGTGGTGGTTCACAACAAAATAACTTCAGAAGAAAAACAAACATGCTTTTTTTTAACCTCTGTGGACACCAGGCATGCACATAGTGCACATTCATATATGAAAGCAAAACACTCATACACATAGAATAAATCCTTTAAAAGAAGGTATGTGCTCTTAACTACTGAGCCATCTCTGTAGCCCTATTTTTTTAACAGTGATTTTAATTTATGTGTATGTGTGTATAAATCGGTGTGAATGTATGGCACATGTGTGTGAATGCCTTCAGAGTCCGGAAGAAGGATTCAGATCTCTTGGGGTTGTGAATTGGTGATGGAATATGAACAGGATGTATACGTCTTAGGTATCCTGTTTATTAATAGAGCATGATTCTTCCCAGCAGTGGTGGAACACACCTTTAGTCCCAGTACTTGGGAGACAGAGGCAGGTAGATCTCTGAGTTCGAGGCCAGCCTGTGTTGACTCCTTAAAGCCGGCAGGTCCAGGAGGGAGAAGAGAGCGGTCCTGGTCCAGTCAGGTCTCTCTCTGGGACTGAGCGAGATGGTGAATGTCAGTGGCCCAAAAAATCACACCCAGCCAGGAGTCTTTTCCAGGCAGGAACTCAACTTTAATGTAAAAAGCTCTTGTTTATATAAACTTGGAGCATAGGGAGGAGGGGTTTTGGTGGGGTGTGATGACGAAGGGGGCGGGGAAAGATGATGGAGGGTATGGGGTGACTGACAGGGTCAATGGCAAAGCTCTACATCAGCAACAGCTGAGCAGAGGCAGGACCAAACAGGTATTGTTGAGTCACTCTGCTACAGAAGTGACTAAGACAAGTCTCAAAACGCAAGCCAGGCTCAGGTTTGTCTTTAAGGGGAAGTAAGTGTCTTTTGGTAAAGGTACTTACTCATAGATTCTATACAAATCAATGAAATATGCATGCCAGAGTGGTACTGTGTTTATGAGAAAATCAAAACAATGTTTCTTACCAGACACCTATGAGATGCATTCAGTGTTTTCTGCTTTCTAATAGTTTTCTTTTATCTTGGGTACAAGTTTTCTTTTCCTGTATCTTGACAGATTGTTTCTTCATTACAAAGTCCAGTGCATTTCAATGTTAATAAAGGTACTTATTCAGAGATTCTATACGGATCAATGAAATATGCATGCCCGGGTGGTACTGTGTTTATGCTAAAATCAAAACAAAGCTTCTTAACAGAAAAATCAACTATGAGATGCATTCAGTGATTTCTGCTTCTAATAGTTTTCTTTTAACTAGGGAACAAAGTATGGTTTTCTTTCTGTGTATCTTCACAGATAGTTTCTTCATTACATTGTATATTGCTTTTCAGCTCAAATAAACGTACTTCCTCTTAGATTCTAGACAAATCAATGAAATATGCATGCCCAGGTAAAACTTTCTGCTAATAACCAGAAAAATGTTAGTTTTACATTTCTTAGGCAATAAAAGACCATTTATGCGAACATTAAAATAATGTTTCTTAACAGAGTCATCACCTATGAGATGCATTCAGTGATTTCTGCTTTCTAATAGTTTTCTTTTATCTCCGGAACAATGTATGATTTTCTTTTGTGTTTCTTAACAGAAAGTTTCTTCATTGCATTGTACAATGCATTTCAGCTGTAATAAATGTAATTAATCGTAGATTCTACACAAATCATCAATGAAACATGCATGCCCAGATGGAACTCTGCTAATAATAAGAAAAGTGTTAGTTTTACATTTCTTAGGCAGTAAAAGAGCATTTATATGAAAATTAAAACAATGTTTCTTAACAGAAACATCACCTATGAGATGCATTCAGTGATTTCTGCTTCTAATAGTTTTCATTTAATTCAGGAAACATGCATGGTTTTCTTTTCATGTATCTTGACAGAAAGTTTCTCCAGTGCATTTCAGTTGTAATAAAGGTACTTACTCATAGATTCTATTCAAATCGATGAAACTTGCATGCCCTGATTATACTGGGTTTATTCAAAAATCAAAACAAAGTTACTTACCCTAAACATCACCTATGAGATTCAGTCACTGTTTCCTGCTTTCCAATATTTTCCTTTTAATTCAGGAATAATGTATGGTTTTCTTTTTACTTATTTTGACTGAAAGTTTTATCATTACGTTGTACAGTGCATTTCAGCTGTAACAAATATAATTACCCATAGATTCTAGATGAATCCATGAAATATGCATGTCCATGTGGTACTCTTTCTGCTGATTACCAGAAAAGTGTTAGTGTTACATTTCTTAGGCAGTAAAAGTGAGTTTATGGAAAAATCAAAACAATGTTTCTTACCAGATACATGTACTGTGAGATGCACTCAGTGATTTCTGCTTTCTAATAGTTTTCCTTTAACTCAGGAACAAAGTATGGATTTCTTTTCGTGTATTTTGACAGAAAGTTTCTTCATTAAGTAGTACAGTACAGGTTCTCAGTGCCTGCACACCTCCTCTCTCATCGCACCATGGCAGACGCCTTTGTCGGCACCTGGAAACTAGTGGACAGCAAGAATTTTGATGGTTACATGAAGTCACTCGGTGTGGGCTTTGCCACCAAGCAGGTGGCTAGCATGACCAAGCCTACCAGAATCATTGAGAAGAACGGGGATACTATCACCATAAAGACACACAGTACCTTCAAGAACACAGAGATCAGCTTCCAGCTGGGAGTAGAATTCGATGAGGTGACGGCAAATGACAGGAAGGTCAAGTCAGTCGTGACGCTGGACGGAGGCAAACTCTTCCATGTGCAGAAGTGGAACGATCATTAGACTACGCTAACAAGGGAGCTCAGCAACAGGAAACTCATCCTGACTCTCATCCACGGCAATGTTGCGAGCACTCGGACCTATGAGAAGGAGGCGTGACCTGGCTGCTGTGCTGCTAACTGGCTACCCCTCAACTCAGCACCACGTTGCCTCTTGTTTCCCCTCTGACATTTTGTATAAACACTTGGGTTGGGATTTTTCTGGAGATACAGGGCATTAGCCTGGACCCAGTTCCCATTGTGTATGTGGTTTATTTTTTAAATCTGTATCCAAAGGGTGCTCTAAGGTCAGTAAAGCAGAGCCAAGGCCAAAAAAAAAAAAATGTAGTACAGTACAGCTGTTATTAAGGTTCTTACTCATAAATTCAATACGAATCAATGAAATATGCATGCCCGGGTGGTACTGTGTTTATGCAAAAAACAAAACAATGTTTCTTAACAGAAAAATCACCTATGAGATGCATTCAGTGTTTTCTGCTTTCTAATAGTTTTCTTTTAACTCAGGAACAACGCATGGTTTTCTTTTCATGTAACTTCACAGAAAGTTTCTTCTTTACTTTTACATTGCTTTTCAGCTGAAATGAAGGTACTTATGCATAGAATCTATATAAATCCATGAAATATGCATGCCCATGTAGAACTTTTGCTAATAACCAGAAAGGTGTTAGTTTTTCATTCCATAGTCAGTAAAAAACCATTTATGGAAAAATTAAAACAATGTTTCTTAACAGAATCATCACCTATGAGATGTATTCAGTGATTTCTGCTTTCTAATAGTTTTCTTTCATCTCCGGAACAATATATGGTTTTCTTTTTGTGTATCTTGACAGAAAGTTTTTTTATTACAAATTCCAGTGCATTTCAGCTGTTATAAAGGTACTTACTCCTACATTGTATACTGTTGCGGTAATAATTAAATCGAGCCTTACAGAGCTGCCATGTTCTTGACTAGCCTAGGCCTGAGGCTACGACAGGCGGTGGTATGCTGCTCAGCTCAGGTTGTCTGCTCTGGTGGCCAGAGACACCAGCCCTGCCATCTACAAGATGCTCTGTCCATCTTCCATGCTGTCTCCACAAGGTTGGGCTGAGCCCAGACCATCCTGCCATCCATGCAGTACCCAGTACAAAATGAGACTCTAATGCTTAATGATTAACCAAAGGCTTTATATGTTTGGCAATGCTCAATTAACATGATGCTCACATAATTAGAAGTTTTAACTAATTAACTAACCTAGATATAAGTTGTTACCCAGGACTGCTCTCTGGCCAAGCATGATTCTCCATCCTCCTATATCTCTGTCTCTCCCTCACCTTGCTCCTCCTCTTCATTCTCCTCTTCTTCCCCTACCCCTCATTTTCCTCTTCTTACTCCTCACACCTTAGCTCCTCCCAACTTTTGAGAAAAATATCCCACTACAGTATACAAATCAGTGAAATATGCATGCCGGGGTTTTACTGTGTTTATTTGAGAATCAAAACAACATATCATAACAGAAACATCACCTGTGAGATTCATTCAGTGTTTTCTGCTTTCTAATAGTTGTCTTTTAATTCGGGAACAACATATGTTTTTTTTTTTCATGTATCTTGTCTTAAAGTTTCTTCATTACATTGCACAGTGCATTTCAGCTGTAATAAACGTACTTACTCGTATATTCTATAGGAATCAATGAAATATGCCTGCCTGGGTGGTACTGTGTTTATGCGAAAATCAAAACAATGTTTCTTACCAGACACATTGCCTATGAGATACATTCAGTGTTTTCTGCTTTCTAATAGTTTTCTTTTAACTTGAGAACAATGTATGGTTTTCTTTATGTATATCTTGACAGAAAGTTTCTTCATTACATTGTACAGTGCATTTCAGATGATATAAATGTAATTATTCCTAGATTCTATACAATCAATGAAATAAGCATGCCCGGGTGGAAATCTCTTTGCTAATAACCAGAAAATGTTAGTTTTACATTTCTTAGGCAGTAAAAGAGTGTTTATGTGAAAATCAAAACAATGTTTCTTACCAGAAACATCACCTATGAGATGCATTCAGTGTTTTCTGCTTTCTGATACTTTTAACTAGAGAAGAATGTATGTTTTTCTTTCATGTATCTTCACAGAAAGTTTCTTCATTATAGCACAGTGCATTTCAGTTGAAATAAAGGTAATCACTCATAGATTCTAGTCTTATCAATAAAATATGCATGCCCTTGTGGAACTCTCTCTGCTAATAATCATAAAAGTGTTAATTTCACATTTCTTAGGCAGCAAAAGAGTGTTTATGCAAAAACAAAACTAAGTTTCTTAACAGACACGTCACCTATGAGATGCATTCAGTGTTTCCTGCTTTCTAAGTTTTCTTTTAACTCAGGAACAATGTATGGTTTTCTTCTCATGTATGTTGACAGAGAGCTTCTTCATTACATAGTACAGTGCATTTCAATTGTTATAAAGGTATTTACTCATAGATTCTATATGAATCAATGAAATATTCATGCCTGGGTGGTACTCTCTATACTCAAAACCAGAAATGTGTTAGTTTTACATTCCTTAGTAAGTAGAAGAGTTTTTTTATGCAAAAATTAAACAAAGTTACTCACCAGAAATATCACCTATGAGATACATTCAGTGTTTTCTGCTGTCTAATAGTTTTCTTTTAACTTGGTAACAATGTATGGCTTCTTCTTAGTGTATCATGACAGAAAGTTTCTTCATTACATTGTACAGTACATTTCAGGTGAAATAAAAGTACTTATGCATAGATTTGAGATGAATCAATGAAATATAAATGCCCGGTTTTTCTTGCTCTGCTAATAACCAGAAGTGTTAGCATCCTGCAGAAAAAAAAAAAAAAACACAAACATGCCCTCTTCCCTATATTAAATACCTGATCGGGATCATGTCATATACCAGTAAGTGGCTCCTTCCCTTTCACCTATGCCTAGTTGTAGGGTGCCATAGACATTCGACAGAAAGTTCCTTGGCATCTGCTGGGCTGTAGCTTGCGTGTGGGCATAGGTCCTGTTGGGCTGTGTTATGGTTTCCGAGTGTCTGCCAAGGCTCATGGAGGCAAAAGCTCAGGAATTTGACTGAATTCACTCGACACTGGGCTGAGAAGCCGTGGGGCTCCACCCGGGTGTGGAGAGGTCTAAGCCTGAAGTCCTGAGGGGGCAGAGTTCCTGAGTGTGGGGGATGTCTCTGGGCTGAAGCAGCTGACCTGGGAGACAGACAAGTGGTCTCTGTCCTTGGGCTTCCAGATGCCGCTGGAAGCCTCGGAAGAACTGAGACGGAGGGCATACGGGCTGGACCAAGAGAGACGAGGTAAAGACTCTTGGTTACAGCACTCACTTGGCTGAGTTGGCTAGCTTGCTTGAGATGGTGGCCTCTGTGGCAGAACGTAGAGAAGTCTTCTAGTGGGAGATTAAGCAGTGGCTCGGTAGTCTAAGGCCTTCTCCATGGTTCCCCATGGCAGGAACACGAGGAAGTCCATGGTTTTAAAAGGTTTTATTGTCATGGAGGAAAGTGGATAAAGCTGAACCCCCCACCCGGACCTCAGGGTGGACCTGAGTTAAATAGGGAAGGAGGAGGGAGGAGGGACTGAGAAGGAATGCTTAAGTGGCTACACCCCCTGGCCTTTAGGTATCTCATTAATTTGGAGATCTGTTGAGGCTCTGTGGCCTGTAGTCACACCCTCTACCTGTGCTAGGTGACACAAACCTCTCTTTGGGAAGGGCTGTAGGGACATTGCCCTACGTGACTGAAAGGCGCAGAACAATGGAGATCTTCGGCCACATGTCAGGAGCCTGGAGTCTGTGAGTGTGGTGAAATGTATGCCGTCCCTTGCAGAGTGGGTCTCCGGCCATCTCTAGCCAATGCTCCACCAGAAACTAAGCTATCCTTTCACAGTCCCACAGGCATCCAAATTTTTAAAAAATGTTTTAAAATAAAATGAACACGATTTAAATGAATTTTTGATGTATGGGAATATACCTCCCTCTTTTTTATTTTATGAAGATATTGTTTTAAAGTTCCATGGGCCCCTTCCATAGTGCCTTGTCCTTGACAATTATAAGGAATCCCAGTAATATGGGTAATATTAATTTACTGACAAATGGTCTCAAATGCTCGACTGCAATAGCCAGCTCCATTATCTGTTGTTGTTGTTGTTATTATTATTATTGGATAATTCATTTATCTACATTTCACCTACTCCCACTTCCCTGCCCTGGAATTCTCACACACTGGGGGCATCCAGCCTTCACAGGACCAAGGCCTGTCGAGCATCCCTCTGATGCCCGACAAGGCCATCCTCTACTACATATACAGCTAGTGTCATGGGTCCCTCCATGTGTATTCCCAGGCTACCTGTTTAAACCCTGGGAGCTCTGGTTGGTTGTTATTATTGCTCTCCTCATGGGGCCACAAGCCCCTTCAATTCCTTCAGTCTTCTCTCTAACTCCTCCATTGGGGTACCCTGTGATCAGTTCAATGGTTAGCTGCAAGAATCTGCCTCTGTATATGTCAGGCTCTGGCAGAGCCTCTCAGGCCACAGGTATATCAGGCTCTTGTCAGCATGCACTTCCTGCCAGCCACAATAGTGTTTGCATTTGGTGATTTCACCTGAGATATATCCCCAGGTGGGGCAGTCTCCAAACAATCCCTTCTCCAGTCTCCGCTCCACAAATTGTCTCTGTATTTGCTCCTGTGAATATTCTGGTACCCCTTCTAAGAAGGACCGAAGCACCCACACTTTGGTCTTTCCTCTTGTTGAGCTTCATGTGGTCTGTGAGTTGTATCTTAGGTATTGTGAGCTTTGGGGCTAATATCCAATTATCAGTGAGTGCATACCATGTGTGTTCTTTTGTGATTGGATTACCTCACTCAGGATGATATTTTCTAGTTCCATCTCCATTTGCCTAAGAATTTCATGAATTCATGGTTTTTAATAGCTAAGTAGTACTCCATTGTGTAAATGTACCACATTTTCTGTATCCATTCCTCTGTTGAAGGACATCTGGGTTCTTTCAAGCTATTATAAATAAAGCTACTATGAACATAGCAGAGCATGTGTCCTTGTTATATGTTGGAGCATCTTTTGGGTATATCCCCAGGAGTGGTATAGCTGGGTCCCCAGGTAGTACTGTGTCCAATTTTCTGATGGCCGCCAGACTGATTTCCAGAGTGGTTGTACCAGTTTGCAATCCCACAGACAATGGAGGACTGTTCCTCTTTCTCCACATTCTTGCCAGCATCTGCTGTCACCTGAATGTTTGATCTTAGCCATTCTGACTGGTGTGAGGTGGAATCTCAGGGCTGATTTGATTTGCATTTCCCTAATGACTAAGGATATTGAACATTTCTTTAGGTGCTTCTCAGCCATTGGATATTCCTCAGTTGAAAATTCTTTGTTGAGCTCTGTACCCCATTTTTAATAGGGTTATTTGATTGTCTGGAGTCTAATTTCTTGAGTTCTTTTTATATTTTGAAATTAGCCCTCTATCAGACATAGGATTTGTAAAGATCTTTTCCCAATCTTATGGTTGCCGTTTTGTCCTATTGACAGTGTCCTTTGCCTTATAGGAGCTTTGCAATTTTATGAGGTCCCATTTGTCAATTCTTGATCTTAGACCATAAGCCATTGGTGTCCTGTTCAGGAATTTCTCCCCTGTGCCCATGTGTTTGAGGCTTTTTTCCAATTTCTCTTCTATTAGTTTCAGTGTATCTGGTTTTATCCACTTGGACTTGAGATTTGTACAAGGAGATAAGATTGGATCTGTTTGCATTCTTCTACATGCTGACCTCCAGTTGAACCAGCACCATTTGTTTTCCACTGAATTATTTTAGCTCCTTTGTCAAAGATCAAGTGATCATAGGTATGTAGATTCATTTCTGGATCTTCAATTCTATTCCATTGATCTTCCTGCCTGTCTCTGTTCCAATACCATGCAGTTTTTATCACTATTGCTCTGTAGTACAGCTTGAGGTCAGGGATGGTGATTCCCCCAGAAGTTCTTTTATTGTTGAGAATAGTTTTCACTATCCTGGGTTTTTTGTTATTCCAAATGAAATTGAGAATTGCTCTTTTAACTCTGTGAAGAATTGAGTTGAAATTTTGATGGGGATTGCATTGAATCTGTAGATTGCTTCCAGCAAGATGACCATTTTTGCTATATTAATCCTGCCAATTGATGAGCATTGGAGATCTTTCCATCTTCTGAAGTCTTCTTTGATTTCTTTATTCAGGGACTTGAAGTTCTTGTCATACAGATCTTTCACTTGCTTGGTTAGATTCACACCAAGGTATTTTATATGATTTGCGACAATTGTGAAGGGTGTCATTTCCCTGATTTCTTTTTCAGTCTGTTTATCTTTCATGTAGAGGAAGGCTACTGATCAGTTTGAGTTAATTTTATATCCAGCCACTTTGCTGAAGTTGTTATCAGGTCTAGGAGTTCTCTGGTGGAATTTTTGGGGTCACTTAAGCATACTATCATAATATCTGCAAATAGTGATATTTTGACTTCTTCTTTTCCAATATGTATCCCTTTGACCTCCTTTGTTGTCTAATTACTCTGGCTAGGACTTTTAGTACTATATTGAATAGGTAGGGAGAGAGTGGACAGCCTTGTCTAGTCCCTGATTTTAGTGGGATTGCTTCAAGCTTGTCTCCATTAAGTTTGATATTGGCTACTGGTTTGTTGTATACTGGTTTTACTATGTTTAGGTATGGGCCTTGAATTCCTGTTATTTCCAAGACTTTTACCATGAAGGGGTATTAAATCTTGTCAAATGCTTTCTCGGCATCTAATGAGAAGTTCATTTGTTTTTTTACTTTGAGTTTGTTTATATAGTGGATTACGTTGATGGATTTCCGAATATTGAACCATCCCTGCATCCCTGGGATAAAGCCTACTTGATCGTGATGGATGATTGCTTTGATGTGTTCTTGGATTCTATTTGCAAGAATTTTATTGAGTATTTTTGCATCAATATTCATAAGGGAGATTTGTCTGAAGTTCTCTTTTTTTGTTGGGTCTTTGTGTGGTTTAGGTATGAGCGTAATTGTGGCATCATAGAACAAATTGGGTAGTGTTCCTTTTCTTTCTATTTGTGGAATAGTTTACAGAGAATTGGTATTAGGTCTTCTTGGAAGGTCTGGTAGAATTCTGAACTAAAACCATCTGGTCCTGGGCTTTTCTTTGGTGGGGAGACTTTTAATGACTACTGCTATTTCTTTAGGGTTTATCGGATTATTTAGATGGTTTATCTGATCCTGATTTAACTTTGGTACCTGGTATCTCTCTAGGAAATTGTCCATTTCATCCAGATTTTTCAGTTTTGTTGAGTATAGGCTTTTGTAGTAGACTCTGATGATTTTTAAGATTTCCTCAGTTTCTGTTGTTATGTCCCCCTTTCATTTCTGATGTTGTTAATTTGGGTAGTCTCTGTGCCCTCTGACTAGTTTGGCTAAGAGTTTATCTATATCGTTGATTTTCTCAAAGAACCAGCTCCTGGTTTTGTTGATTCTTTGTACAGTTCTTCTTGTTTCTACTTGGTTGATTTCAGCCCTGTGTTTGATTATTTCTTGCCCATCTACTCCTCCTGGGTGTATTTACTTCTTTTTGTTCTAGAGCTTTCAGGTGTGCTATCAAGCTACTAGTGTATGCTCTCTCCAGTTTCTTTTTCAGGCACTTAGAGCTATGAGTATTCCTCTTAGCGCTGCTTTCATTGTGTCCCACAAGTTTTGGTATGCTGTGTCTTCATTTTCATTAAATTCTAAAAAGTCTTTAATTTTTTTCTTTATTTCTTCCCTGACAAGGCTATCATTGAGTAGACCATTGTTCAGTTTCCATGTGAATGTGGGCTTTCCATTGATTTTATCATTATTGAAAAGCAGCCTTATTCCATGGTGATCTGATAGAATGCATGGGATTATTTCAATTTTCTTGTATCTGTTGAGGCCTGTCTTGTGACCAATTATATGGCCAATTTTGGAGAAGGTACCATGAGATGCTGAGAAGAAGGTATATTCTTTTGTTTTAGGATGAAATGTTCTATAGATATCTGCTAAATCCATTTGGTTCATAACTTCTGTTAGTTTCACTGTGTCTCTGTTTAGTTTCTGTTTCCATGATATGTCCATTGATGAGAGTGGGGTTTTAAAGTGTCCCACTGTTATTGTGTGAGGTACAATGTGTGCTTTGATCTTTAATAAAGTTTCTTTTATGAATGTGGGTGCCCTTGCATTTAGAGCACAGAAGTTCAGAATTGAGATTTCATCTTGGTTGATTTTTCCTTTGACGAGTATGAAGTGTCCTTCCTTATCTTTTTTGATAACTTTTGGTTGAAAGTCAATTTTATTCAATATTAGAATGGTTACTCCATCTTGTTTCTTGGGACCATCTGCTTAGGAAATTGTTTTCTAGTCTTTTATTCTGAGTTAGTGTCTGTCTTTGTCTCTGAGGTGCGTTTTCTGTATGCAGCAAAATGTTGGGTCCAATAGTCTATATCTTTTTATTGTGGAATTGAGTCCATTGATATTAAGAGATATTAAGGAAAAGTGATTGTTGCTTCCTGTTATTTTTGTTATTAGAGGTGGAATTATGTTTGTGTGGCTATCTCCTTTTTGGTTTGTTGAAAGAAGATTGCTTTCTTGCTTTTTCCAGGGTATAATTTCCTTCCTTGTGTTGGAGTTTTCCCTCTATTATCCTTTGTAGGGCTGGATTTGTCAAAAGATATTGTGTAAATTTGGTTTTGTCATGGAATATCTTAGTTTCTCCATCTATGGTAATTGAGAGTTTTGTTGTGTATAGTAGTCTGGGCTGGCATTTGTGTTCTCTTAGGGTCTGTATGACATCTGTCTAAGATCTTCTGTTTTTTACAGTCTCTGGTGAGAAGTCTGATGTAATTCTGATAGGTCTGCCTTTATATGTTACTTGTCCTTTCTCCCTTACTGTGTTTAATATTCTTTCTTTGTTTTGTGCATTTAGTGTTTTGATTATTATGTGATGAGAGGAATTTCTTTTCTGATCTAGTCTATTTGGAGTTCTGTAGGCTTTTTGTATGTTTATAGGCATCTCTTTAGGTTAGGGAAGTTTTCCCTCTATAATTTTGTTGAAGATACTTACTGGCCCTTTAAGTTGGGAATCTTCACCCTATTATATACCTACTATCCTTAGGTTTGGTCTTCTCGTTGTGTCCTGGATTTCCTGGAGGTTTTGGGTTAAGAACATTTTGCATTTTGCATTTTCTTTGACAGTTGTGTCAGTATTTTCTATGGTATCTTCTGCACCTGAGATTCTCTCTTCTATCTCTTGTATTCTGTTGGTGATGCTTGCATCTATGACTCCTGATTTTTTTTCCAGGTTTTCTATCTCCAGGGTAATCTCCCTTTTTGATTTCTTTATTGTTTCTACTTCCATTTTTATGTCTTGGATGGTTTTGTTCAATTCCTTCACCTGTTTGGTTGTATTTTCTTATAATTCTTTAAGGGATTTTTATGTTTCCTCTTTAAGGGCTTCTACCTGTTTACCTGTGTTCTCCTGTATTTCTTTGAGGGAATTATTTATGTCCTTCTTAAATTTCTCCATCATCAGCATGAGAAGTGATTTTAAATCTGAGTCTTGCTTTTCCTGTGTCATGGGGTATTCACGACTTGCTATTGTGGGAGAATGAGGTTCTGATGAAGCCAAGTAACCTTGTTTTCTATTGCTTATGTTCTTGAGCTTGCCTTTCACCATCTGGTTATCTCTCTAGTGCTACCTTCACTCACTGTCTCTGACTGGAGCCTGTCTGTCTTGTTATCTTGGTTGTGTCAGAACTCCTCAGAGTCTGGCTGTCTCTGTGATCCTGTGGTCCTGAGATCCTGGGTGTAAGAGTTCCTGGGAGTCAGGCATGCTTCTGGGATCCTGAAATCCTTGTGTGCCAAAGCTCCTGAGATCCTGTGATCCTATTATCCTATGTTCCTGGGTATGTCAGGGCTCCTGGGAGTCCAGCCGCCTCTGGGTGTTCTGGAATTGGATGCAGCACTGGTGTCCTGGGACTGCTCTGGCCACTGACATAGATGGAAAGGCTCCCCACCTCCTTGGGGGTTTTTTTTGGAGAGAAGTTCCCACTGTATATCTCTGTTTGTCCTCAAACTCAGAGAGACCTGCCTGCCTCTGCTCCAAGAGAGCGGGGATTAAAGGTGTGCCACTTCTCTGCACTCCTCTTTTTAGTTTTTATTGATGCTTTGTGAGTTTTCATGTCATGCACCCCAGTCCCATTTGTCTCTCTGTCCCTTTATACCTGTCCTCTGCCCTTGCAACCTCCCCACAAAGGAAAAGAAACAACAAATAAAGCAAAACAAAGCACAGAATATATATTATATTTAAATTAATATATATTATGTATATATATTTTCAGTCAGTACTATCTCACTGCTTTCTTGTAGTTGTAACTGCTTGTATTTTAATGCTAATTTGTATCCCCCCAAGTTAGTTTGCAGGAGATGGTCTGCATGTAGCTTCTGGGAATCTGCCCCCAGTTAATTCTGAATGGTGAACAAAGATGCCAGCAGCCAATAGCTGACAAGAAAGAGAGAGAGAGAGAGAGAGAGAGAGAGAGAGAGAGAGAGAGAGAGAGAACCATGCTTTAGGACAGTGTGGAGAGAGGAGAGACACAGAGGCCGCCATGGGGTGGAGAAACAAGGAGAGCACCTGGGCTCTGGGCCTAGAAAGCACCGCCCAGAGGGCTGCAAAAATGGGTCCGGAGCGGCCAAGATGGAGCATAGAGTTAGTAAATAGTAACTTGGGGTTAACAACATGGAAGTTAGGCAGTGGCCCAGCTATTGTGCTGCTTAAGGCATATTAAATATAAAAGCTATGTGGATGTCTTTTATTCAAGAACATAAACCATTGAGGCAGATGACAACCCGGTGCAGAGATTTATTAATAAATAGTTTTTCTACATATAGTGACCACTGTTTTCTTAAGTTTTCATAAAAAAAATAAGTTTTCAGGAGAGAGAGCAATGGTCCCACTTTTCTCCTTGATAAAGCTTTCTTTATCAAGTGTCTCCTTTCAGTTAGCACTGGAGACCATGATGCTGGCAAACCTTGGGTCTTACGGCATCATTTATGCTCTGGCAAAGCTGGCCCCAAACCTCACTGGCTGCAGCAGTCCGGAGAGCTCACAGATATCAGCACGGCACCCGGAGGAAGCCCGGAACAGGGCCGTTGGTATGTGTGGCCTTTGGGGTAGCATGGGCCAGGCAGGCTACCCACATCGGCTGGTTTGCATCTCCCGCTACGCCTCTCTTCACTGCACACACCTCCTGCTCCTTTCTCTTCCATCTCTCCACCACATACTCGATCATCTTGGTGGCACCTGGGCCTTGGTGTCTTCCACACTGCCTGTGTCTCATGACCAAGACATTTTCTTTTCTCATATTAAAGGTTTCTGCCAGGCTCTAGTAGAACATGACATTAATCTCAGCACTTAGGAGGCACGTCTCTGAGAGCAAGGGTAGCCTGATCTATAAAGTGAGTTCCAGGACAGCCAGGCATGCACAGAGAACCTTGTCTTGAAACAATAAAATTTTTCGGTTGTTTTTTTGTTTGTTTGTTTTTGTTTTTCGAGAAAGGATTTCTTTGTGTCCTGCAGTTCATTCTGTACCCCAGGCTGGCCTTGAACTCAGAGATCTACCTGCCACTGCTTTCTGAGTGCTGGAATTAAAGGCAATGACCTACTATGACCTAGCTTAATTTTTTTTCTTAAAGGAGAGAGATGTTGGTTAAAGGATGTGTGGTGGTTTGAATAGGAATGGTCCCCATAGGCTCATATATTTGAGTGCTTGGTTGTCTGCGAGTGGTACTGCTACATGATAGGGTTTTGGACTTGTGGCATTGTTGGAGGAGGCGTGGCCTTGTGGGAGGAAGTGTGTCACTAGGGGTAGGTCTTGTGCCTTTAAAACCCCAAGTCAGGTCCAGTAGCGCTCTCTCTGTCTTTTTCTTTCTCCCCCCTTCCATCCACTCCCCCTTGTTGCCTGTGGCTCTGGGTATCTCTTCACAACAATAGAACATGGACTAAGACAGGGTACAAAGGTTCAGTTATTTAAGGAGAATAAATTTTAGACCTCTAATGTACACCATTGTTATTGTAGTTAATAGCCCTCAATTATATACATGAATTTAGCTAATAATTTTATTTATTCATATTTGGTTATTTAAGAAAGCTCTCTCTATTATACAGCCCTAGTTGTCCTGGAACTTACTATGTAGACCAAGCTTGCCTAGAATTCACAGAGATCCATCTATTGATTTCCCCAAGTGCTATGATTAAAGACGTTTAGCTAATTTTTTAACAATTAACAACTAATTGCTTATTTTCAATTTAAACAGACCTATAATTCCTAGTGAAATAGAAGCAGTATTTAAAATTCTCCCAACAAAGGAAAGCTCAGGGCCAGATGGTTTTAGTACAGATGGGGAAGGGAATGACACTGGAGTGTGGGTGTTCAGGGGGAATACAGATATCTTTCAGAACAGGGTATCAGTTGGGTGAGGGTTCAGGTGACTGGTCCCTATGGCTCTGCCTACGATTCGCTTGTCCTTATCTAAGTTGGTATTATCTGCCAAGGCTACCTATTTACAAGGTCTATGACTACACAGGCTGGTAAATTGTCACAAAAACTGCCTGTTTACAATAGCTTATAGCCATCTGTTTCAGTGTTTATCCACAGAGATCCAAGACTTGGTGTTAGTATACATGTATGACAGGCCTATTGCTGATTTTAGGCCTATGGCTGATTTTAGGCCTTCAGTGGGTAAGCAGGGCTGCCCCTGACGTCTCCTCCCTTCTCTAAGTATAGACAGGCTGTGGCGAATCTAATCTTGTGAAGGCGGGGATAGAGGCCTGACCTCCAGTAATTGATGGGGACGTTGTAGTGGCTCCCCAGACTTTCAAAGAAGAATTAGCACCAATATTCTTAAAATTATTTCACAAAATAGAAACAGAAAGATCACTGCCAAATTCTTTTTTTTTTTTAACATGGTATCAGTTTATTACTTTATAAACAGGATGTACATACTGTTGCATAGCCTTATATATGTTTACTCTTTTTGTCTAAAAATGTTAATATATAGACAGCCTAATATTTTTCTCTTACACAGCTGTGCTGTGATCCTGCCTTTGGGGGCAAAGGCTCTGGCGTTCTTGAGCTTTAGGTCCAGTCGAAACAATGCTTTTAGTTCTTCCCTTCTTTTTTTTTTTTTTTTTTTTGCAAAAACTTTTAGCTAAATCTTTTTTTTTTTTTAATTTTTTTATTGGATGTTTTATTTACATTTCATATGTTGTCCCCTTACCCCATCCCCCACCCACCCAGGAACCCCCAATCCCCTCACACCTCCTCCTTCTTCTTTGTGGATGTAACCTCTATCTACCCCCCCACTCCCACCTCCCCACCCTCAAAACTCCCACCCCCTGGGGCGTCCAGCCTTCATGAGGTCAAGGATCTCATCTTCCACCTGTGCCCAGCAGGGCCCTCCACTCTTATATATTCAGCTAAGGCCCTGGATCCCTCCATAAGTGCTCCCAGGCTGGTGGTTTAGACCCTGGGAGCTGTGGTTGGTTGGTATTGTTGCTCTCCTCATGGGGCCACAAATCCTTTCAGCTCCTTCAGTCTTCACTCTAACTCCTCCATTGAGAACCCCATGATCACTTCAATGGCTAGTTGTGAGCATCTGCCTCTGAATATGTCAGACTCTTGAAGACCTCTGAGGAGACATCCATATCAGGCTCTTATCAGCATGCACTTCCTGACTTCCACATCAGCATCTACCTTTGGTGACTGCACATGGGATGGATACTCAGGTGGAAAGGTCTTCAGACAGCCCCTCCTTCAGTTTTTGTCCCTCACTTTGTCTCCATATTTGCTCCCTTGAGTATTTTGTTGCTCCTTCTAAGAAGGACCGAATCACTCCCACTTGGTCTTCCTTCTTTATGGACTTCATGTGGCCTGTGAGTTGCATCTTGGGCATTTTAAGGTTCTGGGCTAATATCCAATAATCAGTGAGTGAATACCATGTGTGTTCTTTTGTGATTGGCTTACCTCACTCAGTATGATAATTTCTAGTTCCATCCATTTACCTAGGAACCTCTCAAATTCATTGTTTTTAATAGCTGAGTAATACTCCATTGTGTAAATATACCACATTTTTTTAATCCATTCCTCAGTTGAAGGACATCTGGGTTCTTTCCAGCTCCTGGCTATTATAAATAAGGCTGCTATGAACATAGTTGAGCATATGTCCTTATTATATGTTCGAGCACCTTCTGGGTATATGCCTAGGAGTGGTATAGCTGGATCCTCGGGTAACGCTATGTCCAATTTTCTGAGGAACCGCCACACTGATTTCCAAAGTGGTTGCACCATCTTGCAGTCCCACCAACAATGGAGGAGTGTTCCTCTTTCTCCACACCCTCGCCAGCATCTACTATCACCTGAGTTTTTAATCTTAGCCATTCTGACTGGTGTGAGATGGAATCTCAGGGTTGTTTTGATTTGCATTTCCCTGACGACTAAGGATGCCGAGCATTTCTTTAGGTGCTTCTCGGCCATTCGAGTTTCTTCTGTTGAAAATTCTTTGTTAAGCTCTATACCCCATTTTTTAATAGGGTAATTTGGTTGCCTGGAGTCTAATTTCTTGAGTTCTTTGTATATATTGGATATTAGCCCTCTATCAGATGAAGGATTGGTAAAGATCTTTTCCCAATTTGTTGGTTGTCGTTTTGTCCTATTGACAGTGTCCTTTGCCTTACAGAAACTTTGCAATTTTATGAAGTCCCATTTGTCAATTCTCGATCTTAGAGCATATGCCATTGGAGTTCTGTTCAGGAACTTTTCCCCTGTGCCCAAGTATTCGAGGCTTTTCCCCACCTTCTCTTCTATTAGTTTCAGTGTATCTGGTTTTATGTGGAGGTCCTTTATCCACTTAGATTTGAGCTTTGTACAAGGGGATAAGAATGGATCAATTTTCATTCTTCCACATGTTGTCCTCCAGTTGAACCAGCACCATTTGTTGAAAATGCTGTCCTTTTTCCACTGGACAGTTTTAGCTCCTTTGTCAAAGATCAAGTGACCATAGGAGTGTGGGTTCATTTCTGGGTCTTCAATTCTATTCCATTGATCTTCCTGCCTGTCTCTGTTCCAATACCAAGTAGTTTTTATCACTATTGCTCTGTAGTACAGCTTGAGGTCAGGGATGGTGATTCCTCCCGAAGTTCTTTTATTGTTGAGAATAGTTTTCGCTATCCTAGGTTTTTTGTTATTCCATATGAATTTGAGAATTTCCTTTTCTAACTCTGTGAAGAATTGAGTTGGGATTTTAATGGGGATTGCATTGAATCTGTAGATTGCTTTTGGCAAGATGGCCATTTTTATTATATTAATCCTGCCAATCCATGAGCATGGGAGATCTTTCCATCTTCTGAGATCTTCTTCAATTTCTTTCTTCAGAGACTTGAAGTTCTTGTCATACAGGTCTTTCACTTGCTTGGTTAGATTCACACCAAGGTATTTTATATTATTTGCAACTATTGTGAAGGGTGTCATTTCCCTAATTTCTTTTTCAGTCTGTTTATCTTTCATGTAGAGGAAGGCTACTGATTTGTTTGAGTTGATTTTATAACCAGCCACTTTGCTGAAGTTGTTTATCAGGTTTAGGAGTTCTCTGGTGGAAGTTTGGGGGTCACTTAAGTATACTATCATATCATCTGCAAATAGCGATATTTTGACTTCTTCCTTTCCTATTTGTATCCCTTTGACTTCTTTTTGTTGTCTAATTGCTCTGGCTAAGACTTCCAGTACTATATTGAATAGGTAGGGGGAGAGTGGGCAGCCTTGTCTAGTCCCTGATCTTAGTGGGATTGCTTCAAGTTTCTCTCCATTTAGCTTGATGTTGGCTACTGGTTTGCTGTAAATTGCTTTTACTATGTTTAGGTAGGGGCCTTGAATTCCTGATCTTTCCAAGACTTTTATCATGAAGGGATGTTGAATTTTGTCAAATGCTTTCTCAGCATCTAGTGAGATAATCATATGGTTTTTTTCTTTAAGTTTGTTTATATAGTGGATTACATTGATGGATTTCCGAATATTGAACCATCCCTGCATTCCTGGGATAAAACCTACTTGATCATGATGGATGATTGTTTTGATGTGGTCTTGGATTCGGTTTGCTAGAATTTTATTGAGTATTTTTGCATCGATGTTCATAAGGGAGATTGGTCTGAAGTTCTCTTTCTTTGTTGGGTCCTTGTGGGGTTTGGGAATGAGTGTAATTGTAGCTTCATAGAACGAATTGGGTAGTGTTCCTTCTGTCTCTATTTTGTGGAATAGTTTGAAGAGAATTGGTATTAGGTCTTCCTTGAAGGTCTGATAGAATTCAGCACTAAAACCATCTGGTCCTGGGCTTTTTTTAGTGGGGAGACTTTTAATGACTGCTGCTATTTCCTGAGGGGTTATGGGACTATTTAGATGGTTTATCTGCTCCTGGTTTAATTTTGGTACCTGGTATCTGTCTAGGAAATTGTCCATTTCATCCAGGTTTTCCAGTTTTGTTGAGTATAGGCCTTTGTAGTAGAATCTGATGATTTTTTTAATTTCTTCCGTTTCTGTTGTTATGTCTCCCTTTTCAGTTCTGATTTTATTAATTTGGATACTCTCTCTGTGCCCTCTGGTTAATCTGGCTAACGGTTTATCTATCTTATTGATTTTCTCAAAGAACCAACTCCTGGTTTTATTGATATTTTGTATTGTTCTTTCAGTTTCTATTTGGTTGATTTCAGCCCTGAGTTTGATTATTTCCTGCCTTCTACTCCTCCTGGGTGTATTTGCTTCTTTTTGTTCTAGGGCTTTTAGTTGTGCAGTCAACTTGTTAGTGTGTGCTCTTTCCAGTTTCTTTTTGTAGGCACTTAGAGCTATGAGTTTTCCTCTTAGCACTGCCTTCATGGAGTCCCACAAGTTTTGGTATGATGTGTCCTCATTTTCATTGAAATCTAAAAAGTCTTTAATTTCTTTCTTTATTTCTTCCTTGACCAAGTCATCATTGAGTAGAGAGTTGTTCAGTTTCCATGTGCACATGGGTTTTCCATTGGTTTTGTCATTATTAAAGACCAGTCTTATTCCATGGTGATCTGATAAGAGGCAAGGGATTATTTCAATCTTTTTGTATCTGTAGAGGCTTGTTTTGTGACCAATTATATGGTCTATTTTGGAGAAGGTACCATGAGGTGCTGAGAAAAAGGTATATTCTTTTGTTTTAGGATGAAATGTTCTATAGATGTCTGTTAAGTCCATTCGGTTCATAACTTCTGTTAATGTCAAAGTGTCTCGGTTTAGTTTCTGTTTCCATGATCTGTCCATTGCTGAGAGTGGGGTGTTGAAATCCCCCACTATTATTGTGTGAGGTGTAATGTGTGTTTTGAGCTTTAGTAAAGTTTCTTTTATGTATGTAGGTGCCCTTGCATTTGGGGCATAGATGTTCAGAATTGAGAGTTCACCTTGGTAGCTTTTTCCTTTGATGAGTATGAAGTGTCCTTCCTTATCTTTTTTGATTAATTTTGGATGGAAGTCGATTTTATTTGATATTAGAATGGCTACTCCAGCTTGTTTCTTGGGACCATTGGCTTGGAAAATTGTTTTCCACCCTTTTATTCTGAGGTAGTGTCTGTCTTTGTCACTGAGGTGTGTTTCTTGTATGCAGCAAAATTCTGGGTCTTGTTTGTGTATCCAGTCTGCTAGTCTGCGTCTTTTTATTGGGGAATTGAGACCATTGATGTTAAGAGATATTAAGGAAAAATGATTGTGGCTTCCTGTTATTTTTGTTATTAGAGGTAAAGTTATGTTTGTATAGTTATCTTCTTTTGGGGTTGTTGGAAGATTACTTCCTTGCTTTTTCTAGGTTGTAGTTTCCCTCCTTGTGTTGGCGTTTTCCATCCATTATCCTTTGAAGTGCTGGGTTTGTGGGAAGATATTGTGCAAATTTGGTTTTGTCATGGAATATCTTGGTTTCACCATCTATATTGATTGAGAGTTTTGCTGGGTATAGTAATCTGGGCTGGCAATTGTGTTCTCTTAGGGTCTGTATGATGTCCGTCCAGGCTCTTCTGGCTTTTATAGTCTCTGGTGAGAAGTCTGGTGTAATTCTTATAGGTCTGCCTTTATATGTTACTTGACCTTTTTCCCTTACTGCTTTTAGTATTTTTTCTTTGTTTTGTGCATCTGATGTTTTGATTATTATGTGACGGGAGGTATTTCTTTTCTGGTCTAGTCTATTTGGTGTTCTGTAGGCTTCTTGTATGTTTATGGGCATCTTGTTCTTTAGGTTAGGGAAATTTTCCTCAATGATTTTGTTGAAGATATTTACTGGCCCTTTAAGTTGGGAATCTTCATTCTCATCTATACCTATTATCCTTAGGTTTGGTCTTCTCATTGTGTCCTGGATTTCCTGGATGTTTTGAGTTAGGAGTTTTTTGCTTTTTTCATTTTCTTTGACAACTGTGTCAATATTTTCCACCGTATCTTCTGCATTTGAGATTCTCTCTTCTATCTCTTGTATTCGGTTGGTGATGCTTGCGTCTGTGACTCCTGATCTCTTTCTTAGGTTTTCTATCTCCATGGTTGTCTCCCTTTGAACTTTCTTTATTGTTTCTATTTCCATTTTCAGATCCTGAATGTTTTTGTTTAATTCCTTCTTTGTGTTTTCTTGCATTTCTTTAAGGGATTTCTGTGATTCCTCTTTAAGGGCTTCTATCTGTTTACTTGTACTCTCCTGTATTTCTTTAAGGGAGTTACTTAATTCCTTCTTATAATCCTCTATCATCATCATGAGAAGTGATTTTAATTCTGAATCCTGCTTTTCAGGTGTGAAGGGGTGTTCAGGGCTTGCTATATTGGGAGAACTGGGCACTGATGATGCCAAGAAACTTTGGTTTCTGTTGCTTATGTTCTTGCGCTTGCCTTTCGCCATCTGGGTAACTCTAGTGGTACCTGCCCTCTCTGTGTAAGATTGGAATCTGTATTTCCAGTTATCTTGCTTATTGCAGAGCTCCTCGGAATCCAGAGGTCTCTGTGGTCTTATGCCCCTAATCTCCCGGGTGGAAGAACTCCTGGGACTCAGGCCACCTCTTGGATCTGGTAATCCTTCTGTTCTGAGTGCAGTGGCTCCTCGGCTGCTCTGAGTGCAGTGGGTTCTCGATGACTCAGGATTCAGTTTCAGCTGCTCCGAGTGCAGTGGCTCCAGCTGCTCTGAGTGCAGTGGGTCCCTGATGACTCAGAATTCAGTTTCAGCTGCTCTGAGTGTAGTGGCTCCAGCTGCTCTGAGTGCTGTGGCTCCTGGATGACTCAGGATTCAGTTTCTCCACAGGACAGGAGCAGACCGACTCTGTGTCTGCTCCAGTCCCAGGGACCAGGCAGGGGCCGAAGGGAAGTGGAATTCCGGAGGGGCGGGGTTTGGGTAGCTGCTGTGCCCAGGATGTCCCTGGCTCCCAGATGTATTTCTGGGGTTTAGGGAGTGAGATGGAGTTCTTACCAGCTGCTCTGAGTGCAGTGGCTCCTGGATGACTCAGGATTCAGTTTCTCCACAGGACAGGAGCAGACCTACTCTGTGTCTGCTCCAGTCCCAGGGACCAGGCAGGGGCCGAAGGGAAGTGGAATTCCGGAGGGGCGGGGTTTGGGTAGCTGCTGTGCCCTGGATGTCCCTGGTTCCCAGATGTATTTCTGGGGCTTAGGGAGTGAGATGGAGTTCTTACCAGCTGCTCTGAGTGCAGTGGCTCCTGGATGACTCAGGATTCAGTTTCTCCACAGGACAGGAGCAGACCGACTCTGTGTCTGCTCCAGTCCCAGGGACCAGGCAGGGGCCGAAGGGCGCCAAATTCTTTTTATGAGGCTTCAGTTATCTTGATATCTAAATCACATGAAGACCCAACAAAGAGTTACAGACAATTTCCCTTACGAACACAGATGTAAACATAGTCAATAAAATACATGTAAACCTATTCCAAGAACACATCAAAAAGTCCATTTACCATGATCAGATAGATAGGCTTCATCCCAGAGATATAGGGATGGTTTAAATACAAAAAGCAATAAATGTAATCCATTATAGAAACAGACTAAAAGACAATGAAATAACATTGTTGTGGGTTTGGTCTAATACTGTTTGTATTATGTCAATTTGGGTCTCCAAAATTGTAGGAGATCTTGCATGTCTGCATGTAAGACACTGAGGGAAACCCGCCCTCAATTGGTTTTGATTGGTAAATAAAGTTGCTGTCAGCCAATGGCTGGGCAGGAAGACAGAGGTTGGACTTTTAGGATTCCTGGGCTAGGAAGAGAGAGAGGAAGGAAGAAGGAGATCTGCTATGTGGGCAGAAGGAGAACCAAGATGCCATGCCAGAGAGATGCGGGACAGAGACCATAGCTGCCATGTAGGAATCGTGGGAACACAGCTGAAGAGGGCTGCATGACTGTGTCTAAGGCAGCAAAAGTGGAATGTAGATTTTAGTAAGTAATGACTTGGGAATATCAGAGGTGAGGTGGATCAGCCACATGGAGGTTATGAAGTGGCCCAACTATTGAGCTGTTTTAGTCATATCAAAATATAAAGTGTATGTGTAAGTGTCTTTCATTCGGGAACCCAGAACACTGCGGCAGGAGTGCTGCCACTGCTGGGATCAGTTGAGTAGCCTTAATTGGGTACTGCTATACCACATGATCATTTTATTAGATGTGGAAAGGGCCTTGGACAAAATCCAATCAAAAACACTTTATAGTAAAAGTACTGGAGAGATTAGGGATACAAGGGGTATACCTCAACTTAATAAAGGAACTTTACAGCAAGCCCATAGCCAATATCAACTTAGAGATAAACTGAAAGCAATTCCACTAAAATAAGCAACGATACAAGGATATCCACTGTCTCCCTACCTACTCAACACAGTACCTGAAGTCTTAGCTATAGCAATAAGACAACTGAAGGAGATCAAGGGGAAAGAAATTGTAATAGAAGAAGTCAAAATATCTTTATTTGCAGATGATTTGGTAGTATATATGTGACCCTAAAAATTCTACCAGGAAACTCCTTCAGCTGATAAACACATTCAGCAAAGTACCTGGATACAAAATTAACTCATAAAAATCAGTAGCCCACGTATATACAGATGACAAGTGGACTGAGAATGGAATAAGGGCAACAGCATCTTTCACATCAGCCTCCACTAATATAAAATATCTTGGAGCCACTCCATGCAAGCAGGTTAAAGGTTTGTATGATAAAAATCAAAACAAAACAAAACAAGACCCCCCCAGAAAACTAACAGATTAAAAAAATGAAGAGGATATCAAACTATGGGAAGATCTCCCATGTTCAGAGATCAGTAGGATTAACATAGTAGCAATGGCTATCCTACCAAAAGCAGTCTACAGAATCAATGTAACCCCCAACAAAATCTCACAAGAATTCTTCATTTATCTCGAAAGGACAATTTTCAGTTTTACTTGGAAAAACAAAAACTCAGGATAGCTAAAATACTCTTGGATAATAAAGAATTTTGGGAGGTGTCACTATCCCCTATTTCAAGTTGTACTACAGAGCTATTAGTAATAAAAACCAGCATGGTACCAGCACAGAAACAGACAGCATTGATCGATGGGATTGATTTAAAAGCCCAGACATAAATTCACACACCTATGAACACCTGATTTTTGATAAAGAAGCCAGAAATACACACTGGGACAAATACAGCATCTTCAACAAATGGTGCTGGTCAAACTGGATGTCTGCATGTAGAAGACAAATAGGGCAAAACTTACCATCCTGTACAAAACTGAACTTTAGAGGAATGACGTATCTTGGCAGGTACAGTGTATACGATAGAAGAAACAGTGGAGAATAGCCTCAAACTCATTGGCACAGGAAAAGGCTTTCTGAACAGAACACTGTTAATGCAAGCACTAATATCAAAATTAATAAATGGGATCTCATGAAACTGAAAAGATTATTTACAGCAAAGGACATAGTCATTCAGACTAAGTGCTAGTCTATAGAACGGGAAAATATTTTTTATCACCTATACATCTGATAGATGTATCCAACATATATACAGAACTCAAAAACCTGGATATCATGAAAAAAATTCCCCAATTAAAAAGTGGGGAACAGATTTAAATAGAGATTTCTCAAAAAGAGGAATCTCAAATGACGGAGAAACACTTAACGAAATGTCTAACTTCCTTAGCCATCAGGGAAATGTAAAGCAAAACTACATTGACAGTCCATCTCACACCAGTCAGAGTGGCAAGATCAATAAAACAAAAGACAGCTCATGCTGGTGAGAATGTGGAGTAAGGGACAGGCCTCCATTACTGGCAGAAGTACAAACTTGGAAAGCCACTATGTCTTCACATATATGTGGATGTTAGCTGTTATGTCATTGATAAGGAAGCTACAATGTGTATAACCACAGAGGTTTTACGTGTGTGTGTGTGTGTGTGTGTGTGTGTGTGTGTGTGTGTAAGGGACTAGGAGACTAGGGATGGATCTCCTTACGGAGGTGTGGTGGTCTGTATAAGTTTAACCCCCATAGACTCATGTATCTGAATGCTTGGCCCTCAGGGAATGGCACTATTAAGAGGTGTAGCCTTGTTGAAGGAAGCGTGTCACTGTGGAGGTGGGCTTGAGGTGTCCCATGCCTAAGCTCCACCAAGTCTGGAATCAGACCCACCTCCAGACTAGCTGGCTGGGGAAGACAGTTTCCTTTTGGTTGCCTTTGGATCAAGATGCAGAGCTCTCAGCTCCTTCTCCAGCACCACGTCTGCCAGCAGTCTGTCATGTTTCCCAGCATGATGATAAGGGACTGAAACTCTGAATCTGTAAGCCAGCCCCAATTAAATGTTTTCTCATATAAGAGTTGCCGTGGTCATGGTGTCTCTTCACAGCAGTGAAACTCTAAGCCAGAAGAGGAAATAGATTACATATTTATGAATGGATGGGGTGGGTGTGGGTGAACTGGAATATGAGAATCAAATGGAGAGTGGGTGGAAAGAGGGGGGAAGGGAGGGGGCAAGGGAGGGGATATGAGAGGGATAGATGAAACTAAGGGCCATTGGAGGGGTCGTCTGGAAACTATCTATCTGTCTATCTATCTGTCTGTCTGTCTGTCTGTATATGTATTCTATAATGTATACATATATGTAGTCAATTTAAATGAAATTGTCACATAACAGGAGAGACAGAGCCCCAGGTGAACATCTTTCATCATCAAATAAAGTTTCCAGTTCTGCATATTGGTTATATTTAATTGAGTTGTTGGCTAAAGGAGTCACATAGGAACCCCCAAACAAACTAGTCTAACGTCAAGGCCATTGGTTGCTCTCCAGAAACTAGTGCTAAGGCCCTACTGCTGAAGATAATACCTAAATAACTATCTGAACATAGAGAAGTCAAGCTAGTGACTATCTAGTGCCTGCACCCCTACTGACTATTGCTCATAAAACTCTACATGCTTCCAGAGGAGAAAGGTACCTGCCAACCCAGCTATAAAGCAACTCTTTGATCTACAGTGTTCTGACTGCAAGCTATGCTGGGTGCAATAGTGGCCTAAAGCTTGTATGAGCAACCAACCAAGATCTGATTTAGGTCCATTCCATCAGACACTACTTGGGTAGCCAAGATCCTGAGACTAGATAGTCCATGAACCTACAGGAAAGCCAGCTATTACTGTTCTGCTAAATGAATGTAGCAATAAAATGACAGCATTCTGCTGTACTCAGTGATCAGTGTCTGGCTTAACCATTATCAGGGATGCTTCCTCCTGTAGCAGACAGAAACAAAAAGAGAGATCAAAAACTGGACAATGTGCAGAGAGTGGGAGACCTTGGAATACTCAGCTTTAAATAGATGTTGCTATCAAATTCTACCCATCAGGGATCAGGGAATTCTGAAGAGGACATGGGGAGTATCAAAGAGCCAGAGGGATGGAGGCCAGCAAGATGACAAGGCTTTCTAAACCAGTGGTCCTCAACCAGTGGGTGGTGACCTCTTTGTGTGTGTGTGTGTGGGGGGGGGGGAGGTTGTTGAATGGCTCTTTCACAGGGGTAGCCCGAACATTGGAAAAGAGGAATATTTACATTACAATTCATTTTCTTTCTCTGTGACCCCAAGAGCTAAGGACTGAACACAGTTGCAAGCGTTCTTCTGATGAGCTAACTCTCCAACCCCTAGATTATCATTCATAACAGTAGTAAAATTACAGTTGTGAAGTAGCAATGAAAACAGTTTTATGGTTGGGGTCACCACAGCATGAGGAACTAAAGGGTCAGCATTATGATGGTTGAGAACTTTTGTATCACAGACTTTGGCAGCATGCAGGAGGCATATACTGGTCTGCATCAGATGGGTTCTTAGAGCTGAGAGAAGTAGACACCATCTGCTCCGATCCCTAACTAGAAGCTAGTTCCAACTGATAACTATTTGCAAATGAAAAATTAGTTTTCCTCAAGTGAGTCTCACTGGAGAAACCATTCAAGAGGGTAGGCCCCGTGCCCAGCAGTAGATGGCTAACACAGAAGGAACTTAATGGCACCTTTGGAGGATTGTCTTATAATGTTGTGCCAGGGCATTTTATTTTTAACCTTACTGATCCCTTATTTGTATATTACAGCTTCTGGCATTGTATTTTTATGGCAGTCAGTCCCGTGTGAATATGTGTGTCTCTGCATCTATATGTGTTCCCTGGGCTTTTTCTTTGGCTTTCTTTTCTTCAGTTTGTCTTGTCCTATTGTGATGTTTTTGTTTCTTCTTCTTCTTCTTCTTCTTCTATAGATGCCTGCTTTGTTTTCTAGTGGAAGACAGGGAAGGTGCAGGCCCAGATGGGAGGGGAGAGGGGAAGAACTTGGAGAGTAGGGGCAGAGGAACCAGCAATTAGGATATATTTATGAAAAATCTATTTTCAATCAAAGAAAATGTTGCTTACTTTTTATTATTATTTATTTTTGAGGCATGGTCTTATGCAGTCTAGACTGCTTTTGAACTTGCTATGTAGGTAAGAACAACCTTGAATTTCTGACCCTCCCACTTACATCCCAAGTATTGTCAGTACAGCTGTGTGCCCCGTTATATGTAGGCCTTGGACCTGAACTCAGGGCCTCGTTCATGCCAGGCAAACACTCTAACACGCTGAGGCAATCCTTAGCCCTTAATTTATTTTAGCACTGCTGGGTTATCTCACCCAAGGCTCTCTGCATGGCAGGCAAGTTCTGGACCAGTGAACTCCATCTTCACCAGACCTTAAATATCACACACATACAGCACACTCACATGGTGATTATGAGACATGATGGTGAAGGGGTCAATCAGCTTGAACTAATCATTTCACACTGTACCTGTATTTCTAAACATGCATTAAATACCTTGAGTAAACACACTTTCACTCTTCTGGAGCTAGGGGTTGAAGATGCTAGGCCAGAACGCTTTAGCAATGAGCCAAACCTCTAGTCCACACAAGCTTGATCTGTCAATTCTACCTCTATAAAAGTAGAGAAAAAGTAGACTTTTACTACTACTACACATTTGATAAAAAGAGAAATTCAGATTTGTGAGACGGCTTAGTGGGAAAAGTGGCTGCCAAGGCGATGGACCACAGTTCAATCCCAGGACCCATATGACAGGAGAGAACCAACTCCCCAAATTTATCCTCTGACCTCTAGACATGCAGTGGTATGTAGTGCATATCTCCCTACCTGCATATAAACACAAATGTAATTAAAAAATGCTGACAAGAATTAGAATGTAAATACAGTCCACGATCAATTTTTTAATAATTCCACAAATATACTTGTTTGAAGACATTTTTGAAGTGCAAAAATTTTTCAGATAGTACTTCATAATCAACATTCTTTTATGTTAATTATTGCTAAATTCTACTAGTTCATTTTGTAGGTGTACAATATTCCTAATATATTAATATGTTTAATTTTAGCCCTTTACTAGCTTTTTACCACTCTGAAGACCATGATGAGAATTATTGTATTTAACCACATATATATGTAAGCATTACTATATCCTTGAAATACTTTTTATATACTAATTTTTAAAAGAGATTTTATTTTGCCAGGCAGTGGTGGCACAGTGCACATCTTTAATCCCAGCACTTGGGAGGCAGAGGCAGGTAGATATCTGCATTCGAGGTTAGCCTGGTCTACAGAATGAGTTCCAGGATAGTCAGGGCTACACAGAGTAACTCAGTGTCCCTCCCTGCCTCCACAATATTTTTAATTATGCATGTGTGCCTGAGGGTGTTGAATCCCCTGGAACTAGACTTACAGTTGTGAGCTGACATACGGGTGCTGGGAATTGAACCAGGGAATTGAGCCAGTGCTCTTAACCTTTGAGCCATCTCTTCCAACCCCTTACATATTAGTTTTTGGAGACAAGATCTTATAGTTTAGGCTGGCCTCTTAGCCAAGGATGGCTCCTCCTGCCTATACTTCTTTAAGTGCTGGGATTTTGGGCATGAATCACCACATCCAAATTAACTAGTGCTAGGACTTCAACCCAGGATTTCATGTACGGTCCCCAAGCACTCTACCAAATGAGCTACAACCCCAGTATGTTAAGTGAGAACGTTTTCAGATCTCAATTTTAGTTAAAGATTATTCGACTGGTTCAAATATTTGAATTTATATATGAATATTATCTATTCCAAGGAGTTTGAAATTAACTCTGGAAAAGACTTTTATTCAATATAAGTGGGTACTAAATCATGAACGGGATTAAGATGACAAAGATTATTTGTGCACGGGAGTAGGTGGGTGATGAATGGAGCAGTGTTTATATTCTGTAGGATGGGACACAAGGCCCCAGTAGCCTCCATGACAGAAGCAACACGAATAATGAACACGTTTTCTCTGTGTAGCCCCGGCTGTCCTGGAACTCGCTCTGTAGATCAGGCTGGCCTTGAACTCAGAGCCCCGCCTGCCTCTGCCTCCCAAGTGCTGGGATTGAAGGTGTGCATCACACCTGGTAAACACTTCTCAAGACAAATGTGCATTTTTGTTTGATGCGAACACACGCCATCATTTGTCTGCAACTGTTGCCATTCGTGTTCTCACAGAGTAGCGTGTCTTCTGGCTTCACTTGAACTTGACAAACGCCGAAGAGCCGAACTCTCTAAACGAAGCTGACTGACGGAGCGAACACACAGTTAAATTCTGAGGTAATTTTTCTTCTCAGGGGCCCAACGTCACCTAATGTCACGCCCGTGAGCGAAGGCGGCAGGACGACGAAGGCCAGCTCAGGCCTCTGCTCCGTGCCTAACAGACGCCTGGCCGTCGCGCTGTTCCCAGGAGGGCCTCTCTAGCGCGGCGGGAGCCAGCGAGCCGAGCCGTTACGGGAGCGCCGAAGACCCAGCTCGCGTCACTCCGAGGAGCGGACGCGCAGAACTCTGCCGCCGCGCTTGCTCGAGGCCCCGCCCACTCGCCCTCTACTTCCTGCTAGAGGCCTGGAGGAGGCGGGGCCAAGGAGGAGCAGGCGCATGCGCCCTCGCGATCCGGGCTTCGAAAGGGGGAACTAGCGCTCTCGCGAGGCTTGAGAGCGGGTGGCGTAGGTAGCTGTCCTGGTTGGTTGGAGAAGATAATCTACTCCGGGAGACGAGAAGGCGCCGGGAGGCCGCTCAGTACCTTTCGCTTTCCTTTCCCTTTCCCTCGGCCCTCCGCCTCCTCAGAGGCAGCCCGCCCTCCCTGACCTCCGTGACCCCGCTGGCCCCTCCCACCCTCGTCGACGTGATTCCCGCCGTGGGGTAAACGCCAGTAGAGCAGAGTCCCGCGGAAGAGGACGACGAGGCGAGCGGCGCGGCTGGGCCGGCTCGGGTCGGTGGCGGAGCCCCTGCGCGTGGGAGCTTCCGGGCGGGTCTCGCTCTTCGGGCGGCCCGGACGCCAGTGCCGCGCAGTCCTAGGCCGCTTCCCTCGGCGCCGCGCCTGCCCGTGGCCGCGGCGGGTGACGCAGCCGGAACATGTCGTCCGCGGCCGAGCCTCCGCCGCCCCCGCCTCCCGAGAGCGCGCCTTCCAAGCCCTCGGCGGCGGGCGCCGGCGGGAGCAGCAGCGGCAACAAAGGCGGCCCCGAGGGCGGCGCGGCGCCGGCGGCTCCGAGTGCTGCGGGCTCGGGTCCCGCGGACACCGAGATGGAGGTGAGCGCGGCCGGGGCGCGGGGAGGGAGATGGATGCTCTGCTGGCGTGTCTCCCACTCTTTACCTTTACGTTTCCCCCGCCGTGTAGCTTGCCTAGCCAGATCTCCGGTCGCTCTTACGAAACACATGTTCCTGATTACTGTGGTCGAGGGGACCCGTTTCCTCCATCACTAGGCTCCCCCAGAACTCGCTCAATTCCCCCCGATCTAGGTTTTAGTTCGCACTAAACTTTGAGGAAGGAGAGGGAAATGCCCCTTTGGACTGGGATTCCCGAGGCGAGGGCGACGTTTCCCAGCGTCGCAGCTGGGGACTTGCGCCTCCAGTGCCTCATCCCGGTGCTGGCGGGGGCGGCATCTGTCTGTTCTGGGCAGAAACAATGGCGAGAGCTGGAGGGCCGAGTGCGCGGTGGGGATAAGCGGGGCGCAGCTGCTTCTGTGCAGCGAGGGGAGGCCCCTCCCGGGCCCTGCTCCACCGGGAGGGGAGCGAGCGTGACAGCCGCGGCACCTGTCCTGGATCCCCATCCAATTAGGGCTGTATGCATGGAAAACCGAATGAATGGGAGCGTCGGGGGAGGGTGATGGCTTCTAGCCCAGCGCGTTGCTTCCTTTTGAAGGTACTTGGAGGAATCGCGGTTGAACCATCTTCTTGGGGCTTCAGTGGGCCAGATGATGGTGACAATGCTGGAGGAAGGGGGGAGAGAGTGGAAAATGGGGGAGCTGCCAGTCAGGTCTCTTGGATATGCTCCCAGGCTTTGAGTTGCCTGGGAACAAAGTTAGTGCTTACAATTTTTATTCTTGGCCTTGGTCTTGTTTTGAGCTATTCTGTGGTTCCAGTCTGAAGATTCCTGGGAATTTTAATCCTCAGATTGGAAATAATACTACAGAAATGAGCTTTAGTGTAGAATTTACGCTATAAGGAGGTGATGGGGCAGTCTGCATTACTTTTATGGGGCGTCTTGAGTGAAATAACGTTGTTAATCTTTGAAACAACTTTTAGTGGGGAAGCTGGGTGCTAGTGTAATGCACCAATTTGAACTGAATGCAGTTTCAATTTAAAAATGTACTTGATTACCCCCCCCCTTAAGATTTCAAATGGTCTTTTGAGTTTCTTAGGCTGTTTAACTCGGATTCTTAGATTTCTATTCCGTGAAATAAAGGAATCTGGACACCAGTGACACTGGTGGCTCGGGCCTTTTAATCCCAGAACTTGGAAGGCAGAGGCAGACGGATCTCTTGAGTTCGAGGCCAGCCTGGTGTACAGAGCTAGTTACAGGACAGCCAGGACTACACAGAGAGATCGTATCCCAAAAAACAAAACAAAACAAAACAATAAACAAGCAGTAATTACGACATAAACAAAAGAAAATGAGTGAAGAATAAGATTGAGAAAAAATAGAAACGGTTGATATTCTTATACTTAGAAGACTCAGTTTACTCATTTGATTAATGAAAATACCACTTATCTGGTGCTCTCACATACGTGTTTATATTTAAATTTTAATTCAGAAACAGCAACTCAAAAATTCAAGTATTTCATTGGGGTTTAAATTATCCTGGCTATTTTATTGTCTTTTAAGACAGTTATCTTCAGACTGTGCTTTTCATGGTCTTAAATAAATTTAGAATCAGAATTAGGTTTGAATTGAGTACACTTGCCTTATGTATCTGATGACCTTAGGTATGTTTTATAGTTGGGAAAAAAGATACTGAATTATAGAAGTAATATCTGCAGTTGGAAAATACACGTTACTATTGTAGCTGTACTTTTCCTTGAATGTTCCCTGCAGGGACTCTGTAAGTTATACCTGGAGGTTTTGTCACTTTGGTGTGGCATTTAAATGTCAAGGTGAAAGCATTTTTAAGAATAGAATGTTTATTACTAACTAGGAGTCAAACTAAGCGTATTTAATTTAAGCTCCTTTTTTGGGTAACGTTCTAGATAGTGGAAATTAGCGACTAATGCTTCCTTCCATGAATACGTTTGTATAAAATAGCACAGTAGATAGATGGAATTTTATGACACAAAGAGAACTTTGTTCACATTCATGTTACCTAATTTGTATTTATAATTTTATTTGAAAAGCTACAGATTTGCCCTTATGGCTTGTATAGAAAGCAATTTTGCTTTAGGGTGTTGTTGATAATATTCTTATCATGGCAAAAGTTATACAGTTTATAATTGGGAAAAGTGATTATCCCCATAGTATTTTATTTCATCCATATCAGGTTTCATGTCAGGTTATCTGATAGCCATTAAATATCTAGGGAGTTTGGAGCAAGAATATATTATTTAGAATGATTTTTTTTTCAAGAAATGAGTGTATGACAATGAATGAAATGAGTGAGTTGACAATCCTTAAACAATTTGATGATTTTCCTTTCCTACCAGGAAGTATTTGATGATGAATCACCTGGAAAGCAAAAAGAAATCCAAGAACCAGATCCAACATATGAAGAAAAAATGGTATGTTCTAGATATGTGAATAGTTTATAATGAACTTTTTTCTTAAGATAATTAGATCTACTAAACATCTGTATATACTTAGAAGCATTCAGAATGTCAGCAGAACAGCTTTTTAATTTTATAGAGTGGTATTCAGTTAACAACAATTATTTTTGTAGAAGCTGCATCAGAGACAACTGAAGATAAAAACAAAACTGAAAAACCCTAAAAACTGCCCCTCCACATACATAACTAATTTGTGCTGTGCATCAACAAGAATTTGTTATAAGTTTCCATGCCACTTTACAGTCCCCAGACTGTACCAGGCAAGGTTAGTGGTTATTGAAAATACTACAGGACAGGGCTATCTAAAGACACTTTCAGTAGTATGTTAACTGTACAAAAAAAGGACACTGTGCTGTTTAAAAACAAATCTTACATGCCGTACATTTCAGTTTTTTCTTTAAAAGGAGTGAGTTGTATTTAGGGAGGTCAAATGTTTTATGGACAAGGAAAAAAACCTGTGAGAACCAGCTTCCTCTTCCTCCTCCTTTCACCCTCTGCACTGCGTCCTCCTCCTTTTTCTTGTTCTTCTCAGCCTTTGCTACCCCCTTTTTTGGCCACATAGGTTTTCCTTTAGCTCTGTAGGCAGCACTATCCTTTTCATGTTTCCTTCAGCTTGGCAGCCTCCTTGTCACAGGGCTGCTTGTCACCTGCCACAAGGTTGTTCCACATGTCTCCTACTTTCTTTACATCAGAGGTCCAGCCAGGATGTTCTCCTTTGGTTTTTGGGCAATACTCAGGACAGAATGGCAGAAGGAGGCCTGAGATTCTTTGGGATCCTTAAACTTCATTTTGGTCTTCCCTTTGTGTATGGGTGATACGGGATTTTATGTCAGCCTTTGCCATGTCTTCAAATTTCCCTTTTTCTTTAGCAGCAGACATGGTCTTCTGCCTCTCTGAGCATTTAGAGAACCTGAGGAGCTGACAGAAGCATCCAGGTGCTGTTCTTGTGCTCTTCCCAAAAGTTTGCACAAAGAATGTATATAGAAGACAATTTGCCTTTTGGCTTCTTAGAGTCTCCTTTGCTTGCCCATGTTTAGTTGGTTTTCCTCTGTGAGGCACAGAGTTGTCCAGTGTCTGGCTCTTGCTTGCTCTGTGGAGCTCAGTGTACTATAATCTTGTGTTTAATTTTTATAAGTAGAGCAGAGATAGCTAATTGAAATATGTACAATGTGGGGTATTGTTTGCCTACTTAAACCAAACAAGTATTTTAGGAGGGCTACATAGTATGATGTAATTACCCACTTGCATTAAAAATACCTTTAAAGATTTTTGGCATTGAAATGATTTTAAAAAAAAATCCACAAACTGTTGTATGTATGTCTAGTATTGCTCTTTACTATGTTCAAGGACTAATATGCAATTTGGTCTCAGCATTTTTTTTACATTGTGAAGGGGTTTGTGTTTTTCTTGTGCTGAGGCTCAAACCTTGTGGATGTGTGTTCTATTGTTGAGCTACAGTACCAGCTTTGTGAATAGTTCCTTAGTTTATAAAAAAGGAATCTTGATATTTTACTCTGTTTACAGGGCCAGTTAACATCATGTACTTCCCTCAACTTAGTACCACAAAGAGCTTTATGTTCACATTCAGTTTTGATGATAATGGCCAGCAGTGAATGCCTATTATGGCCCTGTTCTTAGTGCCTTTTATGTGTTTAAACTCAAGAACATTAAAATTTTAAGAAGTAAAATGTGCAAATAAAAAATATTCCTTAAAAGTATGAACATTGTTCCAGTCTTGTGTTTACCACCTAGCTGTCTGGTACAGGATAGACTGGGTTTTTTGTTTGTTTGTTTGGTTTTGATTGTTATTGTTTGTTTTGCCTTTTTTTTTTTGAGAGACAGGGTCTTACTATGTAGACTAGGCTGACCTTGAACTCAGTTCTACCAAATGCTGGGATTAAAGGAGCGTGCCATCCCCTCTGGCTAGAGTAGAACTTTTCAAATATTTTTTCAAAATTTGCTTTTATTTCACCTTCAAATATTAGAGAATACTTTAAAATATATTAAAAAGCTTCAAACTCCCAACATTATGGTGTATATATAGAGTTAGCATAATATATATGCTAGCAAAATATAAAGATTTTAATGGGGCTGGAGAAATGGCTCAGTGATTAAGAGCACTTGTTGCTCTTCTGTAGGCCCTGGGTTCAAATCCCAGCACTCACATGGCAGCTCACAACTGTCTGTAACTCTAGTCCCAGAGGATGTGAAAACTTCTTCCAACCTCTTCAGGCATACAAATGGCACACAGACTCAACTTATTAAACGATAATGCCATATAATTTTAGTTTTGGAAATATATAAATTCATTTAAGCCTCACTGTAGGCGTGCTGTAGAATATTTTCTGTCATGCCCCTTTGCAGTGAATCCTTTCTGCCCTAGCCTGTTACCTTCTCATCTTTAAACCACAAGCTAGCACTTCATGTATTCGTCTCTATTCAAACCTGTGCTTGTCTTGTCTGTGCTTTGGAGAGTCACCCATGTTGCATGTTTCAGGAATTCACTTTGATTCTTGAGCTTCAACGTGCTGGCATGTTGAAATGGATTCTTAAAGTTTGATAAAATGTGTCTTAAATTTTGCAGCAAACTGACCGAGCAAATAGATTTGAATATTTATTAAAGCAGACAGAGCTGTTCGCACATTTCATTCAGCCTGCTGCTCAGAAGACTCCAACCTCACCCTTGAAGATGAAACCAGGGCGCCCACGGGTAAAAAAGGATGAAAAACAGAATCTGCTTTCAGTTGGAGAGTGAGTAATAGTTTATATTTGATAGTTTAAACCAAACGTACTTTTTAAATTCTATTTTTTTAAGGTTTTAAATGTATTTTTCTGTGGCTTCACAGATGTGGCCATCAGTGTCTGAATATCTAAAAACAGATACAGGGACTTATTTTATCCCATTGTAGGCTCTGTGAGTTGGAGCAGCCATGTCGTGTATGGAATTAAGACGCTAAGCTATTCTTCAGGTTAAAATGCAGAGGTTAGATGTGTTACTAGTCTTTACATACACATAGCTCATCCAGGCTTGCATTTGTATCTGATATATGTTCTTATCTTTCATAGGTGCATTAGTCTTTTGGTTTTGGTACTGGGGATAGAACCCAGGGCCTCATGCTTGCTGGATAAGCATTCTACCAATGGCTTATAAAATTCACCATATTTATCAAAGTGAAAATTGATAAGTGATTAGTTGAAATAGGAAAGTATGTTCATCTGGAGGGAATAAATATCATAATTTCTTAGTTTAATTTGGAATATTCCAGTTTATTTTCTTACCAATTGTATATATACAAGTGCTGTTTTTATACTTAGAAACTTTATTTTAATATACATACATTTATTTTCTTTTGTTTTTACATCCTGACCTCAGTTTCCCTCTTCCCAGTCCCTCCCTGTACCTACTCCCCTCCTTGCTCCCCCCACCCACTCCTCCCTTCGTTTCTCTTCAGAAAAGGTCAGGTCTCCTATGGATATCAACCAACTATGGCATATTAAGTTGCAGTAAGACTAGACACCTCCTCTCATGAGGTTGGATGAGGCAACCCTACAGTAAAGGGTTCCTAAAGCAGGCAAGAGAGTCAGAGACAGTCCCTGCTCCCATTGTTAGGAATCCTACAAGAAGGCCAAGCTGCTCAACTGTAACATATGCAGAGGGGGCTAGGTCAGTCCTATCCAGACTCCCTGTTTTCAGTTCAGTCTCTGTGAGCCCCTATGAGTCCTTATTGGTTGATTCTGTAGTTTTTCTTGTGGTGTCCTTGACCCAATCCTTCCTTCCATCTTCTACAGGATTCCCTCAGCTCTGCCTGTGGGTTTCTGTTTCCATCAGTTTCTGGGTGAAGCCTCTCTGCTAACAATTGGGCTAGGCACCAGTCTATGAGTATAGCAGACTATCATTAGGAATCACTTTTTATCCTAGGTCTCTGGGCTATCCAGCCTTTGTTTCCTGGCTCTCCAGGCAGTGTCAGGGGTGGACTCCCTCTTCTGGAATTAGTCTCAAGCTGGACCAGTCATTGGTTGGCTGCTCTTGTAATTTCAGTCCTTCTTTACTCCAGTACACCTTGTAGGCAGGACAGATTATAGGTCACTGGTTTTATGGCTGGGTTAGTGTTACAGTCTTTCTGCTGGAAGTCTTGCCTAGTTACAGGAGATGGCCAGTTTGGGCTCTGTATTCCTATTACTAGGAGTCTTAGCAGGGTAACCCCTCATAGATTCCTTAGAGTTTCTATTGCACTATGTTTCTAGCTCATTTCAGAGATTGTCCCCTCCCCCTGCACACCTCATTCTGGTTGTCTCTCTCAGTACTCTCTTCCTCCATCCTTCCCCAACCTGATCCCTCTCCTGTTACTGTACCCAACCCATCACACAGACCACCCTCTCCATCCACTTGAAATGTCAGTTCTAGTTCACTTTCACAGGGAGATTCATGTCCCCCCAGCCCCTTGAGCCTTCTTTGTTACTCAGGAACAGGTGTATACTTCAGCTGTATTAAGTTGTTCACATACAAGCTGTTGTTAGCTACTTAAATATATCAGTGTTATAGAAATTACTTTTATAAGCATTATTGTGGGGTAATCAACTTGATGTTAAAAGAAATGCTCTTGCTCTTTTAGTTTGTAATTCTATAAGATAAAGATTGTCCACAAAAAATATACAGTAAATTACTGTTTTGGTTCTTTATTAATAGTATTATTGGAAAATAAGATTGAGATTTCTCTCTTGAGATAGTCTTGTGAGGATCAAACCCCAGGCCTTGGGTACACTAGGCAAGCAGTTAATCACAGGTAGATGTATTTCTAGTTCCCCTTTCTTATTTTGGAGATGGGATGGGTTTCTGTACTCTTAAGAGACAATATCTCAGTGTATAACCAGACTGGCTTCAAACTCAGTCTTTTTCTCTGTTCCTGGGATTGTTGAAATTACAGGCATGGCCAGCTAAGACCAGAGATTTGGTTATCTCTGCTTCCTCAGTACCAGGATTGCAAGCTCAAGCTGCATCTGGCTTCTATTTTGATGGATGGATAAGCTTGGACTAATGACTTGATGCTTGGGAGGCAAGCACTTTGCTGACTGAACTATTTCTCTAGTCCCTAAGCAATCTTTGGGAGTTATTCTAATGAATTCCTTAGTCACTACTCCTGAACCTGTAGACCAGGTTGGCCCAAACTCAAGACTTCTGCCTGCCTTTTAACTCAGGATTGTTACTCATGCTAGACAAGTGCTCTTATCTACCACTGAGCTACTCTGTAGCCTTGTCTTAATTTAGATGCCTGTTAAGATTATTGTGATATCATTATTTGGCTACTGTATTGAAATAAAACTCATTATAAATTGATTTGTTTTCATTTTGACAGCTACCGACACCGTAGGACAGAGCAAGAGGAGGACGAAGAGCTATTAACAGAAAGTTCCAAAGCGACTAATGTTTGTACTCGATTTGAAGATTCTCCATCATGTAAGTTAAATTCATTGAATCATTTGATTGTCTTTTCTTTTTTTCTTTTTTGATTTTCTTTTTTGTTTTTTTGTTTTTTGAGACAGGGTTTCTCTGTGTAGCTCTGGCTGTCCTGGAACTCACTCTGTAGACCAGGCTGGCCTCAAACTCAGAAATCCACCTGCCTCTGCCTCCCAAGTGCTGGGATTAAAGGCGTGCGCCACCACTGCCCGGCGAATCATTTGATTTTCAAAGGAGACTTTTTTGAGAATCCCTTAGATGATGTTTGAATTTATTTTCCTATAATTTATAAAGGAATTTTTTTTTTTTTTTAGTAATGTTGGATAGTTACTGGCTGTGAATAAGTTTTAGGGCTTTGTTTGTTTTTGTTTTGTTTTTATCTGAGATGTTAATATGTTGGTTGGGGTTATAGCTTATAGTATGTGCAAAGCCCTGGCTTTGATCCCTAGAATTGAGAGAGGATAGTATGTACTATATTTCAAAAGTATATGAAGATGCCATTCCGCTTTCTATGGTTCTAAAATCCATGTAAAATGGAATGATTTTTGCCACATATTTTCACAAATTAGAAAACTCTGTAAAAGAGGAAAATCATGAAAATGTTTTGCTTTTTTTGATGATGATTTATTTTTGTGAAATGTATTAATGTTTTTTTTGTAAGATAGCAGCTTAGTTATCAGAAATCTTGATTTCTGATAGGGTTAGAAGCTTCTGTAATCTTCTGAAGCCTAGCTTTTTCGCAACTCCTGTACTTAGTGTGGACAACTAATAGAATTTGAACGCTTGTTTAGTTAGAGTTCACTCACTCTCTGGTTGACTTTTTAACATAACATCATTTCTCCCTTGCCTTAGGAAGCACCATTTCTTCTTTCTTTTCTTTTTTTTCTTCAAATCAAGCTAGAGGCTAGAGCTACATGTATGACAAGCTGGAAAGGAAATTTGGATTATTTCTTTCTCAAATTTTAACTAGTGTACCCAGTCTTGATTAGCTTTTCGTTCTTAGGCAGTGATTTATCTAGGGAAGTACAAGTCATGTCTGTGTACTGAAGGACATGGGTCCTTATGTACTTACGTACGGTCTATCAGTAAAAGAACTTAAGGAATAGAAAGGGTGGACTTGGAGAAGAAATTTCCTGTCTTTATTTCTACTCTCAGTGGGAAGAAAGGAAACTCTTCAGAGAACCACTATCTGATCTTTATGAAGGATGGAAACACTTGGTTAAAAATGTGCTAACATTAAAACGAGGTAAAGAGGCCAGAGATACTTTGAAGACCAATGTGGTTTAAGATTGGATTGAGTGATTTCAATGAGGAATCTGATGCCAACAGTCAGAGTTCCTTATCTGATAACTTCATTATCAGTTACTTGTATTCAACTGCCCCTGCTTGAGTCCAGATTTCATTAACTATTTTTAATGATTTTAGCCTCTCAGAAACCCCATTATACATGTATCCTCTAGAAAAGAGAAGTAGACACCTGTCGGTTCCAGTTAAACCTCTGAACATCAGATAAAAGGGGCCAGCCCTGTCTTATAGTTCTTGTCCTTAAAATGAGCATTGTGTTTTGTTGTTATTTTTAGATGTAAAATGGGGTAAACTGAGAGATTATCAGGTCCGAGGATTGAATTGGCTCATCTCTCTGTATGAGAATGGCATCAATGGTATCCTTGCAGACGAAATGGTATGTATTTATCTTGAAGCTTGAAGAGTTTTGTTGTTGTTTTTGTTGTAACTTAAGATAGTTTGGCGTTAAATTTGTAACAAGAGAGATTAATAGTTTTGTTTGATTACAGCTATCTTTTTCTCAAAGTACTATAAACAACTGACTTAGTTGCATAAGTGACATCTTCACACATGAAGAATTACCATCTCTGCAGTAGAGTACATTTTAAAATGCATTTTCAGAACTTTGTTGTTTTTGCAATAATTTGACCATTTCTTTCTATTTTTAAAAATAGCTCACATGGTTTAGTTTGACAAAACATCTTCTGTTCACTACTTACTAGTTATGTAGTGAAGATTTTAATTCTTCTCAAAGTAATGTTTAAACAATTGGGTGGGGAAAGTATGCAGTCAGATGTATTTCACTTCTGTCTCTGATGGGTTACTTTGGGATATCACAGTTTCTGAGTCTTGAGGTGCTGTTGATACCTTCCTTATGTATGAGTCCTAAGTGTAAACTTGCACACACAGTAAAGCTTGTCATGCTGTCTCATACTCAGAATTTCTTTTCAATATTCCTATGTATGATGGAGCTATAAGTATGGAAGAACAGTTCTAATAATGGTTTAATGGTTAATTTGATTAATGTAATTAAATTGATTAAATCAATTAAATATGAATTTTTCAGGGTTTGGGAAAGACACTTCAAACAATTTCTCTTCTTGGATACATGAAACACTATAGAAATATTCCTGGTCCTCATATGGTTTTGGTTCCCAAGTCTACATTGCACAACTGGATGAGTGAATTCAAGAGATGGGTACCAACACTTAGGTCTGTTTGCTTGATAGGAGATAAAGAGCAAAGAGTAAGTTTTTATACTATGTAATGGTATTTTTGATATTAAAGGAATTTAAATTTAGGCTTAAGATGAAATAACTGGAGAAAGGATTAAAAAGGAAGGATCTTTGCAACGTATTAGTAATTTATATCTTTAATGCTGTCTTGTAATTCATCTGAGAAGGCTTTAAAGACTAGAATAAACTATTAATTTTATTAATTTTATTTTCAGTTTGTTTCTTCCTTTCTTGGAAGTCATTGTATAAAGTCCAAGATTATTTATTTGGAAATATTAGCTTGCTTTTTTGACTATGTTAGATCATTAGGAATTTGAGGGGCCAGATTTCCAGATTAGGGTACAGTGGTCATAGTCATAGAGTAGTAATTGTTAAGTATTAGTTGAGTCAGTTAGTAATGAGCTCTTACGTTACAAATAGAGTTAAATGATTGACTTCTTAGCCACATCTTTTTGGGACAAAGTCATGGAAATAGTGACATTATTAAGAATAAAGAACTTAGATTTGGAAGTTGGACATAATTGCAGTCATTGATTAAAATGATTGTGTTAAATGATTTTATACTTAATTAGTTTAGATTAGTTTTTTAAAACTATTTTATATTTATGGGTACTTTGCTTGCATGCCTGGTTTCCACTGAGGCCAGAAAAGGGAGTCAGATCCCTGAAATTAGAGTTTATGGATGGCTGTGAGCCACTGTGTGGGTGCTGGGAACTGAACCTTAGTCTTCTATGAGAACAAGTGTTCTTTTTTTTTTTTTAAAGCATTTTATTTATTTATTTCATACATGTTGAGTACACTGTTGATCTCTTCAGACACTCCAGAAGAGGGCATCAGATCTCATTACAGATGGTTGTGAGCCACCATGTGGTTTCTGGGAATTGAACTCAAGACCTCTGGAAGAGCAGTCAGTGCTCTTAACCACTGAGCCATCTCTCCAGCCCAAGAACAAGTGTTCTTAACCACTAAGCCTTCTTTCCAGTAGCGGGCTTGATTTCTTTCGCCCCTCAGTAGATAGATTATGTGGGTTCTTTTAAGTTACCAAGTTGTTTTTTGTTTGGGGAAGTCAACCACTTCTGCTTTTTTAATGTCATATCCTTACCTATAAAATAACAATAATAGCAATATGCTAATACATCTACAAATCAAAGGACTGAGAGCATCTACTGCCAACTGTCAGTCTTACTTTATCTCACAGATCCTGTTTCCTAAGGACCACAAGACTTGTGGAACTGTGGAAAGGCATTTTAAAGTTAGGCTATGGAATTTCGTGATTTACTTCAACTTTTTGAAAACTAAGTTAAAACTACATTAAGTGTTCAGTGACGTAATTTCAGTGGTAGAATGGCAGCTTGAAGTGCTTACTTACTAGCTATTCATTCCTTTCTTGGTGTTGATTACTTGTTAAATGAATTTAATGTGTAATTGAGTGGTGTCATTTTTTTTTTGTTTTGTTTTTTTTGTTTTACAGGCTGCATTTGTCAGGGATGTTTTATTACCAGGAGAGTGGGATGTGTGTGTCACATCTTATGAAATGCTTATTAAAGAGAAGTCTGTGTTCAAAAAATTTAACTGGAGATACTTAGTTATAGATGAAGCTCACAGGATAAAAAATGAAAAATCTAAGGTAATTTGATACTTAATATGAACATTTTATGTGTTTGAGGGCTTGTTACTTATTCAGAATGTTCTAATAATGGGCTTTGGTTCTTTCAGTTGTCAGAAATAGTGAGAGAATTCAAGACAACAAATCGACTGTTGCTAACAGGGACACCTCTTCAGAACAACCTGCACGAGCTCTGGTCACTTCTAAATTTTTTGTTACCAGATGTGTTTAACTCAGCTGATGTAAGCTTCTCTTTTTGTGGTTAATAATATTTTAGTTAATGCCTATATTCTAATAATAACACTGTTTAATATGGCCGTTAATTTTTTATACTTACGTAGCTAGCCTGTTACTAACCTACTAAGTTGATTATGTATTCTTAGAATTTATTCACTTTTGAACCTTGGCTTTAATGTCATTTCCCATCAGTTTCTCATCTGGATTGGCATAATCTTCCTATTTGGCAGTCAAGGCTGTTTAATTTTGCCTCAGGGTTTCTAGGTTAAGGGCTTGTCTGTAGGCATTTTCAAGTATCTTTGTGTATCTTACACATTGTGTTTTAACATTAAGAGATGGCCTTCAAATGTGGAGGGATTTGTTTAACCTTTTTGTCTTATTTTCTTCTCATGTTTCTGTGGCAAAATACTTTGACAGAAGCAGCTTAAGAAAGAAAGGGTTTATTCTGGGTCACAATTCAAGGGTACAGGATGGTAGGTGCTGGCCGTAGCTGATCATACTTCACTCAAAATCAGAAAGCAGACAGTGTGATAAATGTATCCTACTGCTCAATTTTCTTTCTTTCTTCTAAACAATACAAGATCCCCAATCCAGGCAATAGTTACACAATTTAAGATGGGTCTTAACAGCAATTCATGTAATCAAGAGAGTCCCTACAGATGTGTTGGGAAGAACAGCTCTGGGCTAATTCTAGATTGTAAAGTTGACAATGAACAGTGAACATCACACCAATCTTTTATTATGGTGTAGTAACTTAGTCTTTATCAATTTTTACATAATAAAAATGATGATATAAGTAACTACTTTTTTGCTGTGTGACAGAAAGTAGTTTATGTATTGATAGTCTGCAATTAGTAATTACAAGGGCCAAACTGGAGTTCAGTTTTGAATGTTTGTTTCTACATCTGGAGTGGGTGGGAGAGCTTTGTAGAGATACATGTTAGTACATTCTATAAAGGTATTAGTTTGGTTTGTTACATTAAGGGTTATTTTCTTTGCATTTTTTTTCTTTTGGTTTTTATCTTTTTGAGACAGAGTTTCTATGTTTAGCCTTGGGTGTCCTGATCATTCTAGAGACAAGGTTGGCCTCAAACTCACAGATCTGCTTGTCTCTGCCTCCTGAGTGCTAGGATAAAAGGCATGTGCTACCATCAGCCAGCTAAGGGTTATTTTACAAAGAACAGAAATGTGTATGGAAAAGTACATTCAGATTTGAAAGTTTCAATTCTTTTAAATATTTACTGTTTTATAAATAGTTTCAAGATTATTTTTCTTGCCAGGTTAATTAACACTTATTTAATGATTTCAGTTAAAGCCTTCAGTTATAACAGTGATTATAAGATGTTTATTTAACATAACAAATTTATAATAGATATTTTCAGGATACTTGATAAGGAAATTGCCCTTATGCAGCTCTTCTCTAAATAGTAACAAAATGCTTTTTACCTCATTTCACTTAAATTAATGAGATGAACATTTCTCTGGAAACCTTGAGTTGTGTCTTCTAATTACTTCTGTCTGTGTACTTAACGGAAAAAAAATGCTTAGGGAGCAATGTGATTCAGCCACTTGTCCTGGAGCTAGTTGTAAACCTGATATGGGAAGTAAGGGCTTAAGCTAAATTGTTTTTTTGTGGCTTACAACTCAGGTACTATATTAATTTTAGAAACTAATAAACTATTAGACTTGAAGTTATAGGGCATTTGTGGTTAATCTTATCTCTGACCTTATGATGTTATTTTGTTTGTTGATCTAGGACTTTGATTCCTGGTTTGATACAAATAATTGCCTTGGGGATCAAAAGCTAGTTGAGAGGCTTCATATGGTAAGTATGGTCAGAACATACTTTTAATAGGAAAGTATTTTCATTATTTTGCTGTTAACAGAAGTATGGTATAGTGTGCATATATATATATATGTTTATATATATATGTGTGTGTGTTTGAATTTAAAATCCACTGTTTGAAATATTGGAGAGATGATCTTTGATATTTGATAGTTTTAGGATCTAGTTTTAGAACCTAGGATGGATGGATGGACTTTTAATGTAATGAAGAAAGTAGTCTCTTAGTTTTAAAAGGTATAGTGAAAGGATAAAACAGTACCTGATGACAGACTCTAACTTTTTTTTTTTCTTCAGCTTTTTGAGACAGGGTTTCTCTGTGTAGCCCTGGCTGTCCTGGAACTCACTCTGTAGACTAGGCTGGCCTCGAACTCAGAAATCCACCTGCCTCTGCCTCCCAAGCGCCACCACCGCCTGACTAGATAACTTCTTAAAGCTTAGTTTCAATTAAATTCTGTAGCAGGATCTGACAAGTTGATATCTGAAAGATCCAGTTGATACATCTGTCTCTAAATATAGTGAGTGTACATAAAGCAACTAATGCATAGTTCAGCTCCTTCATGTAGAAGTTCATAGGTAAAAGTTGGTAGTTAGATAAGGACACTCTTGGTTGTCAGGTTCAAGCAAGACACTGTAACCATGCACTAGAAGTTCTTTCATGACCTAATACTGGGGCTTTTTAAACACTTGTTCACATTTTGGCCTGGATAATATGTAGGGGATAGGAGGAGAAGAGAAGGTTGTATTGGGTACTATATATATGTAGTCCCTAACACTTCCTCCTAGATGCCATTTGTGACAATAGAAATGACTATAAACATGTAAAAAGTTCCCTGGGAGATAAATCATGCTCTGTTTAACCTCTCCTTCCTTACATCTTATTCTTCTCAGAATTCTTTAGCTTTAATTTTACTTTTACATAAATATGCTAGAAACATTTGACTAATTTCACTTATTCTTCATTGTTTTTACTATGTCTAATTGAATCTCTTTCCAGATTTCTTCATAGCCTAAGTCTCAGTTATATCTACTGTCTTTCTTGTTGACCATCTAGGCTGAGGCTAGCCTAGGTACTTTGTGTATTTATGTATTCCATTGTTAGTCTTTTGAGCATTCTCACTCATAGGACTTCCCACAGAAAACTGCAGTGTTTTCCTTCCTGGATCATAAGCACAAAGACTGAAAACATATACTTTGCACAGGTTCCTGGCTTCAGTGGCTATTTTTCTTCTTTCTCCTCTTTTCTCTGTTGTGTTTTGTTGAGATGCGATTTTGTTTTGCACCCCTGGCTGGCTTTGTATTAGGTAATCCTGCCACAGCCTCTCCAAGTGTTGGGATTACAAGTGTGAGCCCTTATTGCTAGGTTGGTCTTTTTTTCTATATAAATTATACTTTTAAATTCTTGTGTATTGAGATTTTTTTGTTAAGTATATCTGAGAGTAGTGATAGTCTCCTAGGAACTTTTAATTCAGATAACAGTCAAGCATATGATTTAGGTTTTTCTTATTTAAAGGACTGAAATCTTGAAAGGTTGATAAAATTTTAGTGATGAAAAATGAGGCACAGGAATTGATTCCTTTCTAACTTTCTCCTCATGTCCTTTACTTCATGGCTTTCCTTTAAGTAAATGTCTAGTCCATGTAAATAAAGCAGGCTAAAGTGCCTGTGCAACAGTCAAGTGTTTGGTATCTTTGTTAATTTTTCTCAGAGTAGTGTGATATGCTCAAGGGTGAAGAGAAATGGTATTCTCTACTTTGTTGTCCTGCCCTTGCATTCTGAAATCCCCATTATGGCCTTGTGGTGAAAGGGACATAGAGCAGTCAGCCTGGGAGGCTGGTGACATGCAGCAGCATTATAGTAAGGTGCTTGCTTTGGAGGCCTGGTGACCCATCTTAAATCCCTGACACCTTCACCAAGGTGGGAGGAGAGAACTGATTTGACATGGTTGGCTTCTGTCTTCCAATGTGTGTCGTAGCAGGTACATCATGGACAGATACACTCAATAATAATAATTAAAAAATTTGTAACTCACCTTGGTATTCTTAGGAATGATTTATCAACTATATAATGATACAAAATCACTTCCCTGCTCTCTACAAAATTCTGTCTTATAACTTGCATTTTAATAGTTTTAGAGTTTGTAGGTAGTCTGCTGAGTTCTTGGCTGACTGGGTTTATCAAGCTGTATCTAGCTGGACAGTTTTAGAAGAGAGCCAAGTGGGACTGAAGGTCTTTTTGTCTTTGCAGTAGCTGGTGTTTGTCCTAGCTTTGATATATGCTGTAATCAGACAAGAGTTGAAGATGGGTTTCCTCATCCATTTTAAATTTGTTTTGTGATACAGTCATTTTTATAAGCCAGTAAACTAGTACAAAGAAGGTATAAAAATAATTTTTAGTTTTATTGTTATATTAAAACTTATATTTTATAAAAAGAACTAGTACTTTTTGAAATCTAGATACCAATCACAAACATTGAATAAAGTTACAAGTGATAAAGTATAGAAATAAAGAATTGTATAAAATTAAAAATAAGAGGTAAGAACTGATCTGTGTTTAAGAAGAAAAAATATTGCTTCCTGTTAGGAAAGAACTGGGAGGGTCTCAAGGATTTGTAGTTCTGACTACATGGATATGTCAACTTGCTAAGACTGAACTGAACTGAATTGGGTTTTTTATACTTGCCTCATTGAATGCTTTTGTAATGGGTAATTATTTAAAAGCTAGTCATACAGCTCTTAATGTGGGCTAGCCATTTCTTAAGCAGTGTTGAACAGTATGTGTTCTAGTAACTAATTTTTAAACTAGCATGAATTAGCAATGTTGAAAAGAGTTTTAAAACTCTTTATTTTCTAGTATTTAATGAGAATATAACAAGTATTATATAAATATTCACATATAGAATGAACGATGAGATTTCAGTAATGCAATAGTAATAAATGGTGTGTTTTGGTCAGGAAACTATTAAAAATAGATGTTATTCAAACAAAATATTTCCATGTATTTGGTACATAATTTAAGATTTTGAAATAATATCAATATTGTAGATAAGGTTATCTTTTTTTTTTCCCTTTCTAAGGTTTTACGTCCATTCCTCCTTCGTCGAATTAAAGCTGATGTTGAAAAAAGTTTGCCTCCAAAGAAAGAAGTAAAAATCTATGTGGGTCTGAGCAAAATGCAACGAGAATGGTATGTGTTCTGAGATGCATGACAATACTGTTGTTCCCGGATTTTCGTTTTACAGTCTTTTATTTATTTATTTATCTAATTTGTGTCTTTAGAATTTCTGTGCGCTTGACTAGGCTTAATCTGTTAATTCAGTGCCCATAAAAAGTTGGTGGCAGGAGGCAAATCAGCACACCAGACTGGGCTGCAGTGTGGTTTCTGCTGCCCAAGTGTATTCTGGTGGTGGGACTTCCTTCTGTTTATTTTGGACAAGTGATAAAAACTAGAGGTTTAGTTTTATTATCCTAACATTGAATGATATGCTTCTACTTAATTTCCCCTAAGGTTCACTTAAAACAGTTATAATTTCTATATTTAAAAAGTATAGCATTTTGCTGGCCAGTCATAAAGACATAATAGAATTAAGATCCATGAAACAAAACAAAAAAAATGATGGCTCAGGATATAGTTCAGTTGTTAAAGTGTTTATCATGCACAAAGTCCTGGGCCCTTTCATCATCACCACATAAACTGAAAAATAGATTTCCTTTTATACAAACATGAGAAACTTTTAAAATCTGTGTTGTACCTGTTTATTCTTAACTTAGATCATTGGAAGCAAATTTCAGGCAATACTTTTTCAAATTATTAAGTATTTTGTGATTGGGGTGAGTGAGGGAATTAAGTGTGCAATGTGTCATGCATTAAACAATTTTTCTTTTTAATAGGTATACTCGGATATTAATGAAAGATATAGACATATTAAACTCAGCAGGGAAGATGGACAAGATGAGGCTGTTGAACATTTTGATGCAGTTGAGGAAATGCTGCAATCATCCATATCTCTTCGATGGAGCTGAGCCCGGTCCACCGTACACCACAGATGTGCATCTCGTTACCAACAGTGGCAAGATGGTGGTATTAGACAAGCTACTTCCTAAGTTAAAAGAACAAGGTATCTGTGGTACTGGCATTACATTGAAAAATAATGAAAACTTTAAACATTCTAGGATTAAAAAGATGAAATACAACACTTTGAAATGTTTATTCTAACAGTTTTAAAGTTGAAGTGTTAAGTGTTAAAAGAACTAAAAATCTTAGCCAAATCCTCTTCCCCTAATTTTAGGCCTTAATTCTTATAGAAGTTGTATAAACATGCAGAGTAGCTACCATTCAGTTTCATGTAGCTTTCCTAGACATTTCATCTTTTTCATAAGATACCAGGACTGCCTTTCCTATATGCACATTTCCCAGATAGCTTGTTAGACAGTGATGTTGTCCTGGTATTTTCTTTTATGGAGTTTAAAATATTTACTTAAATATTATTTATATGTACTCAAAGCATTTCTATTTACAGTATTCTGAATTTTTTTCTATGAGAATGACTATGTCTGGATTGTATGTGTATAGGTATAGTTCTCCTAGATGAATTGAAATGAAACATCCCATTATAGTGGTTTTGTATATTATGCAGCTTTTAAAGATAAATACCAGTCCCAAAAGAAACAGATTTCTGTAATATCAAGAGTACAGTGAACGTTCAAATTTCTCTAATTGTGTTTCAAGACAAGACTTCTCTGTGTAGTCCTGGCTATCCTTGAGCTCCTTCTAGACTAGGTTGGCTTCAAACTCAGGGATCTACTTGCCTCTGCCTTCTTCCTCTTGCTAGAATTAAGGCATGTGCCACCATTGCCTGGCTTAGGTATGATTTTTGAAGAAAAGAAGGCACAGACATCATGACCAAGTTTAAGGACAACATATAATTGAGGCTGGCTTACAAGTTCAAAGGTTCAGTCTATTATCATCAAGGTGGGAGTATGGCAGCATCCAGGCAGGCATGGTGTAAGAGGAGCTGAGAGTTGTACATTTTTATCTGAAGGCAAAGAGGAGAAGACTGGCTTGTATGTGGCTAGGAAGAGGGTCATAAAGCCCAGGCGCACAGTGACACACTTCCTTCAACAAGGCCATACCTTCAAAGAGTGCCACTTCCTGGGCCAAGCATATTCAAACCACCACAGATGGCTTTACCAATAGATGGACCTTGATGATGACAGCCAAAACCACCGTTGTAGTTGTTAGTGAATTGACACACACTTATGGTCTATAAGTTAAAATGTGGTTCCCATCATTAGACTACTAGGGATTTAGTGTTGGAGAGTTTAGGGAATCATGTTTAAAGAAAAAATGTGCAGTGCTGTAATACAACTTTTAAATATAAATGAGGTAACAGGCTAATGATTCACTCTCCTAAAGCAGAGTTTTTGCCTTAGTATACTGTACACATGGCACTCTTTGTTTTGTTCTATAATGGAAGATACGTGGAGAATGACTGGCCTGGGTATTTACTGATTTCATTTTTATCCTTTTAACCAAATAGCTAATTTGGAACTCGATGGATAATTTGTTTAGTGTTACATTTTTAAATAAAAATTTCTGTGTTAGAAATTTCTGATAATGGGCTATTTATGTTCATCAGGTTCACGAGTACTAATCTTTAGTCAGATGACAAGGGTATTAGACATTTTGGAAGATTATTGCATGTGGAGAAATTATGAGTACTGCAGGTTGGATGGACAGACACCCCATGATGAGAGACAAGTAAGTACAAAAGGGTGGGGAGTTAAAAAATCAGATAAAACAATTTTATTTTTTATATTCTATTAGTGTGTACCAATTTAATGTGTTTGTATTATATCAGAGTATTTGTTTTTTAAAAATACGTATTTTTCTTTTAAAATTTATTTTATTTGTGTGATGGTGTTTTGCCTGCATGTCTGTCTGTACCTTGTGTGTTCCTGGTGCCCAAGGAGGCCAGAAGTGGGCATTGGAACCCTGGGGACTAGAGTAACAGATGGTTGTGAGCTGCTACATGGGTGCTGGGAATCGATCCAGTGTCTTCTGGAAGAGCAACCAGTGCTCTTAACCTACTGAGCCAATCACATCAGATAGGGATTTATATATCCAGGCTAGTCTGAAATTCAGTGTGTAGTTGAGTGTGATCTTAAACTGCCTCTTCCTCAGTGCTGGGATTGATTATAGGTATGTGCTACCATGCCCTAGATAAAGTAACTTTCTGAGTCAGTCATGATGGTATAAACCTGTAGCCCCAGCTGGTTGTAACTGCAGGAGGAGCAGGTGTTTGAGCCAGCGTGGGCAATATAAAAAATATCCCACCAGTGTTGGATATGGTGTAGAGTATCTTTAAACCTGGTATTCAGGAGCCAGAAGGAAGTCTACATAGTGAGTTTCAGAAGGAAGTCTACATAGTGAGATTGTCTTAAAAGAAAAAAAATCCCATCCCATAACAAATATAACAAAAATTTCTTAACACTTATTTTATTTCCATAGGACTCCATCAATGCATACAATGAACCAAATAGCACAAAGTTTGTATTTATGCTAAGCACACGTGCTGGTGGTCTGGGCATCAATCTTGCAACTGCTGATGTAGTAATTTTATATGATTCAGATTGGAATCCTCAAGTTGATCTTCAGGCTATGGTAAGAGGTAACAAGTAAATACTGTGTGTACTTAATAGATGTCTTAGGCAGGATATGTTCATTTTATAAATATCCTGATTTTACCTACTAGAACTTTCTTTTAATTAAAAAAAATTTAGTTATTTAGAAAGTGTGTCAACACATTTCTGCCTGGTGTAGAAGTGGAAGTCAGGACAACTCGGGAGTTAACTTTCCATCATCTGGTTTTCAGGAGTTGAGCTCAGGTCATCAGGCTTGGGTAGCAAGTTCTTTACCCAATTAATTATCTCCTCATCCCACAATTTTCTTTATTTTTATAGCTATATAATCTTTTACTCTTTCACTTTGGTCATATATATCTCCTATTGCCCCTGCCTGCTCTTCTGAGATTCATCCTAATACATCTTTCCCTTCTCAACTTCCTGTCTGTCTCTGTGTCTGTCCCTCTCCCTCTCTCTCTCCCTCTCCCCCTCCCCCCCTCCCTCTTCCTCTTTCCCTCTCCTTCTCTCCCTCTCCCCCTCTCCTTTTCCCCCTCTCCCTCTCTCCCTCTCTCCCTCTCTCCCTCTCTCTCTCCCTCTCCCCCTCTTCCTCTCTCCCTCTCTCCCTCTCTTTCTCCCCCTTTCCCTCTCCCCCTCTCCCCCTCTCCCTCTCCCTCTCCTCCTCTCCTTTTGCCCCTCTCCCTCTCTCCCTCTCTCCCTCTCTCCCTCTCCTTTTGCCCCTCTCCCTCTCTCCCTCTCTCCCTCTCTCCCTCTCTCCCCCTCCCCTTCTCTCCCTATCCCTCTCTCCCCCTCTCCCTCCTCCCTCTCCCTCCTCCCTCTCCCT
>NW_021620769.1:2959711-2981715 GCF_004785775.1 Grammomys surdaster | reverse complement strand
CCTCCCTCTCTCTCCTCCCTCTCCCTCTCCTCCCTCTCTCTCCTCAAAGAGTCAAGTGATTCTAATTATTGTACCTATATATGAGGCCTTCTACTGGAGCAAGGGCTATTTATCGGTGGTTATACCCAAAGAAAAAAAGAGTCTCCCTTCCCCTAGTAGCAGTTACCTGCCAGTAGCTCCTTGGCTAGGAAAAATGGGTCTCAACAGCTAGGATTTTGATGGACTTGATTTTGTGCAGGTAACCACAACTGCTGTAGGTCGATGTCTGCAATGGGCATTTTATAGACAGACGATAGCTTCCTCTCCAGTCTCTGGGTCTTAGATTCCTTCTCGCACCTTTGTCTCTCCCCTCTTTTGATGTGTTAGAGTGTGGCAGGAGATTGGCGAAGATGTCCCATTTCAAGTTGAGCACTCGCTATCACTGAATAGAATTTTATTTCTTTTGATCTAATGGGTCAGTCAAAGTATTTTGAGTACTGTGGTGCAGGAGAATGTCAGTAAATGAGTGTAGTTGTGCTTTACGAGAAAGGGGAAATTAGTTTGTGAGCTGGTAATTTATCTGCCACTTGGAATGCCTAAAACTTGTGCCCATTTTGTGAGTGTCTGGCCAAATGAGACAGTTGATTGTAAGGCTGAGAAAATTCAGGATCTACAAACTAATGTGGATTGTACAAATTCTGACTGTTGACTTAGAATATTGGGTGTTTGTAAGCGCAATTTCAACTGCACTAGTTACTTTTCCTTACACCCTTTGTAAGGATGGTTAAGGGAAATTGATAAATTATTAGAAATAAAGTATTTTTTTTAAATTAGTTTAATATATGACTGTTCTGCATGTATACCCACCTGCTAGAAGAGGGCATCTTATTCCCAAATGGTTGCTAGGAATTGAACTCAAGGCCTTTGGAAGAACAGCCAGTACTCTTAACCACTGAGTCATCTGACCAGCTCCATAAATAAGGTGTTTTGTTAGAGGAACATGGTTTATGAATTTATCAGAAGTTAAACAGAATTAACATTCAAATTAATTTGATTGAATATATGTAGCTAATTGAGTAATAGTTGATTATGATTTTTGTATCATGTGTGAAGGACATTTTTTATATTTTTTATTTTCCTAATAAATGATAAGATTTCATTAATTCAATGAAGAAAAAGATTTTGAAACTAAATTCAAGTGAAAGAAATTATTATCAAATTGATATATTATAGTTTTGTCTGTTAGCTGGTATCATTATATTTTTGTTACTCATGTGGTTGGCTTTGTTAAACAATTGTGATTTTCTTTAGTTTTAGGAAGCTTCCCTTGCATTTAATTTGATTAAATCTGAGAATTTAAGAAATATTTATGTAACATGAATCTATAGTATGTTATATTTAATGAGTATTTTAATTTTGCTTCTCAGTGTACATTTTTTTTATTATTTCACTTTTTAACTATATTCAAAATAACATGATAATTTAATTCTTCTAGGACCGAGCACATAGAATTGGACAAACGAAGACTGTCCGAGTGTTTCGCTTTATAACTGATAACACTGTGGAAGAAAGAATAGTAGAACGTGCCGAGATGAAACTCAGACTGGATTCGATAGTAATTCAACAAGGTGAGACCTAGAACTTTACATAATTCCCTAAGTTGGTTTGACAGCAGCATGTTTCAGTCTGATGCTCTAGGGGAGATTTTAAGCACCTACAGTCCAGCTAACAGCCAAGAAAGAAGGTTTATATTCCATATATTTTAAACTTTAATTTTGTTACTAAGGTAATGAGTTTCGAGCTTGGATAAGTTAATTTTAGTATTTACTAGCTAGCAGTTTTCCTCTAACCTGAACTTAAGTGGAAATAAAAGTAATACTTAGTTTTTAAGAATTAATGGGAAAATATATAAAATATATGACCTTCAGCATAGCATATATTAAATTGAGCTGTGGTGATACATAAGCACTGAGGATACTAAACAAAAAGCATGTTACTTTTCCTTATCTGGAACTATTTACTAAGTGACTCTTAGATGCTAGGCATTTGGTGTTGAGACTAAAGCCACAAGTGGACCAAAGTGTTAGTATTTTCAAGGAACTTTAGAATTCAGTAGGAGGGAGTCTCTTGACTATAGCCATAGAACTTTATCTGGCTCAGATGAAGGAAACTTCAAGGTCTTGTACCAGATCAGCTTTTAGGAAGACATTTTTTTGCTTATATCTGTGAAAACACAAATTAAGATGTGCTAAATTCCTAGCAGTTGAAGGTCTTAATTTATTAATGTCGAGTTTTTTTTTTTTTTCTGTGATCAAACTAAGTTCTCAAAAGCTTTTGAGTTTTTCATATCTAGATATTTTCTTGTTACTTTAAAAATTAATCAATTAACTAACTAATTAATTAATTAATTGAAATGGTCTCATTGTGTAGCCCTGACTGGTTTAGAATTTCCTAAGTGGACTGGGCTGGCCTTGAACTCATACAATGCCTCTGCTTTTCCAGTATTGGGATTAAAGGCACCTGTTCTTATGTAAAATCTAAACATAATGAAGACTTTTATATTTCAGTTTTCTCAGATAAAACTGACTGGGAAAGATGATCAATAACATCCTTCTGATAGGAAATTCCTTATGTTTATAAGGTTTAAATATGTTAAAATTTGTGAGATTTTTCTCTCAATTTTGATTTTCTTTTCGTTTCTTGTTTTTGTTTGTTTGCTTTAGAGACAGGGTCTCACTATATAGCTGTGGCTGTCCTGTAACTCACTACATAGTTTAGGCTAGTTTTGAGCTCACAGAAAAATGCCTGCTCTGTCTCTTGAGTTTAGGGATTAAATGTGCATGCCACTGCGCTCAGCAACTTGATTTTCAAATATCTCATACTATATTCTTCAGAAAACATTTTATTGAGCCAATATACAGTAGGTAATATATAATGTGTAAGCTTTAGAAATATTTAAAAACTTACACAGCTGAAAATGGCTTTAAATTTAACATAAAGTTGAGTTTGGTCTTTTATAAATTAACAGTAAACAGAAATGGGTAAAATTTTTAATATTTAATTTTTTATGTTTACAGTAAAATAGTCTAATTAATATACTGTTGTGTGTAAAGTTAAAAACATGCTACCTCCTTTCCTCTCAGCTAGCTTTGCCAAGTCACCAACAACTGCCTGACTTCTCTCTTTCCCCTCCTGCCCACCTTAGCTCCTTGGATGGAAAACAGACAGTTTTTTTATTTTAAAACTAGCCAGATAGCACAATTGCTGGGCTCTTATCAGCTAACCTATTTTCAGCCAACTCTCTTAGCAGAGGCCACTGGTTCTGGTTGCCCTAAGACCGTACATGGCTGTTGTGTCCTCCTTCCAACACCTGGCCAAAAGACCTCCTCCTTCCCTGCATCTCTTCTCTTCCTCTTGGCACATGGAAACCTCAGTGTTTTCCTTTCACCCAGCAATTGGCTTCCTCCTTCTTTATTGACACAATCAAAAGCTAATTAGGGAATCAGATTTTAGTATCCACTCTTCCCCCTACAATATAATACAACACAATCTTCTTTTTTTTTTTTTTTTCAGGGAGGCTTGTAGATCAGAACCTGAACAAAATTGGGAAAGACGAAATGCTTCAGATGATTCGACATGGCGCCACACATGTGTTTGCTTCAAAAGAAAGTGAAATCACTGATGAGGATATTGATGGTATTTTGGAAAGAGGTGCAAAGAAGGTGAGATGCATAGCAAATGGTAGTGTTTTGTATCCACTAGTTTATGAAGAAACTGACGTCGTGACTGTTCTCCATAACCATGCATGACTGTATGATTAAAGAGGAGAGGCTTTTTATTGTAGATATGAGAGAGAGAACAGTCAGCAGCATTTGGAGGAGTCCAGAGTAGAGAAAGAAGTAGACTGAACATATCAGCAAAGCATACATGATTTGCTCTGGGGAATCAGCAGAGGGTAGGGAAAGCATAGTGAAAATAGCAGGAACGAAGGGAAGAGTAGTGAATCTAGCCAGGCCATAGAAGGATGAGCAGTTGGCAGGGGAAGCTAGAAGGGGTTTAGCTACGGGAGGAGGGGAGAAGGGCTAGGATGCCAACATGGCAGCGTGGACTTTGCAATGCATACATAACAGGTACTTAGGATACTGGGGGAGCCTGGAGGCCAGCATGGGCTTTGATATACGGATAGATAGGTGCCAATGGTGAGAGGCTGCCAGAGGTAAGGGAAAATGACTCCCTTTGGGAGACAACTGGCTTGACAAGTTTCTGAGGAATTTTAGCTAGCTGCCAAGAATCCTCCTATAGTCCACCTTTATGTAGTTTCTAGATATTTGGACTGCCTTTTGGATTTGAGGAATTGGAGTTTCTTTTGGACCTGAAAATTTAGACCAAAACTATTTGAGAAAATACTTCCTCTGTGAGTCACTAACTTATTTTTTCTATAAAAAAAACCCAAGTGTTTGTGTACCATAAAGCAGTCTATTTTTTTTTTAATTTATTTCTTGTGTATGGGTGCTTGTCTGTGTATCACAAGTGTGCCTGTTGCCCAGTGAGGCCAGAAGAGGACCCTACACCCCTTGGAACTGGAGTTAAGTTGTGTACTGCCTTGTGAATTGAATCAGGTTGTCTGGAAGAGCAACAAGCGCTCTTAACTCTTGAGGCATCTTTCTAGTTTTGTATTGACTACAGGTCTTAAGATTATTTTGCTCTTAATTTAAGATTTTTTTTCTATGTAGACTGCAGAAATGAATGAAAAGCTCTCCAAGATGGGTGAAAGCTCACTTAGAAACTTTACGATGGATACAGAGTCCAGTGTTTATAACTTTGAAGGAGAAGACTATAGAGAAAAACAAAAGGTATTTATTTCAGAATGAAGATTTACTGAAAACTTGGAATCCTGTGTTGTTTAGTCATGTCTTAGGTTTTTCATAGTTTAGTGTTGTAGCTTGTAATCTCTGATTTATTTGTTCCCTTTCTTATTTACTTATTGGGGGGCTTGGGGGGTGGGGGAGTGGTCTTAACACTGCCGTGGGTGGCCTTCCTCGATTTCTATCTGAGACTGGCTTGAGCTCTCCTAATCCGTTACTGCTAGGTCCGTCCTTAGTGTTGCCATTACAGATGTGTGCCACTAAGCTAGTTTTGGGGTATTTTTAATTTATACAATAAAGTTCATTGTATACTATTACTGAAAGTATTCTTGTATAGTGTGATTATCATCTGGAAATTTGAAAGTAAACTAAATGGCAATAAAAAGGTCACAGGCTATTTTTCTTAGAACTTGAATTAATTGATAATTAAAATGATTTAGTTTTAGTAGATATATTTACTACTATAGAGAGAAACTATTAAATGCTGTATAAAAGAAATACTTGTCATTTTTCTTATCATTTAGACAAATATTGAACAGTTTTTTTAAAGAAAATTATGTCTCATTTTTCTACTTGTTTGGGTTCTACCATGTATTTTGTAATATTTTATAAATTCTGGTTTGTGTGTTAATTACATAGTATTAAAAATACCATAGTTGCCGGGCAGTGGTGGTGCATGTCTTTGTTTGATCCCAGCACTTGGGAGGCAGAGGCAGGCAGATTTCTGAGTTCGAGGCCAGCCTGGTCTACAGAGTTAGTTCCAGGACAGCCAGGACTACACAGAGAAACCCTGTTTCAAAAAAAACAAAAAACAAAACAAAACAAAAAACAAAACAAAACAAAAAAACCAAAAAAAACCAAAACCATAGTCTTCACCTTTGTAGAATTTTAGCTTAGAATTTCATCATATTTTTATTTATAAATCATTGTAGGTAATTTATTGCTGTGTATAATGAAATTAGTGATTGGAATTTTTTCTCACATCCTAGATTGCATTCACAGAGTGGATTGAACCACCAAAAAGGGAACGAAAAGCCAACTATGCTGTTGATGCGTATTTCAGGGAAGCCCTGCGTGTCAGTGAGCCTAAAGCACCCAAGGTAAGCTGGCAGGCAGCATGGAGATATCTAAATATGTTGTAGATGAATTTGTGTTTTCTAACATTTTTGCAACAAAATAAAATTGAGAATTATGTTTTGTGTTACATTTGAATTGGCTTAAATTTTGATTAATGTCAGTTCATTTCTATTTAAAGGTGAATTCTTTTTCTCGGAGATTTGGCTGTTACCGTTTAGGAAATGACTTAATATAAGTTTGAGTTTTGTGTATTTTTGTTTTTTAATGGGCAGTACTATTTTTATTTTTCTTTAGGCACCTCGACCTCCAAAACAACCAAATGTTCAGGATTTCCAGTTCTTTCCTCCACGTTTATTTGAATTACTGGAAAAAGAAATTCTGTATTACAGGAAAACTATTGGGTACAAGGTGATTGAAATTCTTCTCTTTGCATTTTCTTCTCAAACCAGTAGGGCAAAGCTACTGCTTACTGACTTTTGCTTAACTAACTTGAACCTAGTAGGAAATACTGTTGCCTGCTGTACTCTAGTATATGGACTTAAAAAAAAATTTCATGAGTAATACTTTTTGAAGGTGTCTATTAGAAATTAAATAATATGGTTAATTTTATGGGTCTATTAAAACTATAATGTTAATTTGTTAGGAATTTATTAAGTCCCTTAAAATTTACCAATTGATGTCATTGAAAAACGTCCCTTAGGTACCTCGGAGTCCTGATGTACCTAATGCAGCACAGGCACAGAAAGAAGAACAGCTTAAAATTGATGAAGCAGAGCCCCTTAATGACGAGGAGTTAGAGGAAAAAGAGAAGCTTCTGACCCAGGTATAACCTTTGATTGACACAAAATTAAGTTATTTTGTAAAGTACTGTTTTAGGATGGTTTAGTCATACATAAATGTGCATTTCTGCTGTCAAAGAGAACAGCTGAGCTGACAGTATAACTTGATACTGCACTGATTCCCTAGCATATGTGGTAGTCTAGGTCCAGTCTCCAGCATGATGGGGGGAAGTAAGAGGCAGGGTAATTAAACATGGGGAAGCTTGGACACTTGCTGGTAGATTTGTTTGTCATTACTAGTTGAGGTTATAGGTATGTACTGGGTATTCTTTAGAACTTTCTTTCAGTATTGCCAGCTTTCTGTGTCTCTTCCAAGTTATTCTAAGTTACAAATTTTTACTTAATACTTAACTTAAAACATGTAAAAATTTTTTATGTATTCATTTCATGAGTTACATGAAAAATACTTTGACACCAAAGCTATACATTGTATGTTGAGCATATTTGTACCTATGCACTCCATCCTCCCGTTCCTCCTCCTCTTGTTGGTCTCCTTTGTTCTTCTATTCTCCTGTACTCATGTCTTTCGTGTGTGTGTGTGTATGTGTGTATGTGTGTGTAGAGAGACAGAGACAGACAGAGACAGAGACATAATTTTAACTGTCAGCATAAAATTTAGATGCAACAAATGAGAGAGAACATACAGAGTCTGAGGCTGGCTTCATCTACTTTGGAAGATTATCTCCAGTTGCTTCATCTACTTTGTAAGATTATCTCCAGTTGCTTCCATTTTTCTGTAAACAGAATAACTATTTTTTATGGTTGAAAAAAGTTGCCACGCACTGCTTGTCCTATATTCTCTTTGTTCCTCTGGTGTTGGACAACTGGATTGGTCCCATAACTTAGCTCTTGAGAATTATTGCTGAATACACATTGATGCTGAAGTGTCTCAGATATATTGACTTGGAGTCTTTTGGGTGAAAGAACTGTCATATAGTGGACTCTCCCTCCATGAACTCTCAGGTGGCTAAGAGGTTAAGACACTTGTTCTTGCAGAATTAGGGTTTGATTCACTGCCCCTGCATGGCAGCTTGCAAATGTTGACAACTAGTTCCAGGATACACATGATATAGATGCATATTCGTGTAAAACAATTACACACATAAAATTAAACAAGTCTTTTTGTTTTTTCTTTTTTTTTTTTTTTTTTTTTTTTTTGCGACAGGGTTTCTCTGTATAGCCCGGGCTGTCCTGGAACTCACTCTGTAGACCAGGCTGGCCTTGAACTCAGAAATCCATCTGCCTCTGCCTCCCAAGTGCCAGAAGTGCTATACACTACTGCAGGGATTAAAGGCGTGCACTATCACTGCCCGACTAAACAAGTCTTAAAAACAAACAAAAAGCTGCCATAGTGACTTTTATAATAGCTTGACGATTTAAGTTCCCACCAGAAGCATATATTGGTTCCTATTTGTTCACATCGTTGGCAATATTTGATATTTTCTTCATGAGTGCCATTAATAAAATAAAATTGTAATGCCATTTTAATTTGTATTTCTCTGATGGATAGTGAAGTTGGATAGTTCATATATGTTCATTAGCCATTTGTATTGATTTTTATTTATGTTCATTAGTCATTTGTATTTCATTTTCTGTAAGCTGCTTTTTTTTGTTGTTGTTGTTATTTCCTTAGCCCATTCCTTACAGGGTTCTTTAAGTTCAGTTTAGTTTTGTGGAGTTCTTTGTAGACATTAATCATCTGTCAGATGTATTCTGCTTAGTATTTTTAAAAGATTGCTTGGGATTCAAGCCTTTGAGAATCTGATCTTAAACCTGCCCTTTTTAAAAAATTAAATTTATTTGACAGTTTCATTACACACAGTGCACTCTGACAACTCTTGCTCCTCAACATCTCTCTCTGTGCTTCCCACTGTAAAACCCTACCCCAGTCGCATTGTTGTGACCCACTGAGTTTTTAATTAGATTTGTCTATGTGAGTGTGGGAGTGGAAAGGTCCACCAGATAGAGCATGGTAGTCTCTTCAGTGGCTCCACAACGGAACGTATCTCTTCCCCTGTCCCATCCATCAGTAGCCAGTAGTTCCCCCACTGCTGGTGCCCCATGAGCCTCTGGTCTATCCATAATTGAATAGCAACTGCAACTGCTCTTAGTTTATGATTATAATGGTTGTGTTGTACCGAGAAGGGGAGCGTTTCACAGCCATCCTTCTTGTATGGCTTGTATATCCGTTCTGTTTTCTTTTCTTTGATACTCCCTGCAGTAGTGTATAGCACTTCTGGCACGTACGTACGTGCGTGCGTGTGCGTGTGCGTGTGCGTGTGTGCATGTGCGTGTGCGTGTGTGTGTGTGTGTGTGTGTGTGTGTGTGTGTGTGCTCGTGCTTGTGATGCCAGCCAGCAGGAAGGAAGCATCCGGTTGAGTTCCATCTTGAGTCTTCTATCCTGCAACCAAATTGTATGCTGTCTCTAGCAGGAGAGTCTCACATTTAGTTCTGGTGGGTAATCAGGAATACCGGCAGGAGCTTGTATTGTTTTGGAGTTTCTGGGGCCTTCCTAATCAACAACTTATAAGGAGGTGTCCTACATCTGGCAATGGGAATTTTGTTTAATCCTCATGGCTTCTGGGCTCAGCATAATCAACCTATGTAGGATGCCTTGTTCAGATGCTTTAAAAAATACAGTTCTATAATCTTGCGTTAATGTGTGTGGATATTTGTGAATGTCAGTACTTTTTAACCATGTAGATTCTGGGGATTGAACTCAAGTTAGTGGGCTTGGCTGCAGGTACATGCTGTGCCATCTTACTGGCGCTTTTAAAATTCATTTTTATAGCATGTAGGTAGCATAAAAAGTCGTAGGTTTCGACTTGACATCTTTAGTTTTGGTTAGCCCTGTCACCTTCCATCTTCTCCTTCTGCCTTTTTCCCCATTTGATCTTTCCACCCCAGTGTCTACTCCCCACTTATATTTCACATGTATCCTGTCGTTTAAGCTTTTTCTTGCATTTTTCTACTTGCTCATTTTTCTGTTACTTTTACTTCCCAATTAATAGTGTTTCAAAGCTTAAAAAAGTGTCATTGAGCTTTTCATGCAACATTCCTATTGTCTTCCGTTTTAGAGTTTGTTGCTCAGGTTTCTAAGAAGTGTATGCTGTACTGGTAAAAGTGTGTACATGAAAACTTAACCAAACTCCTGGTTAAGATAAAGTAGGAGATTATTTTTTGTAACATCAAATGTATTTGAAAGTATGGTAGCATTATTTTCCAGGTTCTATGTACTGTGATTAAATATTTTGCTTATTGCTGTTTAGGGGTTTACTAATTGGAATAAGAGAGATTTTAACCAGTTTATCAAGGCTAATGAGAAGTGGGGTCGTGATGATATTGAAAATATAGCCAGAGAAGTAGAAGGAAAAACTCCAGAAGAAGTCATTGAATACTCAGGTAATACTTTTACTATGTCAGTATAAGAATGTTGAATAGAAGGTTTTTGGAAGCTTCCCTTTTATATTTTTTCATTTTCCTCATTCTTTTATACTCTTACAGCTGTGTTCTGGGAAAGATGCAATGAGCTCCAGGACATAGAGAAGATTATGGCTCAGATTGAAAGGGGAGAGGCAAGAATCCAAAGGAGAATAAGTATCAAGAAAGCACTCGATACAAAGGTATTTTGTATATTAAATACAGTGACTGTTGTAACTCCATACTGTGATATGATGAGATAACTATGTTAAAGGAAAAGAAATTACCATTTAAAATCTGAAAATTGTTTTTTAAAAAATATTAACTTTGTTAACAATTCCTTGAATAGTAAATTGATAGCCTCGTTTAAAGAACACTCCACCTCTTAAGTGTTAGAGAGCTTAACCCTTGTTCCTTGTAGTCACAACAATAGTGAAAGACTATAGAAGCACGACAGGACAAAGAGCAGGTTGAGAGTCTCAAGATAGAAAATTCTGATTTGAAATGGAACATTTATGGTTAATTATAGAAATTCTGAAGTAAGGTTGAAGTGTGGATTACACAGGACTTGTATTTTATATAATATGTGTTGTAAATTATTACTTTTATAGATTGGACGCTACAAAGCACCCTTTCACCAGCTAAGAATATCATATGGTACTAACAAAGGGAAGAACTACACTGAAGAAGAGGACCGCTTTCTCATTTGTATGCTTCACAAGCTTGGCTTTGACAAGGAAAATGTTTATGATGAGTTACGACAATGCATCCGAAACTCCCCTCAGTTCAGATTTGATTGGTTTCTCAAGTCCAGAACTGCGATGGTGAGTGTCCAAGGCTTGGGTAATGCATCAGACTTCAGAATAAGTATGTTCACTTATTTGTCACCTTGTAAAAACACTCGTGAGGAAGACTTTCCTTTGTTTCAGAAATTAAGTAATTTCTTCTGTCATTCACAGTCACCGTTTGAAAGCTTTAGAGGTAATTTGAAGAGTTTGTCTTCTCCTTTAATGTTGTATGTTTTAACATGGCTTTATACAGTAAGACTAATTAAGTTGTGAGAGAAATGTTCACCTGAACATGATGACTTTGGAGTTTGCAAGTAGACAGTTAGAGAAGAATGTTCTTCAGGCATCTGCCTGTCCATCAGGATGCTGAATCTGGGTTCTTTTAAAATGGCTGATTGGCATAGAGCAATATTTTTTATACTGATTTAAGACTGGGTTTTATTTGTAGTCTTAATGTCTAGCTGTTTCTAACAAGAGACGTCCATTTCTAACATCCTCAAAAGTAGAATTCAAGAATGCTTATCTTTGGATTGTGTCTTGCCTTCTGTATTTTAGAACCTTTAACAAAAATTGAGTAGTCTTGAGTTTGAAACATAACCGCAGTAAGAGAGTGTATGCATTTGAAGTGTAGCTGTGAATAATGTGTGGCATTTTCACATTCGATCATTGAAAAATACTTTTACTTTTCAGTAGGTATTAGGGCTGCTGTTTTATGCCATTGTTAGAGAATGTAATTATAATTAGCATATGGAACGACCCTGAAGATACTGTATAGTTAGTTAAAAGCTTGAGTTGCTAGATACCGTTTTTATATAACATAAGAAATTATTTCATAATAATGCTAATGAGATAGTCACATACCACATAAACCAGTTCTGAAAGCTAGCTTACTTCTTAATATGCTAATATTAAGGCATACAAAATAATCAGACATATACAGGCCTTTGTGATAAATAATAGAGGCATAATTTTTGCCCAGGAGTTAAGGATTCAGTGTCCCAGCAGTGTGTGTGCATAGTTCACTTGATAAATGAACATTGTGCACCACATCCTTGGGGTGTGTGCTATGTTATACTTTCTTGGGTTTTTTTGGTTTTTTTTTGAGACAAGGTTTCTCTGTGTAGCCTTGGCTGTCTTGGACCTTGTTCTGTAGACCAGACTGGCTTTGAACTCATAGAGATCCACTTGCTCTGTCTCCACAGTGCTGAGATTAAAGGTGTGTGCCACCAACAAATGGCTTTGCACTATACTTTTAAAATGGAAGCACAACTTTGCTTTTTATTGCCTTCTGTCTCTACTATTGAAAATATTAAGCCATGCATGGAGTTTCTACCAAGTAGTTCAATAGTAGTAAAATTATGAGAATTATTTTACTGTGGTTGCCTGTGTAGAAGTTTTACTTACATATAAGAGACTAAAAAAGCAAACGAAACACTTTTGTTCTGTAAGGAAGCAAAACAGTGAGGCAAATGGATCTTTACCTCAGTGGGCATTATCTGCGGTTTCTCGTTGTGTTTCACATCTCTTCTGGCGGCCACATAAATTGTAGACAAGAGAGGTATAAAAATGCATCCTGGATGTTGGCCTTCCTACTTGGATGGGAGGTGTGACTAGCCAGCAGTGGGCTTTATGACTGTGCGTAACTGCCATAAATTAAGATGATGATGCTTTAAAAGAAAAGATTATTTTTATCTCTTAAATTCTAGTTGGTTTTGAATTATACTTTAAATTATAAACTACTTTAAATATAAGTAGTCCAGAGTTCCTAGGCATAGTTATTTACATGTGTGAGGTGTTCATTTTCATAGCTTTAGTACCTATGTGATACATGAAGGAACAATTTGTGAGGACTATACACAAGTATGGAGCTTTACTATATATTTGTTTGCTTATTGGCATATTACCACTGAGCTATACTCCCAACCATGTTAGTGCAGCTTTAAAGAATGAAGTAAGAACATTAAATACTTGGGTTTTTGTATTCTCATAGCGTGATCTGTGAGAAAAAACTAACTTCCTTTTGATTTTTTAAAAAATCTACAAATATTTGAGTGATTTTGTATTTATTAAAGTGTATATCTTTATTTAGATACAGAAATCTTGCCAACATGTACTTGGAAAAAACAAGCTTATCATGTATATTTATAATGCAGGAGCTCCAGAGGAGGTGTAACACCTTAATTACTTTGATTGAAAGAGAAAATATGGAACTAGAAGAAAAAGAGAAGGCAGAGAAAAAGAAAAGAGGACCAAAACCTTCTGTGAGTATAGGTTATGTGAATCAATATAATTTTGGGTGTTTTGTGCACACACGTGTGTGTGTGTGTGTGTGTGTGTGTGTGTGTGTGCGTGCGTGCGTGTGTGTGTTCTCCATATATGTATGTGTGGTAGTACTGTGTGAGGCAGAAGTTGAGAATCAGGTGCTACTCTGTTTTTTTGAGAAGAGAGTCTCACTGAGTTTGCAGCTTGCTGTTTTGGCTGGATTGGCTGTTGTAAGCACATCTTCTTTTCCTGACCCATATTCCTTCATTGATGGGTCGTGGGGCTTGACTGGAGTGTGGGGATCAGAACTCAGGTCCTCATGCTTTCATGAGAAGCGGTTTACCCTCCAGCCAGCTTACAGCAAACCCCATCTTAACTAGCTTTTAAAGTATTTGAACGTTGTTTTGTCTTTTTTTTTTGTAAATAATACATTTGAGTTGCCTTAAAAATATAAACTGAATGTGAAGCACTAAATATGCAAAAGCACTATACTCTGAAGAGCTGGAAGTCTTCTGATTGCACACTCGTTCTTCAGAGTTCTTGAAATTTTAGGAGTCTTTTAAGGAATATTAGAATATTAAACATAGTAAGTAGCGTTACAGGTTCTCTGGTACTCTTGGAAGCTTTAGTTCACTGTCTTGGTAATGTGTTAGCAGTTTGAATGTAAATATTTCAGGAGGACATAGGCATCTTGTTATTTAACAGCAGTATATTATTTAGAGATCTGATAGTTGTTTCAAAAGATTTGTTATGTAGCCCTGGAGAAAAGTCTCACACTGTCTGTCATATGTTAGTTACTACTAACATACTGCATCATGTTGGAGAATATTTTAATTTATTTGTATCATTTTTGACTTGTTATGAGAACTAATTGTTGTTTGTTTATAGACACAGAAACGTAAAATGGACGGTGCCCCTGATGGCCGTGGAAGAAAAAAGAAGCTGAAACTATGAATGCATTTTTGTCTTATAATCACTAACTAGTAGTTCTTTAATTTACGGGTCTTCATAAGATGTGCTGTACAGTACTCAACTGTTATGTCATTCAGACATCAGGGCCATCTGCTTCCTGAGCTAGAAACATAGTATGTACTTTCACTTTTTTAAAATGCAACAGCTGTGCTGAAATTTTTTTTATCATTAACAATTGAAGTAATAAAACAGGCTTCATTTATTAATAAATGTTTCACTTGATTTATTTTTCTAATAGTTTCATTTGTGAGGATTGTGGCGTTTTATCAGCTACTTTAACACTTGTATAGCTTAAAAACGAGCAAACAAGTAAAAAAAATATTGCAGATAACATTTGATTGGTCCCTTCTACTTGTTGTGTAATTAATTACTTCACATTTTTTGCCTTTGCTGAAAAAATTTTTTTTGTAGTACTATTGAGTCTCATCTGGAAAGATTGTAAATTGCATTCTTGCTTATTATAGAATGGGGGAAGACAAGTAATAATAATTTTCTATGCATATTTCTGTTACACTTTCTGTTCCTATGGTTCTGATGTGAATGTGTCCTAATTTGTTGGATGAATGGCCTTTTTAGTTGTATAGCCAAAGACATTTAGTATTTTCTGGTTCTTTAAGGTGATGTATTATTTTGTAAAAGGAATTTTTTTAAGTATTTGGAAAATATTTTGACAAATGGCCTGCAGTAGCCACAACTTAGAAAGATAATGTCAGAAGTAAGGTGATTTTTTTTTTTTTTTAAATTTGAATGACCCAGCCAAAATAAAGTTTGAATTTGTCATACTGTTATAATGCTAATAGAATGTACCCTCTCAGTTTATAGTATTTTTAAGTTTTTAGAGTAAATGAAAATTTTATTTTATTATATTTTAAAAATAACTTCTAAGTCTTGGTAGCAAGATGGAGTATAATTCCAGTTTTTATTTTCTATGGAATAGACTGGTAAACTGGAGACCCTGAAGCAGGAATACCCAGAGGCCTTTATGTGCTACACATCATTTGTATAAAGTTTTATATGTGCAAATTGGGTACATAAGCAGTTCTCCATTTTTCTAAGGGAATGCAATATGTAGCATCGTGAATAAATATAACTTTTATAATCCTTAAAGTGGTCTTTTCTTTCCATTTCTTTGATTTTTTTCCCCCATTTATTTAACACAGAATCATACTTATTTATAGTTCATTTTTCTTAGATCTCGTTCTGTGAAACTTAAGTTTTGTGTGTGCATGAGTCACCAAAAAGACTGTACTGTGACAGTCTGATTTTTTTTTTTTTTCAACTGTAGGATTGCTGGTGTAAGTGTCATGTAAATAGTCTTGGGGAATTGTAGAGTACTTTGAATTTTCATGCTCTCAAAGTTAATATTGAATATTAGGTGGCCCCTCATTTTGGAAGAAATAATTGAAAACATTTTAAGATTGAAGAAAACAAGATCACAAAATTGAAGTTTGGAATATGCAAAGAAACTGGGAGGTGTATTGGAAGGAAGTGGAATTGAGCATGATGTATCTGTTGAGACCTGGAGATGTAAAAATAGAAACACAAAGGGAAATCTTAAGTGAAAAAGTAAATTACCATTATGATTTAGCCAGTGTTGGAGGTTTGTTCTAGGGCCCATTTGGATAGCATTCCATTCTCCTCTAGAAGGAAGGAAAGGGTTTTCTAACCCTGAACTATCCCTGGCTTAAAGGAGGAATTGTACAATGGTGGCATTGCACCAAGCTGTTCAGAGGTGTTGTGTATAGCAGAGTTGGAGAAGCAATGCTTCAAAGTAGTTTGCCAAAGGAAAAGGAAATCTTAGTGGCTGTGTAGCAGCAGATATCATTATCAGTATAATAAGACTCCCCCCTGCTCCCCTGCAGCCCCATAATGCTGAACCCCTGAGTTATTATATTTTCCAGGTAGCCAGCCAGTGCTTTCAGGCTGGTCTTGATCAAGTGATTCTTCTGCTTCAGCATCCTAGCTGTGATCCCAGGTGCAAGCCAGTGCACTCAACACTTTCAGAAAGAATGCTTCATTACTAATTTTTCCTGTGTATAGAGTCCAGGCTGGCTTATAATTCTCATGTACCTTCCAAGGGCTGAGATTACAGGCATGCTCCAATACACCCAGCCAGTTAAATTACTAAAGGTTAGCATTTAGCTCAAGTCTCAACTACGTTAGAGCTGTGTTTCTTCAGGATGTGGCACTCGTGGTGTCAGCAATGGCAGTACATAAGAAGGAGAGTCACTAGTATGGTTGTTATGTGCAGGCCCTGGTATCAATCGCCCACACTCCTAAAAGTAAGTCACAGGTTGTGACCCAGAAGTTCATGGGGTATGTACAGGCATGTTAAATTTGAGATGCCATCATTTAGAAGGCCTCAGTACATCCATTGGTTAGTGTTTTTCTTCCATTTAAATGGAATGAATGTAATAACTTTAAACAATTGATTTTTCCTGCTCTCAGATTTATCAGTCTGTCAAATGTGTCAGACGATAAAGGAAGGATGTTGAACATTTGGATAAGTCTGAATAATTAAATGATGGCAGGTATATACTAGCTATCAACTTGACATAACCTAGAATAACCTGGGAAGAGAGTTAAATTTGTTTACTGTGTGTGTGTGTGTGTGTGTGTGTGTGTGTGTATGGAAGCATAAATGTCATAATGCATGTGGAGGTATTAGGAGGGTAGCTTTTTGGAATCAGCACTTACCTTGTACCATATAGGTCTTGAGGATGGAACTCAGATTGCCAGGCTTTGACCTGGGAGTATGGTCTTAGGAATTCTCTAGATGAGGTGGGAAGGTAAGCTCACTGTTAGTGGCAGCTGCTAAATTGGATCCAAAACTGTAAGTAAAGAAAGCTAGGAAGCAGGCAGCATGGATATGTTCATTTTCTCTGCATTTGATTGTGGATGTGATACTGTAAGCTACCTTTTATTACCCACACTGATGGACTGCAGCCTGGAATTTTAAGCTAAAATAAAATAAGTCCCTTTCTCCAAGTAGCTTTTGGTCGAAGTGTTTAATGGTGCCTGTAATGGAGAGAGTTCCCTTGTTAATGCTGGAGGGTTGTAAGCACTACATTCACAAAACCTCTTAATGACAACTGTGAAGTAAGTAGTAGGAAACAGAAGAACAGACTAATTTCATAGGAAGTATTTGTAGCATCTCCATAAGACAAATGTCTTAACACCTCATTCATGTAAAGGTTAATTCCTCAATTTAAGAGTAAGAGACACAGGATTTTCTGAAAATCCCTGAGAGGATGGAATTCAGTCTCTAAGGCTTTCCCTATTTTCTCTATTTTTTCCTATTTTCCCCTATTGTGACACATATTCTCAGCATGAAATCCATGATGGACAGAGTCAGAGCCTACATGGAGCCTGGCATATCCAAAAGTTACCTGTTCAACAGATAATTTTTTTTTCAGTACCCTTGCTAATATTATGGGGGAGAGTGTATCTCTCTGGCCTATAGAAGGTTAAATCAATGTTTAACTGATTTTAAAAGATTCTGGGGGGGGGGGCTGGATAGATGGCTTAGTGGTTAAGAGCACTTCTGGAGGTCCTGAGATCAATTCCCAGCATTTATATGATAGCTCACAGCCATCTGTAATGGGATTTGATTTCTAAGGTATGGAATGATTAAATGCAATATGAAATTAGTTAACTTACTGGGTAATCTGGGAGCTATGTAAATCTTTTTGTTCTTGTCTTTTCTGCTACTCATGTTTTTCTCATGTTACTGTTAGTATACTATCTTTTACAGGGAAGAGTGAAAAGTAGAAGGTAGCTAATTGTGGATAGACTAAGCAGTTGGCAAAAAGGAGTTTGGGGTATCTGCAGGTTTTAGTTAGGGCACTAATCAAGTAACCTGTGTGTGTGTGTGTGTTTGTGTGTGTGTGTGTGTGTGTAAGTACCTTGTGCTTTGCACCCAGCACCCAGTAGAGAATGCTGATTTAATTGAGGATCATGGTTTTGTTGGTCTGAAAACAAAAGAAACACAAGAACACAGCCTCATTTTTTTATTGGCTCAATTCTTTGTGTATATATTTCTATCTCCATGCTATCACATAGACTATTTTCACAAAACACAATGACAAATACAGCGTTGTTTTGCAGAGCCACTAAGCTTTGGAATGTCATATCTTTAGTTTGTGTTGGGAAACGTCTAGGATACTGTTCTCCAATTCAAGGTCTTATTTAGTCCAAGGAACGCTGTCATGGATGGTAACTGGTGTTATTTGGTTCTCCAAGCCCTGCACATGTAGACATCTAGAGAAGTAATTCAAATATCTCTAGACCCTCAAAGCCAGGCTGTGGCAGGTCGTCAAGGATTGTCACTTGGAGTCTGCACACTCACTCCTGGGCATGTTGGCTGACACCAGTGTGGTTTGTTCCAGTTGGCATGGGGAGGAGAGAAAGGACGGTAGCAAGACCGGTTCTTTATGTAAGTGTTGAGAGCCATGCTCTCTAGGGTTAATATTACCAGACTCCTGCCTGAGTGAATTCTCAGAAGGGGAGGGAAATCTCTATAAACAAATGTTGTGTAGTTCCCATCACGAGCCCATGTACCACCCTTATCAGAAAAGGCATATCATCTTCTGACTTCCACAGAGACTCTGCATTACATGAAAGAGGCAGCTTCAATTAGAAATAAAAACTTGCCCTTTAAACTCCGTCTTGAAGATAACATATTTAATGAGACTCCATACCTCTGGGTCAGTCTTGAAAGATCGCAATTCATTTTTACTCAGCCATGAGTTTCTGGTAGTCTCTGGCTTGTTGTAGCAGCCATTTTTGCAGGCTGGCACACCTGATCAGTTAGATTCTTGGTGACTTAGTTAAAGGACATTTAGTATGATGACAGCAGCAATGACAATGGAATAAGATGGGATCCTCTAGCAACACAAACATAAACATAATTGTCTTAAGGGATCACGCCAGAAAGCAGCAATCACAGAAAATAAGCTAACTTTAGAGTGGAAGAACCTAGCAGACACCACTTGATCACACTTGATCAGGTGACGAGAGTTAGGCCACCAGACAGTGTAATGAGAACACAGCACCCCTGTAGTATTCTTGCTGAAGATGTATCATTTCAGTCCAACCATGAGGAAACCAAGCAAATCCAAGTTGAGACATTCTGTGTATTAGAAAGATATCTTCAAAACTAGTAAGTTGATGAATGTTAAAGGAAAATAGCGAGGCAGTGGGGTTGAGATGCTAGGGGGATGATTCAGTCGGTCAGCAAAGTGCTTGCCACGGGTGGCCAGGGGAACGCTGTGGGAAGCAAACAAGAAAGGGCTCTTATTTCCTTTCCTATTGCTATGACAAAGTGCCCTGAGCAAAGCATGTTAGGCTAGAAAGGCTTCATTTTAGCTCACAATTCCAGGTTATAGTCCATCATTATAGAGATGTTAAGGAACTTAAACCAATAGCCATCCTCAGTCAAGGACAGAGAGGGATGAATGCATCCTTGCCTCACCCTCCAACCCTCTCTTATATAGCCCAAGACTCAAACCGAGGAAATGGTGCCACCCTCTTTTAGGCTTTGTCTTCCCACGTCAATGAATAATGGAGACCATCACTCGCTGAAACTCTCTTTCCAGGTGACTCACATTGTGTCGAGATGATAACTGACGTTAACCATCACAGTCACAATACCTGATTTTTTTTTTTTTTTTGAGACAAGTTTTCTCTGTGTAATAGCTCTGGCTATCTTGAACGTGCTTTGTAGACCAGGCTGAGTCACAGAGGTCTGCCTGCCTCTGCTCCCCGCCCCGCCCCGCCCCGCCCCGCCCCGCCCCGCCCCAGTGCTGGTGTTAAAGGCACGTGCCACCATGCCCTGCTTCTATATTTACTTTTATGATAAAGCAACCAGAGACTTGCAGGAGGATGTGGGATCCAGAATCATCTAGCCTGGCTGCCAGCTAGACCTTTATTACCTGTATCAGGAAACGCAAATGTGAGAGGGCGTGAGAATAGTTACTGAAAGACAACACAAATGCTGGAGTTGGAGTGAGAATCTCCTTCCTTCAAAGATGACTTAACGTCTTCCAGGAGTTGGATTTGTCCAGCTAATAAACAGTTCTTTCAGCAGACACTGTGAGTGTGTGTGTGTGTGTGTGTGTGTGCGCGCGCGAGATCAACCTCAGCTATTGCTCCTTAGGAGAGTTCTATAAGACAGGGTCTCCTACTGCCCTGGAACTTGCTGATTAGGCTACACTGCCTGGCCACGAGCCTCAGATATCCTCCTGTTTGGGCTTCTACAGCACGAGGATTACAGGTGTGCCATGCTTATGTGGGTGCAGGGAACTGAATCCAGTCCTCAGGCTTGTATGGCAGGCATTTTAATGACTGAGCTATTGCTCCTCTCCCCATCCCCCCCGCCCCCCCCCCGATCCGGGCCCACCCCGCCTGCCTGCTCCATCCCACGTGTTGATGAGCACTGTAAGGTCTCTGTAAATATCCAGAACTTTGGAAAAATTAATCTGAGTCTGGGTTTGTTCTTTTCTTCAGAAGCCCCTGGAACCATGCTCCATAGAGTTTTCTGTTTCCAGTTATACCTAAGAGCTTGCGCTGTGCTCCACACAGCAAGTGATTCACTGGTGGTTTTCTTTGAGCTGGGTTGAGCTATTTTGAAGACTGCATGTTCTTCAAAGCTTTGGTGAAACATTACTGGGAACCCAGAGTTTTAGCTCGGGGAAGTCATGTTGAATTTTCTCAAGAAATTGTGAATTCTGTAAACTGTGCTTCCATAAAAGCCCGCCTTGTTTGTAATCGTGGGAGTGCTCCCTGCAAACTGATAACAGGCAGCATCCAGAGAAAGGCGTCCAGGTTATCTTCTTTTTCTGTACCAAGAATTCCAACCCCACCTCCCTGTTCTCAATCCTGGAGATGTTTCTGACACCTCCCATCCCAGGTTGGCCAGGACAGAAATCAAGAGCTGGAAAGTAAGTAATTTTTCTTTAAATTCTTTAAAAGTTTAATCAAATGAGTTACATAAAGTGTTTGTGTGTGTGTGTGAGTGTGTGTGTGTGTGTGTGTAACTATATAATGTGCTCTGAGCATATTCTGGCTACTCTTCCCTTTTGTACCCTGCCCCCTTCTTTTAGCTTACTTTGTCCCCATAAGCAGTTTCTCCTCTAATTTCATGTCTGTACACATACGACTTTATGGATCTGCCAGGCAGGTCTTTCTTAACCGACACCTCATGTTGTTGGTCCTCTCTGGCCTTGGATGGATGAAAAACTAATTTGTTTGTTATAAAAATGTTGGGGCATCTTCAGCAGCCTGTCACTCCCACAGCTGGGTGTCTTTTGTCTGTAGTTTCCTGATAAGGATGAGATGTCACCATTTGGATTCCTCACCATTCAATCCCTCTTATACTTGGAAAAAAATTGGTGATGCTCTCTACTGAAAGTGTCCTAGCCTCCAGGTGGCGCCTGTGGATCAGAGCAGCTGGTGCTGGCTCAGCAGCACCTGTGGTAACCTCCCGCTCTGCCTGGATAGACTCTGGAAAAACTGTACAATCCCAGCATGGTCCTCTCTGTTTTTTTTGTTCATAAAAGCAGCCAAGCAAGACCAACTCCAGAGAGCAGAAGCAGGGAGATTGAAGTCTATTATTATTAATTAATTAATTAATTAATTGTGTCCATTTCTCACTCTCTCTGCTTCTTTTTGTCCTTCTTCCTTTTTTTTTGTTTTTTTTTGTTTGTTTTTGTTTGTTTTTGTTTTATTTGAGACAGAATTTCTCTGTGTAGCCCTGGCTGTCCTGGAACTCTCTCTGTAGACCAGGCTGTCCTGGAACTCTC
>NW_021620769.1:2916313-2959701 GCF_004785775.1 Grammomys surdaster | reverse complement strand
TCTCTGTAGACCAGGCTGTCCTGGAACTCTCTCTGTAGACCAGGCTGGCCTCGAACTCTCTCTGTAGACCAGGCTGGCCTCGAACTCTCTCTGTAGACCAGGCTGGCTTCAAACTCAGAGATCCGCCTCCATGTATCACCACTGCTGGTTTCTTGTTTTTTAGCTTTTTGATTTTTTGTGAGTTTCACACCATGCACCCCAGTCCCACTCCTCTCCCTGCCCCCTCCTATCTGCCCTTTGACCTTGCACCCTCTCTGGGAAAATAGAACACACACACACACACACACGCAAACAACAACAAAACCCCCAAAGCATAGGAAACATCTCAGTGGAAGCTGTAGTGTGTCACAGTGTGTCCCACTGTCTATCCCTCTGCCTACACATTTTCACTTGCAAATGTTCATATCGATGAGTCATTGGTCTGGTTTGAGATCTCTGGCTTCTGTGACACCATCAATACTGGATCCTCACCAGGACTCCTCCCAGTTACCCTGTTGTTGTCCTGTGTCATGAAGATCCTGCAGCTTTGGGTCAGGAGAACTGGCCCTTTGATGCATTCCAACCATTCTTAGATGATGTAGATTTTGGGGTGGGCTGATTCAGAGCCCTGGATCTGGGCCTGGATAGTAGCTCTCCCCTAACCAGCCCATCAGGGTGAGCTCTCCAACACTGCTTTGGCTAGGCTACCCCAATACTGCCATCAGCAGGAGAGTCAGCCCTCAGAGCCAGCTCACTCAGAAGGTAGGAATAAGGAGGAGCAGAAGTTCAAGGCCATCCTTGGGTATGCAGTGAGTTTGAGGCTAGCCAGGGCCACACGTGACCCATCTAAAAATTGTACAATTTACCTTACAACTGTGATAGCAAAGTTTGCTGTCACAAACAATCTGAATTTTTGCTTAGAGCAGAGTGGGGACTTACCATCTTCTCTGTCAGCCAGGATCACTCACTACTCTGGCAGTGGGCAGTTTGGCCCCCAGTTGCTCTCCCACTGGCAGGCTCAGTGCACTGCTGAAGGACTCGTCTTCATAAAAAGGAGTCGTTGATATCAGGACCTGACAGGTCTTCTCACTCTCATCTTTTTCTTTTCTTTTTTCTTTCTTTCTTTCTTTTTTTTTTTTTTTGGTCTTTCGAGACAAGGTTTCTCTGTATAGCCCAGGTTGTCCTGGAACTCACTCTGTAGACCAGGCTGGCCTCGAACTCAGAAATCCACCTGCCTCTGCCTCCCAAGTGCTGGGATTAAAGGCGTGTGCCACCACTGTCCGGCTCTCATCTTTTTCAAAGTGGAGCATTCTGGTATTATCTTCTGGTCTTGAGTGTAATCTGACAAAGATAACTCCATGGAAGGAATTGTGCCAGTGGCAGAACCTGCAGGCCACCAGGGAAGGTGAGAGGAAACAGAATTCCTGATGGGAATTTCTTCCAGGTTCATCAGAGTGTAAGCAGCAGCCAGCTGAGTGACGTCCTTACCTCTTCCATTCACAAGTATTAACACTGCATTTGGCACAGACCACTATTTTGACATGGTGCATATTTACTGCATTATGTAGATGTCAAGTCCAAAGGACATTGCACCCCCACCCCCAATAAAAGGGCAGGCCCAAAAAAATTGAGTCTGGCTCAGCTTAACTGGGATGATAGAGGATTTCTGACTGTTAGATAACCAGCATTCCTCGTGTGGTGGAGTGATGTTCCTGTACGCTGTGTGGAGCTGTCTTTGTCCATCCATCCTTGCCCACCTAAGGCGCCTTCTGATTGGTTAAAATAAAAAGCCTATGGCCTATTGTGGGAAATATAAAAGCCACAGCGGTGGAGTGCTAATGGGTTTCCACGCTGGCTGGCGGGTCCCACATACACGAGAAGGTCTAAGGTTCCAGCAGCCTGGAGGCTTTGGCGACGGCAGGCCCCAATGACACGAGGAAGTCCTTGGTTCCAAAAGGTTTGCTGTCATGGCGGATGGTGGAAGGTGGATGGATCTGGATGTACACCCCGTAAAACTCAGGGCAGTCCTGAGTTAAATAGGGAGGGAGGAAGGGGGGGGATCTGGGGGAGGCATGCTTAATTTGCTCCGCCCTCTGGCCTTCATTAGTATGTAAATCCTTAGGGACTGAGGCCTGTGGTCACACCCTCTACCTGTGCACTTTGGGAGGGGCTGTAATGGCCTATGTGACTGAACAATGTAGGTCTATGGAGACGAGACTGTGTGTCAGGACCCTGGGTTCTGGGGGTGCGGCCAAACGCCTGCTAGGAGTTCTAGGCCCATGCCCAGCCATGAATCAGGATACTCTTATGCAGTCCCATAGCCTATAGCAAAAGGCAGGGTGGTACAGTGGCACATCTGGCAGTGATAGGAACTCTAGGAAGGAATTAAGCACTGGAGATTTGCCACCCAGACTTGGAGGAAGTCGGAGACATATAGAATAGTATAAATGGGTTGATGTAATTTAAGAGTTAGTAGGAAACAATGTATAGCTCTAAGGCCAATGGCATTAATTAACAAATATAGTTTCCGTGTCATTATTCGAGAACTGGGGTGAGCACAGAAAAGGTCCCTCTGGTTACAGTCAGGAACTTGTTACTATCTGCCAAAAGAACTCATTGCTTTACCTCTGACAGAAGGGACATATGGTTCTACTGACATATACTGTGGCTGCATTTCAGAGCCCGCACTGGCTTCCAGGCTCCCTAGGTTCCTACTCACAAGCACTTGCTGTATATTTCTAAGTCCCTGCTTCCCTCCTCCCATGTACCAGTCAGTTCTCTTTATAAAAGCAAGGTCTCCTGTCCCACTATTGCCATATTCTCTCTCCTACTCTATCTCTTGCTATTCTCTCCTTTCTCTCAGATAATCCTGCCTATGCCCATTCTGTTTCTATTTCTCTCTGCTTTAGACTCTTCCAGACGTCTCTGAATATTTTCTCTTATGCACAATAAAGACCTTTCGTTTAACCATATCATGGAGCGGTCATGTTGGTACTTTCTTTATTAACTCCCTTCACATACTGTTGAGGTTTGGTCTGCTGTTATGTATTCAACTGCTAAACTCTGTATGCTAAGATCTGCTTGCCCCAAGATTCTAATGTACATCAGCCTTTGCTTTGGAAGCCTTGCCCCCCCCCCCAATTACCCCTAAATAGTTAATAAAGTTTCTGACAGCTTGTAGTTGGGCAGAAGAGAGGTCGGTGGGGCAAAGGTTCCAGGGCTTGTGGTTTCAGGTAGAGACCATGAGTAGAGAGTAAGGACAGGAGGAAACAGAAAGTCGTGACCATGAGCATGTGGCCATGAGGGGTGGCCTGATGGAGCAGGAGCAGTGCAAACGAACATATGGCAAGTTGGTGTTCGAAGCACGGGAACAGACAAAATAGCTTAGAGGGTTGACATCTGCCTAGCTCCAGTGCTTTACAGCTTACTATAATTCTAGAGGTTTCTGTGTCTTTAATTTGAGTAATAGCTGGTTAAAAAGTAACTGCCGCCATTTTAGCTTCCAGCATTAGATGATAATCACATGAAAGATAAACCACACTACAACATGCAATCGGGCAGGTGGAATTTGGCTTGTTTAGATTAGGAACTAAATGAACTGGAGGAGAGCAGGATACATCCGGTTTAGCCTTACTCTGACATCAACAGATGGGAGGATGGAGAGGCAGAGAAATGAGGACCAGGAAATCTACAGTATGATAAGCACATAGAATCTGCCCTGTTTTCCCATGTCAGTGACATAGCATTACATACGCTGCTCTGATTAGAGTTCCCCACCTGCCGTTATCATACAGACATGAGATAGCCTCTGACAGTTTACAAATAGTGCAGGAGTGATCAGGTGGTTTTAGCTTGGATTCAATGCACTTTGTATTATGCATGTCTTTAGGTTTTTGGTTTTTTAACTTTTAAATTGTGTGTATGTGTGATCCTTAGTATCAAAATGAGAGTTTAAACTATGAATACAGTCTGAAGACAGACTGGGAACCTTATTTTCTGGTTCTTCAACAGTGTGCTTTTACAGAATACCAGATTTTTGGTATGACTCAGTTTATAACAAAGTGTCATTTTGATACTAAAGAATCTTCCATTAGCCCTTCCATTTAAGATTTTAAGGCTCAAACGTAACAGGGATAAAATTGTAAAAGCCTAATCTTATAAAAGCTACTAACTTTTTGTAACTGTTAAAGACAATTAAGACAAGCAAATTCATGATAACCTTATACATTATTGAATTATTTAATGTAACCAGAACTATGCTTGTTTTTTTAAAGATTTTTTTATTGGATATTTTATTTATTTACATTTCAGATGTCATCCCCTTTCCCCATCCCTCCCAAAAACCCCTATCCTATCCTCCCTCCTCCTTCTTGCTTTTTTTCCTTTATTAGTACTTTAACTTTATATCAAAATGTACGAAGTACTGGGTTTTATTACAGCATCCTTATACATGTGTCATTAGAGTTCTGATTTGTTTCCCTCTGCCCCTTCCCTTTTTTCTTCCAGCTAGCTTCCTCATCTGATTTCCTGTCACATGTATTCCATCACCCTCCCTCTTCATCCTTTTTTTTTTAAATTAGTAGCTTTAAAAAAATGTTAATCAAAGGCTTTATAATTTTGGTAATGCTCAATAACAAGATGCCCATACAATCAGAAGTGTAACCCAATACTCAACCTAGATATACCAACTATATTTGACTGGCAGAGACACGTGAACATCTGCCTTCATGTTCCCCCTCCTCTCGTCTCCTAGATCCTCCTCTCATTCTCCTCCTCCTCTCCTTACTCCTCCTCTTCCTCTCCCTACTCCTCCCACCATAGCTCCTCCTACATATCACCCTTCCGGTTAAAATACAACTTTTCTCTCAAAATACAATTAGAGCATAACTATACCAATTTGTATCAGTAAGGTACAAGATAGACCTAATATCCAGTCCAACATTTTGTTGGCTAACCAGAACCTCTGCCATTTCTCCTAACTAAAAGACTTAGTTCTGAACCTGGCTTTTTTTCTTGACTTTAGAATGAATGTCAACTGAAAATCATCCTTTCAAGTCTTTTCTCTCAAAGTAAATAGCTGGGATCGGCTATGAGACTATAAGTCTTCAACCCCGTCAGAAATCCAGAGTGACTGAATTAACTGAAATTATGGTAAGCACAAAGCATAGCTTATATAACTTATCCAATTTATAGAGACCACTGAACACCTGGACAGTCCCTATACTACAAAGTGTTGGAGCATCCGATCTTCAGCCTTCTGGCCCAGGATCATCTGACAGACCTAGTGATGCAGAATTATAAAGGGCTGATTACTCTGTCTTGGCAGACATAATCAGCAGACTATTCCACAAGTGTGTCCTTTTCTGGACAGTAATTTGTCTGTAGATGAAAAGGGGCAATTCTTGCCTAGTGTCTGTCTCACCGCAACTGGAGTAACTCCAAAGATGCTCAATTTCTTCTTAGAATTGAAGACAGGAAGCTGTCAGGAGCAGACAGGTCTCTAATACAAATGAACATTACAGAATAATACAGAAATGTGTGTAGTGTCAATTCTGTAAACTTCTGACATTTTGAAAACCAACTATCCATGTAAGGCAATCTGGACTGTTGTCTGTTAACTCCTCTCAGGTATTTCTAAATAAAATATAGAAAGCACCCTAACAATAAACTCAGAGCCATGAATTTCCTATAGGCCCTTAACTCACAGGCTAACCATCTTGAATCAGTTAAAAGAGTTAAAGAAGGACTGGGTCTAAGCCTTGTATTCCTAAATGTGTTATATAGGCACAATGCTTATGAGAGTAGCAATATTAACCTCACTTTTATATCAATAAGAAACTCTTACCAAAGAAAATCTTTTTTTTTTTTTTTTTTTTTTTTTTTTTTTTTTGAGACAGGGTTTCTCTGTGTAGCCCTGGCTGTCCTGGAACTCACTCTGTAGATCAGGCTGGCCTCGAACTCATAAATCCACCTGCCTCTGCCTCCCAAGTGCTGGGATTAAAGGCGTGTGCCACCACCACCCAGCACCAATGAAAATCTTAAATTTGAGATGAAAGTAAATTTTGTACCATTTAAGAAATTATAACTTCAGCTTAATAACAATTATACAGATTTCTACCAATAGGTTATGGCTATCCAATAAATCCTAGCTATTCCTCCCTGTTCCTACAAAACCACTACTTTTCCCTAGAAAGACAGCCCAATATTAACCACCTCAGACCCCAAGCCCAGGGAATAGGGGCACCGACTCTTCATTAACTAATTCAAGTTGGTTATGGACGGGGTGTTGAGATATTAGAAGAAGGACAGAGGGGAAGAGTAGACTGTTAAGCCTCTGACATCTGTGTCTTCACTGCATCCAGCTGAAATTCCAGGACATCAGAGGTTCGAGCAGGTCTGGTCAGCTTGCTTGATGAGTAGACACACCAAGGCTGTGTATTCTGCAATATACAATTCTCAAAACAAATTTTAGTATCAAGATAATTTTTTGTTTGAATTCTGGAATCTGGTCTTCTGGCGGCCTGCCTCTGTCATGTCTAATCCATATAATTCTGGGAGTTTCTATGAGGGTATGCTCCCACCATCCTTCCATTCCTGCCTCCCTGCTCTCGAATTCTCCAACACTAGGGAATCCAAACTTTCAGGAACCAAGGCCCTCTACTTCCACTGATGCCTAACAAGGCCACCCTCAACTACTTATACAGGTGGAGCCATGAGTTCCCTTTGTGTTCTCAGGCTGGAAGTTTTAGAATAGCTACTCCAGCTTGTTTCTTAGGCTAATTTGCTTGAAAAATTGTTTTCAAGCCTTTTACTCTAAGGTAGTGTCTGTCTTTGTCACTGAGGTGGGTTTCCTGTATGCAGCAAAATGCTGGGTCCTGTTTACGTATCCAGTCCATTAGCCTATGTCTTTTTATTGGGGAATTGAGTCCACTGATATTGAGATATTAAGGAACAGTGATTGTTGTTTCCTGTTACTTTTGTTATTAGATGTGGAATTATCTTTGTATGTCTATCTTCTTTTGAATTTATTGGAAGAGGATTACTTTCTTGCTCTTTCTAGGGTATACTTTCCCTCCTTGTATTGGAGCTTTCCCACTATTATCCTTTGTAATGCTGGGTTTGTGGAAAGATATTGTGTAAATTTGGTTTTGTCATGGAATATCTTGGTTTCTCCATCTATGGTAATTGAGAGTTTTGCTGGGTATAGTAGCCTGGGCAGGAATTTGTGTTCTCTTAGGGTCTGTATGACATCTGTCCAGGATCTTCTCACTTTTATAGTATCTGTTGCGAAGTCTGGTGTAGTTCTGATAGGTCTGCCTTTATATGTTACTTGGGCTTTTTCCCTTACTGCTTTAATATTCTTTCTTTGTTTTGTGCATTTGGTGTTTTGATTATTATGTGATGGGAGGTATTTCTTTTCTGGTCTAGTCTATTTGGCGTTCTGTAGGCTTCTTGTATGTTTATGGGCTTCTCGTTCTTTAGGTTAGGGAAGTTTTCTTCTCTAATTTTGTTGAAGATATTTATTGGCCCTTTAAGTTGGGAATCTTCACTCTCATCTATACCTATTATCCTTAGGTTTGGTCTTCTCATTGTGTCCTGGATTTCCTGGATGCTTTGTGTTAAGAACTTTTTGCATTTTGCGTTTTCTTTGACAGCTGTGTCAATATTTTCTATGGTATCTTCTGCACCTGAGATTCTCTCTTCTATCTCTTGTATTCTGTTTATGATGCTTTTATCTATGACTCTTTATTTTTTTCCTAGGTTTTCTATCTCCAGGGTAGTCTCCCTTGGTGATTTCTTTATTGTTTCTGCTTCCAATTTTATGTCCTGGATGCTTTTGTTCAATTCCTTCACCTGTTTGGTTGTGTTCTCTTGTAATTCTTTAAGGGATTTTTGTGTTTCCTCTTAAAGGGCTTCTATCTGTTTACCAGTGTTCTCCTCAAATTCTTTGAGAGTGTTATTTATGTCCTTCTTAAAGTCCTCTAGTATCATCATTAGAAGTGATTTTAAATCTGATTCTTGCATTCTTGGTGATATGGGGAATTCAGGACCTTCTAATGTGGGAAAACTAGGTTCTAGTGATGCCAAGTACCCTGGGTTGTTGATGCTTGTGTTCTTGCGCTTGCCTTTTGCCATTTGGATCTCCTTAGTGCTACCTGTCCTGTCTCTGACTGAAGCCTGTCTTTCCTATTATCTTGTTTTTTTTTTTTTTTTCAGAACTGTGTGGGGTGGGTGTTACTACTGGGGTTAGATCTGGGCCTCAAGATCTTCTCAGTGCTAGGGTGCTGAAAGGAAGGAACCAGTGCTCCAGGCCAGGAATAAGTTCCTGGATCCCAGTGGGTTCCAGTTACTCCCTGTTTGAGGTGGGTGTTGCTGTCTCCTTACCTAAGATACTGCCCAGGTTAGGGACAGCTTCCTTTGGGATTTTTGAGATTGGGTGCAGAGCTGCTGTGATCTGCTCAGTGCTTGGGCCCAGACAGGAAGCCAGATTTATGCTTGTAATTATCATGCTAAGTACAAATATAATTCATTTATGGAGACAAGTTTTAGCCTTCTGTATATGTCACCAAGGTTAAACCTTAAACAAATAACTAAACAATGAGTAGTTGGCTTAAAATACGGTATGATGAAGGCACTCAAAGCCTCAGGGACATCTGCTAAATTGTCACTTAAGGAGTTTAATTAAAAAGGCTTCTCCTGACAGACAAGATAACAGCTTTTGGTAGCAGTAGCTGAGGCTGTCTCCAAAGAAGGTGGGCCCCAACAAACACCACCTGGAGTTTGCTCCAAGTGTGGTAATGCTGATCACTGAACAAAGAACTATTCCCCTCCTCGCCCACTACCAGGGCCTGCCCAAAGTGTGGACACTGTTGGCTTAACTGTTCTTCTCTGCCTCACCAAGTTAGGTAAGTTTTCCCTCGGCCCTCCCTACATGACAATCTCTCAGATCTTCTAAGTCTAGCAGCCAAGGGTTGATGCTCCCCAGAGTGGCAGCCAAAGATGTAATACTGTTCTGTGAGACAGCCAAACAGTGACAACCTCTCCCCATAGCAAAGGCATCAGGGTAATCATGGATGATCCCAGACTGGTTGTCCAGGTAATGGGCAAGCCTCCATCATTTTAAACGATACAGAGGCCATTTGGATTATACTTTCTGCTTAAGTGTGTCTGTCTCAGATCTCTGTGGTGGTGCTGACAGTGAACTGTGGCTTTATCAGCTTAGCATCAGCAAGCATACTTTAGCTAGCTCCTCCCTCTGAGGGTATAGCTACCTTGTCAGTCCATTTCATACATAAAAATCAGGCCCTGCTTTTTCCGGAGTTACTAGATCTGCTGGGAAAGACAGAATTGCAGACAGGTTTATCTTGCTGACATATTAGATTTCATACTGCAAAAGATAAACTGACAAAACAGGTTTCATATTAAAAACTCAAGCTATCATATTGTATTACTAACTAAAAACTTACTTTTTGCTATTCCTTTATTTAAAAAGAACTTGTTTTTCAATGACTGCTCTTTGTAGTCAGCCATCTATGTCTCATGGTAAATGATTGGATGGAAGAAAGGCGTTTAACATTATGTAAGGAGGGAGGGATTTAAGTTTGTGAAAACTGAGCCTTTCAACTGAGACACGCACGATGTTAAGGTTTCAAAGTCCCGAGTTTTAACGTATTACTCAATGCGGCTCTGATGAACTAGTTATCTAGCCTTGGTAACTGGCTACTGTTAAAATCACAGGTTCAGAATTTTAAATATCCTTTGGTTGTTTTCTAAAGATGGACTTAAAAATGCTTCTTGTTGTACCAAAACTACCTCTGTTGAATCCAAATACATCCAGACCTACTTTGTCAAGTTGACAACTTCTCAGGCTTTATTCTTGCCCTGGCTCTGAGGTACGTGTCTCCTCCAGCGGTTTACAGACACTTGCTAGTTTGGTTTTCTACAAATAAGATCTCAGTGCAGACTACAGACAGTGGGCATTCTAATATATCTAAAAATTTTATCTCTTCTGTCAATTTTAAGAAAATTCACGTAAGTTTCAGGAAGTCCTGACTTGATTTTACCTGTTACAGTCCACAGTCTAAGCCTTTCCGCTGACCGCCTATCACTGAGGGTGGGCTCTTTCCAACTGTCAGGACCACAGGCCTGAAAATTTCGAGTGTAACCCCAGGATAAAGATTTCCCCCTTAGGCTCATTAACTTTTCCTTCAGTCCCTAGTCTATGTCTGTCCCATATGACATCTCATCCAGGAACTAACTGTGACCTGCAAACTGCTCCAAACAGCCTGCATCACAACAGTCCCAGGTGGTCCTGTAAAACTAGCAGCCCTGGACATGTTGGAAGCTGGTGTAAACTGGTCCAGCCAATGTGATTGCCCCCACTCTCTTCTGGCTGAGTTCGTAAACCAGATACTTCTGATGAATGCCTCCGACCACTCTGTGACTCCGTTCCTCCTCCTGGACTTTGACTCATATTCCAGGCTTTCTGGGCCCTAAAGACTTCCAAGTTCAGAGTTTTAACAGTCTCCTCTGTCTGGCGCTATTTCTATGTCTTTTACTCATTAGCTAGCTGATAATGGAGTGTTTCTATAGACAGCCCTTGGCTATTCTGAATTAATGCTTTTATGAAATTTCAATTCTTTTTTTTTTTTTTTTTTTGGTTTTTCGAGACAGGGTTTCTCTGTATAGCCCTGGCTGTCCTGGAACTCACTCTGTAGACCAGGCTGGCCTCGAACTCAGAAATCCGCCTGCCTCTGCCTCCCAAGTGCTGGGATTAAAGGCGTGCGCCACCACCGCCCGGCTGAAATTTCAATTCTTGTCCTTCAGTTGGTTTCTACTTTTATTTCTCTGAGATAGAGTAGAATTTCTAGAAATCATTTATTTATTTATTTATATATTTATTTATTTATTTGGTTTTTTTTGAGACAGGGTTTCTCTGTGTAGCCCTGGTTGTCCTGGAACTTGCTCTGTAGACTAGGATGGCATGGAACACACAGAGATCCACCTGCCTCTGCCTCCGAAGTGATGGGGTTAAAGACATGTGCCACCACTGCTGGCTTCATTTTTGGACAACATTAATAGACAGCAACACAAAGGGCCGAGGCTGTAGCTCAGTGGTAGAGTGTTTACCTACTATATAGATGGCCCAAGGTTCAATTCCCAGTATTGCCAGAAGACAACAATGAAAGTCAACAGCAAAGACAGATATGGTGTATACACCTGTATGGGAGACACTTGGGTGCAGGACAAGGATCAGAAATTTAAAGCCAGTGGATAAAAAGTGCTTATTACCTAGCTTGGTGGCAAGAGCCCAATCAGGGACCCGTACAGTAAAAGAAGAGGAACAACTCCCACAAGTTGTTCTCTGATCTCTACTCATGTGCCATCATGTACACACAACACAACACAACACAACACAACACAACACAACAGAATAACAGAGTGGCACAGTGAGAGTATGAGAAAAGGAAGGGGTGAGGATGGAGCTTACCTGTGACTCTAATGTAATTTAGGAAGCTTTTTGGCTAGGTATGTGGGATAGTCAAGAACACAGAATATTGCCATTTACACAAATAAAAAGTTTAATCTTATTAGAAGCAACTTAAGCTAGAGAGGAAGCTTGTGATTGGAGAGAGGTAGGGGAGTGAGTGGGGGAAGGGTAGATTTGGGGCTTCAATTTCAGGGATTTCTAGCAACTTCTGCTCCCAATGCTTGGCCAATGAGACACTCAGAGATGCTCCACACTACAGCCATAGCAAGATCAACCATCCTGGCTTTTCTGTGCTGAGAGAAATCAAGGAAAATCATCCAGAGCTCCAAACAATGACACAAACAGACAGAACATCCTGTTACAACAACACCACTGCCGCCGCCACCACCACCGCCACCATCGCCGCCACCAAATCCTTCAAAATTCAAAAATAGACACCTAGGATTTTCAACTTAGAAACTGGTATCTCCCAGTGGCCATTGCATCACCAGCACTGCAGGGGGAGCCTGGCCTCTGGACTGGGACACCTTCTAAGAGCAAACATGAGGGATGACACCTGACAGCAGCAGAGGGGCCTTGGATTGGTCCTGGTCCATGGATTGAGTGAAGTAAATCCTCTTTAAGTGAAGTTTCCAGAACTTTCATAGCTTTAGATCAAATATATGAGAGAAGATCTTAGCTGTAAAAAGTCATCACTACCAAGATGGTTTTCAAAACAAAGGCAGATTTAAAAATATCAGTGGAAGTGAAGTGTTAAGATGCTGGGAGAAAACAGCTGCCCACCTAGAGCTGATAAACAGGACTTAGTCCACCCCAGTGGACACTTCTGAAGGATCTGCTTTAGGTGGAAGGAAAACCCTCTGAGATACAGAGCTTCACATCTATACCCTGCAAATAAACTTGCAAACAAATACATTGACAGTACAGGATGGTGTGAAGAGAGGGGAAAGTCTTTCACTTGGATGCTTCTAACTCTCTCAGCATAATCTACCCACCTCTTATCAAGGCACAGAGGAAAAAACAGCCAATCAGAAGAGTGGGATCAGGTGGCAGATGCCATGCAGGAAGAGCTGTAGTGGGCAAGTGAGCTCGGAGACAGCCCACCAGTTTGCTTGGCTGCAATGGCTGCGCTCTGGTGAGGCATGGCCCCAGAGACTTCTCCGCAGGATTGTTTCTTGTTACTGGTGTGCTTTCTTATGTTTGTCATTTCCATATTCCTCATTGATTTGGTGTGGTGTGAGTGGACACTGGGAAATTCTCACTGCCTATAGCCTGATGTGATTACTTCCTGGGTGATAGCCAATCCTATTGGGCAAATTTCCTGCCCATCAACATGAAAATGAATTAATGATGTTTGGATGAATTAATGACTTTATAGAATTTCTGATTTGATTCAAGTATTTTTTAAAGAAAGTTTAAGGAGATGGTTTTAGTTGTTTCATCAGAAAGATGTAATAAAGTTAGAATCAAGAATAGAATGTGCCCCCTCCTCATAGAATAATACGTAAAGGCTGCATAACTAGGAATACAATGAGCTTTCATAAATTGTACTAAGAAGAGAAATAGGCTTAGGACAGATTTGTGATCAAGGAAAAACATTCATTCTAGGTCAGGGCCAAGGACGTAACCCCAGGTGTGCACTGTGATAAAGCGAGGCCATGTGAAACTGTTGCTTTGAACTTATAATGAGCTTACAGAATGAAACACTGCTTTTGAACTTACTATTGACATCCTTCTGTGACTCCCTTTTTGTGTAACATTTTGTCTGTGAAGAGTTATAAAGAACTTTGTCTAAGAAAGTATAAAAGAGCAGAGAGAAGAAACAAAGTGTGGCTGTTGGAGCTCTGCTTCATCTACTAAATATGTGTGTGTGTGTGTAGTACAATATGTATGCATATCTATCTGTCTGTCTCTATATATGTACATACATATGTATGTAGGTATATATGTATGCACATAAGTATGCATGTGTATTTGTGAAATTGATGAAACTGGTGGTCAGGCCCAGTTAAGTGTGTGTGTGTGCTCGTGTGTGTATGCATGAGTTTCTATGCTTTTCTGTCTCACTGACCTCTTAAGAGTTAAAAGAGTTCAGAGTTTCTTGCTGGCCCCAGGTAATTAAGTTTTGTTCCATTAGTAGTGCTGACCACTGCTATCAGTGGGGACCCTCATAGGCTACATCAGCACTGACTCCGATTGCCAACAACATATGCACTTCCTTCCTCAGTTACCTAGACGCTGGGTGGGCCTTGACAGCCGGGTCCACTATGTGTATTTTATTCTAGGGTTTTGTTCAACTGGATAGAGCCATCATTATTAACTTACGACACACTCAGTTTCAGGCTGATCGACACCACAGGCTGACTCAACATTACTCCTGCTCCTCTGGTTTATGATTTGCTTTTCATTGACTGTTTCTTCCAAAAAGTGTAGTTTCCTAAGAAGAAAGTGGCCAATAAGTAAGATAAGATGGATGCAATCTACTCTGTGAACAATGTGGGACCAAGAAATGTCTAATTGGCAAGTTTTTATACAGAGTATCATTAAAATCAAAACATGTCACTGAAGAGCAATAAATGTTAGTTGGGGTGGTTGAATCTCCCAGGGGACGTTTGTTAATGTGTGGTGGTATTTTGAAGACTCACAGCTGGAGCTGGTGGATGCTCCTGGATTCTAACATCTAGAGGCCAAAGATGTTTGCATAATATCCTACAAATAATAAATTCTCCTCTGACCCTGAGGACAGAGGATTTGACAGTACACATACCATTTATATTGAGCTGTTCAAAATCAAATGTAAGGACAAGGCACTTGAGACATATTTTGAAGGTTTTCATGTTTTTGTGTTTGGCTGAATATTCAGGTATGGACAATCCTGTGGCCTCTCAAGGGACTGGGGAGATGGTTCAGTGGGCAACAACACTTGCTTTGCATGCAAAAGGATTTGAGAGTGAGCCCTCAGTGGGCGGGCAAAAAAGCATAGCTATGCAAGCCTGTAACCCCAGGACTTGGGGGACAGAGATTGGTGGATCCTACGAGCTCACTGGCCAAACAGCCTTGCTGAAATGTGAGCTTCATGTTAAGTGAGAGACCAGGCAGCACGTGGTAAAGGACAACACCTGGTGTCTGGCTCTGGCTTCTGCATGCACATGCATGGCACACAGCTACACATTTGAAAGCATGTAACATGGATATACACATATACACCTATACACAGAAGAGGTTCTATCTTGAAAACACCAGCTACAACCAGATGCATGTAGATTTTTTAATAACTCTAAGTTTAACTTAATTTTACTCTTAAAATTAAAAAACAAAACCTTTGCTATTACCCTGTGTGTGTGTGTGTACTATGTGTGGTCATAGCATGTGTGGAGGTCAGAGGATAACTTTTGGAGTTAGTTCACCCCTTCTGGGTTCTGGGGTTCAAACTCAGGCGGTTAGGCATGAGTGGCAAGAGATTTTGCCCTCTGAGCTTCCTTGCTAGACCTGGATTTACTCCTTTTTGGGTGTTGAAGGGTGAAAAGAAAATTAGGTGGGCAGAAGCACTCTATGAGGAAGTCGTCCTCCTCCCCCTCCTCCCCCTCCTCCTCTTCCTTCTTTTCTTTTTAAAATCTGTTTATTTTGTTTTTTTATTCGAGAGTTTCTCTTTGTAGCCTTTGTCATCCTTGAAATAGCCCTGTAGACCAGGTTGGCCTCAAACTCACAGAGATCCACCTGCCTGTGACTCTTGAGAGCTGGGATTAAGGGAATGAGCCACCACGACCCACTGAAGTCTTTCCTTTTTGCTAGCTAATTACAGGGGCATGCACTCAGTTCCAGAGAGCCGAGCCTGTCTATGAAAGATCACACGATCCTTACACAGAGGAAGTATTCAGTGCCTGGTGGTGTAACAAATGTCTTTTTAATGTGCACCTTTAAACCATACTTCTGGTGCGATGACTGTCATTGGTTGTTAACTTGACTATATCTGGAATGAACTACAATCCAGAAATAGAGGGCACACCTGTGATCTGGATCTTGGGATAGGGAGACAACAGGATCGTTGGGGGTTGGAGGAGGGAGAAGACACAGGCCTTTAATCCAGATCTTAAGGTGGGATGACTGACACACCTTTAATCTGGGCCACATCTTCTGCTGGAAGCCTATGTAAGGACACAGAGGAGGGAAGTTTTTGGTTCTTCTTCACCTGCTTGCCTTTGCCTTGCTAGCACATCCATTCCTTCACTGGCATGGGTGATCCCAGCATATATGAAAGACCATCTGAGACACCCAGACTTGTACGACTGAGAAATTACTAGATTCTTGGACTTTCCATTCACAGCTAGCCATTGTTGGATTAGTTGGACTGCAGCCTGTAAGTCATTCCAATAAATTCCGTATATAGTTACATATTTATATAATATACACATATATATGGAATTTATATACACACATATATGGAATATATATTATATATATATTAATACATATGGCACACACACACACACACACACACACACACACACACACACACGGAATTCTCTGTCCACAATCAGAGGGCCTCCCAGAATGCAGTGCAATGAGGTTGTAACCAGAGCAGCAGTTTGGCAGAGCTCATGGAACGGCTAAACTGGATGGGTCTACTTGGTGTTCACCCATCTAGAAATGAGCTGGGAAGCTGAAAGAAGACCTCTGTGAATCAGTAGGCAGAGGCGGTGAGTCAGGAGTTACCTCCCTGGACTCTTCTATAGAACGTGACTTCCTGCTATGTCTCCACATCTGAAAGGTGTTCTCAGAAGACTCCATTCCCAGTTGTCACATAGCGCAGAATGCCTGGCATGTGATCCTGGACTCTACACAGCACTTATTTTCCTGCTTGTGGTTAAAACAAGGAAACACGTAATGGACTCAGATCTTCTCCCTGGCGCACAGGCACACGGTGTGTGCATGAGTGCACCTGACTCTTATGGAACGGTGGGAACTGTCATATCTCACATGAAAGGCCCTTGTCCTCGCTCCTTTCCACAGCTACTTCAACATCTCAGAGGACGGGACTTGAAGGTGGACTTTTAAAGTTTTTCAAAAGTTTAAAATAAAGATTTAACAATTAACAGTGAATAAAACCAACATGGATTTTAGGAACAGCTGAACGGTTGGATGGACGGTAGACACATATCTTATTAACAGACCACAAGTACTGACTGTGGCTCTGGGTAACCATATGTTATGATTTAGGAAGACTCCCAAGGCCATCTCATCAAAGGTTTCCATTTGCCTCACACTGTCTGCCCCCTGACATGTGATTTTGATTGTCAACTTGACTGGATTTAGAATCATCAAGGCAACAAGTTTTGACACATTCTGTGACAGATTAGAATAGGTTTAGTGAAGTGGAAAGACCCGCTGTACATGTGGGTGGAGCCGTTCTGTGGGTGGTGCCATTCTCCGGGCTACAGTTTTAGATTCCATAAAACAGAGAAAACAAAGCGAGTACCAATTTTCTTCTTCTCTGCTTCCAGACAGCAGATGCAGTGGGCTGTCTCATGCTCCTGTCTCCGTGCCTTCCCGAGATGGGCTGTACCCTGGGACTATGAGCCAAAACAAACTCCACCCCTCACGTTGGTCTTGGCAGACATTCTGTCACAGTAGTGAGGAGGTAACTAGCTCTTGTTTCCTGGTGGGAGGGCTCCTCATCACTGCTTTCAGAAAAAATGTAGAGGTTTGATATTAAAGCTGTTAGCGTTTCTTCTAGGCTCTGCCCCACAGCAACTGCTTGGCTTCAATAAAAATGGCTGTGTGGCTCCTCTTTATCTCTCTGGCCTTACTTTCTCTGGTCTTTCTCTCTCCCTGTCCTCTCCCGTCCTCTCCCTCTCTCTTTGTGTTCCCGGCCGCCTGTTCCCTTCTTTCTCCCTCCTCTCTCTTTCTGTCCCCCCTGCCCTCTGTCCTTTCTCTTTCTCTGCCTCAACTCCCTTCTCAATCCCACTTTCCATGCCCCAAAATAAACTTCATTTTATACTAGACACATCCTATGGCAGGTACCTCAGGTGTGGAAGCCTCAGCATGGACCTTCTCTTGCCGAACCATGCCACTGCATTACAAAACTAAAACAGAGTATGAGGGTTTTTTGTTTTTTTTTTTTTTGACAGAGTAGGAAAGAAGAACTAAATGCCCATGGTTAGTATACCAACAACAGGGGCCAGATTTGAAGACAGGCTGTATGACTTGACAGTAGCTAATTACACATAAAACCATAACACAGGGCTAGAGAGATGGCTAAGAGTGATTGTTGTGCAAGCACGAGGACCCATGTTAAAATCCCAAAACCAGAACACAAACACCTCAGTGTAACTATGTATGTCTGTAATCTAAGCACTGTGGAGGCCAGAGGCAGGGGCATTACTGGGGCTTGCTGGCCTAGCTCCCTTCAGTAAGTGAATGAGGTATCATGAGATAGAGCAGGATATTTGATTCTGGGACTGTAATGGCCCAGGGAAACAGAGGATGGGTGGAGGAGAGCTTCATCCCTGGACAGCTCAGATGAGAATGGCAGGAGTTGGCTCCCATCCCACTCCCAACCTGGTGCCATCAACCCTGGTAAGAATTTATTACCCTGACAGTTACCACGATTCCCTCCTTGTTTGACCTTGTAAGATTCCCCTTCCCTGTGGGATCGTGAAAGGTCTTGTGGCTCCTGGTTGAGCTAAGGCTAAAAGCCCCAGAGACCCTGAAGGGACGGTAGGAGCTTGCCCTGTTCTTGGGTACCAGGCCCTTGTCACTAGCTGCAGCACCCTCCCCACCCCACCCCCGTAGATTTGTGGTCATTAGTCATGTAAGGGCAATGCCCCAAGCCCCTCCACATGTAGAGGACATGACATAGGCTCAAGTAAGGTCTCCATTTCAGTGAGGTACCTGAAGGGCTGGAGGGCTTAGCCAATGATCTGTCCTTCCTAGACATTCCTTCCTGCAAAAGTTATTTAATCTCAGGCCCACCCTGAGAAGTGGGATATGGTTCTACACATCCACTTTCTGACATGATAAGAAATGCCTTAAAACCACGGACTGCCTCTTTTCATCTGGATCCTCCATGGGGAGGGCTTCACCTACATACAGAGCCACTGTCCAGTCTCCTGTAGAGGCCTCTCTGCACTCCCAGCCACGACTGCCACCAAGCCAAGCTCAAGCCCGCAGCTGTCAACCCAAGGACAATCACCATGGGAGCAGCTCCAGCTCTCTTCTCCCCTTCCCCTCCTGCCGAGGATCAGATCCAACCTGTGGGCTCCCACTCCCTTCTCAGCTCTTCCTTGACTTGGCAGCGTGGGGTAAGCACCGTCAACTTCCTCTGTCCAGGCTTCACAAGCTGCCGAGCCCTGCTGCTGAACAGATGCGGGACCTATAACCTTACACCTCCCCTCCTACGCCCCTGAATATTCAGATAAAGCATTTTCCAACACCCTTGTCCTGGCCAGCGGTACACAGCCACACAAACCTTGGCCTAGAGACCCCGGCCACCTCTCCAGGGGCATAAATGTCCCCTTTCTCACCGCAGACCAAGATCCTACCTGCATCCACTCATACCTGGCTAAGCTTCTCTTCTAGTTGTTAGGAGCCGCGGCAGGTGCTGGCAAAGTCCGCCATCGCTAGGTGGCGCTGTCAGCCATAATTCTTCCTAGTAAACAAATAAAGTGCGCATGTGCCATGTAAAGCCCGCCAAGGCTAAGCCCATCTCACGGCGTTTGGCGCGCTACGAGTTTGCGGCCAATCAGAGATGATTACGCCGCTCTAGGGTATATAAGGGCTTTTCCCAGGGCTAGGAGTCGTCTTCTGCCACCATTTTGGTTTAGGGAAATAAACGTGTTTCTACGGAAGGATTCTGGTGTGTGTGTGTGTGTGTGTGTGCGTGTGTGTGTATGTTTTTTGCCGGCGAGACCACTACACGCGCGCCCCGCATCTAGTAGTCCAGCCTGGTGTGCAATGGAATTGGTTACCCCGAGGGGGAGAAGCAGACATCGGCTGGCATTTGATATCATTTCTGGCCTCCATATGTCCATGGGAACACACACACACACACACACACACACACACACACACACACACAGAGAGAGAGAGAGAGAGAGAGAGAGAGAGAGAGTTCATGAAACCCCCGCCCTATACGTAAATTAATACCTATCCCTACCCCAACTCCCAGAACAGTGGGAGCCCAGAGAGCTCAGGAAGCAGTCCCAGATGTGCAGTAATCAGGACAAATGGTGAGGATTTGGTCCAGAATGTTCAGCTTCCATACTTTTAAATCCCTTCTCACTTAAGAATAGCCAGAGAAACCCAAACACACTCTCCTATCCAATCACGTAGGCCCCTATCGAAGCCAATTACATAGGACACCTCTTATCTCAGCCAATCAATTTCAAAGGACAGCCCTTATCCCAGCCAATCACATAGGACAGTCCTTATCCCAGTTAACCACATAGGACAGCCCTTATCTCTATCAGCCAATCACATAGGACAGCCCTTATCTCAGCTCCAGCTTCCCCATCATCTTGAGTTAGGCCACACTGACACCTTCCTCTCTTCCTCTCACTGCTCAGTTTTACTGTTCTCCCTGCCTTTGACTCTCTGCCAAACGGATGAGGCAGACTTCCTTGCTCTATCCGGAACTAGACAAAACCTTTTTCTTACTCCCACGTGGGTGGTGTTCAATGAACCTAAGGGGTAAGATGCACAAGAGTTAAATTTTCTCTCTGTACATTTAGAGAAGCCACAAAGAATGGCACCACATCTAGAGGCGTGCGAACTCCAGACCTCAAGGTGGGAGGATATGTACAGTTGTAAGATTGAAAGGAAGAAGAAAGATAGAGTGACATAGGCTGTTTCACAGTGTTGCTTTGAAGCCACACAGACCAGTAAAGGTCTTGTGCCTAGCTTATATTTCCCATCAGTTCATAGCAACTGTTTCATCTGAATGTCGCCACTGGACTTTCACAAAACCTATCGAAACACCAAGAGCAGACATTCTTGTTCCAGTGTTGGGTACATTTACCTCTGCTAGCTGGAGACGAGCTAGCTGGAGGCACTCAGGGCACCTGAGCAGAGTCAGCCAAGGAGGGAACCTGCGACTCACGGCTGGTGGCTGAGCCTTGTGCCTGGTGCCCTGCCCCCAGGCTCTCCCACACCCAGAGTCACCGCAACGCATTCTAATAGCCCTGTTGCCATGTGCAACCCCCACGGAGTCTCAACCCCTCATGGAGTCTCAGACCTGGCTGAGTAGAGCAGACGATGGTAAGCTCCAGGCTTGTGTCTCCAGATCGTCTTACAGGAACCAGAAACTCCCCAACAGCCTCTGCCAGTTTATATTCTGCCTCTGGAATGTAAACTGTTGATTCTAGAAACGACTGGAGAAGGCATTTCAGCAGGATTAAAATACCAGCTCCCTGGTATTTTATCACACCTACGCAGAAGTGTGTAGCCATTGGCTCCTATGTTTGCAACATGATTAACCGCCTCATTTTTGAGAAGGGTAGGAAGTATTTGTTATTAAGTAAAAAGCAGAACTGAGTTTAGAAGATCCCCTCGTCCTTCCCCCTTATTAAATCGTGTGAGGCATACCATCTTCAGGATCTACAATTTCGACTGTTGCCATCTCTGGAAACTCCAGTGCAGCCGTGTCAGGTTCAGAGAGAACGATTTGGAAAGTTTCTGAGGTCTCATACTTGGTGTCAGATATAAGTTCCACCTTCCACGTGGGTGTATACTGGTCAGGATCGAACTGGACCAGTGTGGAAGCCTTTCCTTTAAAATCCTTATTTTCTTTGGCAATGTCTCCTTTGGTTCCAGTGCCTGAAGCCAGAAAACTCAACATAATTCTTAGGGTCTGAAGGAATATTTTTCTCTTCGGCATGTTTCTGTTGTTGACAAACACAGATAACATAGTTGTTGCTTCTATTTAGTGCATGGAGAAGATATTTGTGAACACTTTTCCCAGCTACAAGAGTGAACAGAAGTGAACTGAGTCAGGAAGAAAGAAGGAAGGGAGGGAGCGAGGCAGGGGAGGGAAGGGAGGGAGCGAGGGAGGGAGGGGAGGGTGCAGCTCAGTGCTGGAGCAATGGCTAAGTATGTGCCAGGCCTTGAGTTCCACTGCGAAAAGACGATTTACTGTTGGGAAGCATCAAGGAGGAATGACAGAAGGACAACCGTGAGTGGATTTATCTTGTTGATTTTATTTAGCATATATTAACCCATGACCTCTGATTGGTCTAATCCTGGGAGTTTGAAGATGAGTGGGAGATTCCAGCCTCCAGAGAGCTCACTGTTTATATAGAATGGAGAATATTATGACAATTTCAATTTCTGCCATCTCTGTTTTTGAGACAGTGTCTCAACATAGACTGTCCTCCATCTCACTATGTAGCTGAGTATGAGTTTGAACTTCTGACCCTCTTGCCTCCATCTCCCAAGTTCTGGGATTATAGGCATGGTTTTATTTAGTGCTGTGGATCTGAGCCAGAGCTTCTCACGTGCTAACCAGCCACCCTTCCAACTGAGCCTCACTCCAGACCTGCTTCGTGACTGTTGACTGTGAGATAATTCTTAGTAACTTTCCAGACAATTAGATCCCCAATTATGAGTGAATATGGAATATAATATAATGAATATAATGAAAATGGAGGGGTGATGACTGATTGGAGTTCTTCTAGGAAGTAGGAATTAGAAACTTATGAAAGAAATTCACCAACGATAATAAGACACCTACTCAATGATATATAAAACAGCCAGTGTCAGACATAGCAGTCAAGACTCACCGAAGAGCCAGAGCTGGAACAGTGAGCTGGACTAGGCAGTTTTGTGTCTTTCTTCCTGTAGACTGTGTGGTCTGCTGCTAGACCGGCCTGAGAGGACAAGTGCTTAAGGGTGTTGGTTTAGGTACAAGGGAAGTCCTCCTGAGCATCTGTCTCACACAGCCAAGTGCTTACACACACACACACACACACACACACACACACACACTACTTTAAAACTGGAGTATGGAAATTCTTCCTGACATATTAATTCAAACTCATAAGGAGGCCTTGGGTGATGAATTGCAGAAGCCAAGTACTGAAAGAGAAAGGAGGGTTATTTCAGCTGAAGGTCTTGGCAGCCTTCCCAACCACACAGTGGTGGAAGGACCTGAGGTATAGGCTGGGGCTTCAGCTGACCTATTTAGAAGCCTATTCCTAAAGCCTCCCGAGTAGCTCCTTTCCCTGATTAGCTACCTTCACTCCACGCCCCCCGCATCATGCTTCCTTCCTGTCCTCCCCGATTCACTGGCTTTAATATGTTGGCTGAGTTCTAAACCTGTCTGGGAGGCTCCTAATGATCACTTGTAAAATGTAAAATAAATGACAACCACAAAAAAGGGTCATGCCTTTGATCCCAGCACTTGGAGGCAGAAGCAAAAGGATCTCTGTGTGTTCAAGACAAGCCTGTGAGCTCTAGGATAGCCAGGGCTACACTGTGAGATCTTGTCTTGAAGCTGCCCATGTAGGAAAAAAAAATGAAGATAACATAACCTTGTTTGATTACTTGAGAGATTATAAGTACAAAGGCAAAATGAGTTCTGAAGGTTCTGGTAGCTAACAGTGCTGTGAAAATATAGGGGGTTCTTAGAACAATTATTATTAATTATTAAGGATGACAATTGGATCCTTTTTGTCGGCCCTGCCTGTGTGTTTACTCCAAAGAGCTGTGTTTTGCTGGTGGGGTTTGTAATGCATAGAAAACTTGACACTGCGCATGTCCTTAAGCAAGCTACAACCTCAGCGAGGTTAAAACAATTATACATAATTAAGTAATGAAATTTAAAACATCAATTAAATAGAAAATAATACTTCAGAAGAATATCTAGAACTATTAGTTATATTAGTATATAACTATTAGTATATAATTATTAGTTAGTATATGAAAATATATTTTTCTACACTTAAAGGCAATTTTAAAAGAAGTTCATTGCAGCTTTATTTATAGTAGACAGAAAACTGTAAACAACCTAGATATCCCTCAGTTGAAGAATGGATAAAAAAAATGTACATTTGCCGGTTCTGGTGGCGCAGGCCGGTAGGATTTGCTGAAGGAGGCAGAGGCAGGAGGATTTCTGAGTTCGAGGCCAGCCTGGACTACACATTTTTCGGCCGGGCAGTGGTGGTGCATGCCTTTAATCCCAGCACTTGGGAGGCAGAGGCAGGCGGATTTCTGAGTTCGAGGCTAGCCTGGTCTACAGAGTGAGTTCCAGGACAGCCAGGGCTACACAGAGAAACCCTGTCTCGAAAAACCAAACAAACAAACAAAAAAGAAAATGTACATTAATACAATGGAATAATATTCAGCTATTAAAAACAAAGACATCATGAAATCTGCAGGCGAATAAATGGAACTAGAAAAGATCATCCCAGATGAGGTAACCCAGACCCAGAAAGGCCAATATGGCAAGCATACATTTATAAGTGTACATTAGCTGTTAAGCAAATGATAGTCACGGTACAATCCACAGACTCAGAGAAACTAGGTAAAGAGGAGGGTTCTTGCAGGTGTATGGATCTCCTCAGGAAGGAGAAATAGAATAGATTTTACTGATGGAATGGGGATGGCTGAGGTCAGGATTGGGAGATACCAGGTTGGGTGGTGGGATGGAGGTAAAAAGCTGGAAGGAGAAAATTTGAGGAGAGACAACTGGAAATGGGGGTCATTTGGGAGGCAACGTGGAAACCTAGTGCAGTGGAACCTTTCTGGACTCTTTGAGAGTGACCCTACTGAGCATTTCTAGTGATGGAGGATACCAAGTCTGAATTGGGCAGTTTTTGAAGCTAGATAAGGCTTTCAGTGGTGGGACTGGGTTACACTCAGTTTCGTTGTTGACTGAGGAGGTTCCATGGAGACCTCCTGTTGTGGATTGCTGTTTGTGTTTTCTGTTCCCTCAGGAGGGGTACACATACTCAGGTGAGGTCAGGTGAAATCTTAATTGGTCGGATAAGACTAGAGCCTGTGGTTGGGCAGTGGAAGGAAAAGGCAGAGCTGAAAGTTTTAGAGAGTGGGAAGAGGAAGAAAAAAGACAGAGAGACAGGGAGAAGATGGGCTGGGGCCACATGGCCCAAAGGAGTCACAGGTAGCTAGGGATTTCTTAGATCAGCAGTAGAGCAGTGTAGGATACATTTGCCCAATCTAGGTGTGCAGCTTGCATTTACATCAATTGAGTTTTGTGTTCTTTGAGTGGACATTTTGGGGCTGGAGATTTATTATTATAAATCTGGCTGGTATATTGCAAGTCTCTAGTGTTATCATTTCACGAGGCTAAGGGGATCTGAGTGAGCGGTAGCTGGCTTTCTGTAGGCCAGCCACAGTGGGTGGATGACCTGGGAAGATTGGAGTGGCTTGGCAGCAGCTGGCCATGGGAACCAGGGCAAGACCACTGCTTCAGGCTGGCCGTGGAGGTGGGCGAGACCGCTGTGGCCGGCAATTAGCCAGATTTAGTGTGGATCGTTTGTTTTTTTTTAAAACTAAACACTACAACCTCCAAACAACCCAGGCTGATGCTAGGACAGAAAGTAGCTCTTTGAAAACTGACAGCAAGGCCCTATTGCGGAGGACAACATCTGCACAGCTCATGGAATGTAGAGGGGTCATCTAGCACCTGCGTGGAGCCTTTACACATATGCTCTAGTCTGCTTGATGAAGGCAGGTAGTCCCAGGCTATGAAAAAAGTAACCTGGACACCAACCCAGTAGCAAAACCCTGTCCTCCCTGCAAGATATGCTGGCATAGAAGTTGTGGGAATGGCCGACCAATGTTTAACCTGAGGCTCACACCATAAGAGGGAGCCCATGTCCTACACTGACTAGATAGCTAGGAACCAGAGACTGGATATCCCAGAGACCTAGGGCAGAACCAAACATGGCTGGGAAAAATCAATGAAATGACTCCCAATAATTAAATGGTTTCTAATGTTATTCTGCTATACTCATAAATTGGTGCCTTATTCTCATGAGAGAGGCGCCCTTCAGCGGCAGATGGGAGCGAGTGCATAGACCCACAGTCAGACATTATTCAGAGAGTCTAAATTGGAGGTCTTCATCGGGTCCCTCTCCTCAGAAGTGGGGGCAAAATGATTGTAGGAGTCAGGAGGGATGGAGGACACTGAGAGAACATGGCCCACTGAATCAACTGAGCAGGGCTCATATGGACTCACAGAGACTGAAGCAGCAAACACAGGGCCTGCATAGGTCTGCACCAGGTCCTCTGCATATATGTTATGGTTGTTAGCTGGGTGTTTTCGTGAGACTCCTAACAGTGGGAACAGATGTGTCCCTGACTCTTGCCTGTTCTTGAAACTCTTTTCTTCCTTGTGGGTTACCTTGTCCAGCCTGAATGTGAAGGGTTTAGCCTGTCTTACTGTATCTTGTTTTGTCCTTTTTGGTTGTTGTTTCTTGGAGATCTGCTCTTTTCTAAAGAAGAAATGGAGGGAGAATGGATCTGAGGGTATGGGCAGTTTGGGGGGAGCTGGGAGGAGTGGAGGGAGAGGAAACTGTGGTTGGGATTTATTGTATGAGAGGAGAAATTTATTTTTAATAGGAAAAAAAGTTGGGTGAGCTGGGGATTGTGGGATAGCTAGAAAATGTCTCAATTTTCCTGGAGGTTTTTGAATTATAGAAAAGGAAAATAATATAATCTGTTATAACAAGGAAACCACACAGAGAAAATAATCACAGCTTATCAGTCCTTGTGGCACAACCTCTAAGGCAAGCCAGTGCTTTCTGCAAGCCCTTGCTTGTTGTAGGGCCACCTATCAATGTCCTCCTAGAGAAACAAGAAATGTCAGCAGTGTGCACTAAGAAAGCCTGCCTGTCCACACATCGAGGGATGTTTGCATCAGTGTGATAGGAGGAGACAGAAGAAGCCAACAGGCAAGGCTCATCTGCAGGCATTTGAAGGCTATTATCACGAGCAGCGCTAGATAACGCAGATCTCAGGAATAGAGAAGCAAATATCTAAGACACAGCTTGCTAGAGCTTCAGTGTAAGGATATATGCCACAAGTGCATGCAATAAGACACTGTGAAGAAAAAACTAGTCATGAAAAAATAAAAAACCCTAAGTGTTGAGAGAGCCTCAGAGCATTGCTTCCTTCGAGTGGTCCCCTCACTCTGGAATATTGCTCATGACCCACAGACTGATCTTAAATACGTACTCTGTAAAAGATATTAAAGACAGATTACATTTCAATTAAGTATGGGGTTTTGCCAATGACAATATTTGATGCTGGTGCTGGCTTATACATGATGCTACCTTTAAGAGGTGCAGCCTACAGGGAGTGCTTAGTTCACTGAGCCGTGATTTTGAAGGAATATCACTACTCTAATATACTGCAGCCTCCGATGCTGTGAACCACAGGAAACCTCTTTTTATTTTGATTACATTAGTTACTTTGTTGCAGTCAAGAAAAGCTCTCTACCACAGCTATCAATGGAGATAAACAATCAATTGCAGAATTCTAACCTTCTGAAATGTCAATGACTTCTGTCTAGGTTTGAAGGATTCCAAACAGTTTACCATAGTATTTTTTGTGCTACCTTGTCGCTTCCACAATGTGACATCCTATCAAATCTCTATCTGATGCTGTGAAGTCCTTTCCACCTCTTGGGAAAGTTACATTAATCCGTATCAGATTAATTACACACACATATGCTAGTAGCTGACCTCAAGGACATAGTCCAAAATGCATATAAACCTGAGAATTTGATGTAGATTCAGAAAGCTTAGGTCATTAATGCATGTTGTGACAGGCCACACTCTGTCAGCTATTTCTCTAAGCCTGAGAGTTCAGGTTTCCAGGGCAATACCCTGTTAACTGTGGGGTTTTGAAGCCATGTCTGCCGGTCCGGACACTGTCTATAGCATCAAGAGAATGCTATCATATCTCACTAAGGAACGTCATTGCAGGAGCCAAGTCAGACAATCCTGGAAAACATGCATATAAAAATACACTGCAAACTAGCTGGGCATGGTGATGCACACCTTCAATCCCAGCACCCAGTGGGCAGAGGCAGGTGAAGCTCTGAGTTGGAGGCCAGCCTGGTCTACAGACAGAGTTCCAGGACAGCCAGGGCTACACAGAGAAACCTTGTCATGAAAAAACAAACAACAACAAACCTCAAACAACAAGAGTAAGAACAAGAAAAATAAAAAGAACAACAACAACAACAACAACCAACCAACCAACCAAACAAACAAACAAAAATACTGCAAACTAATTAGAGGCTTATTTCTGGAGAGGCTGGTGTCTGCCTTAACTGAGCAACCATACCTTTATACATTTGGAACTCATTCTGTGACTGATTTACCTCATAGTTCATTTGTCAAGTGTATATCCTGTGAGACTTATTGGTGTTATTATTCCCCTTTAAACATTCTGAATTTAAGAAAAATTCTCTCTGTGTGTCAACAAACCCTATCATTTTGTGAGACCATACTTAGAGTATCTCTTCATTTCCACCTAACTTAACAAAGGCACAAAATATCAGTTCCTTCATCTTGCAGTGATGGGAACTGAACACAGGACCTTGAGCCTTCTAGGCAAATTCTCTACCACTGAGCTACATCCCCAGTGCACAGTGAGACCCACATCTTCACAATTCTCTTATGAGGTTGAGAAAAGTGAGAAAAATACATCAAATCTTTATCCAAGTACTAGATTCAGTAGTATATTTTATACAAGTATCGGATTGTATTTTGCATTGCAAATACACAGAAATACCACTCAACAAAAAAGACAAAAAACCAAACCAAACTAAAAAAAACAAACAAAGCAGAAAACCTTCTAGACATTGTATCTAGGAGGACTCAATGTTTAAGTCTTATTGATAAAATAAAGTTTCTTTTAAAAATGAAAGAACTTAGAATTAAAGTTAAAAATAAAAATTGCGCCAGCAGCACTTGCAGACAAGCCTGGTGATCTGAGTTCGATCCCTAGAACCCATAAAACAGGAGAGACCTTGCTCACTGTGTTAGGAATGTAGCTCAGTGGGACAGAGTAGAAAATAAATGCAAAACCTTTAAAGCTTAAAAACAGATTATAGGGGCTGGATAGATGGCACAGGGGTAACAAGCACTGGCTGCTCTTTCAGAGGACTCAGATTCAAGTCCCAGCACCCACATAGCACTTCACAACTGTCTATAACTCTAGTTCCAGGGGACCCAACACCTTCACACAGATACATACTGGCAAAACACCCATGCATATAAAATGAAAATAAGTAAATTATTTACAAACAGGGATTATAAACTTGAAAGTATATATAATAAATACATTTTGACTCCCTAATAGGCAAAATTAAATAAAAAAGGATAAATTAGCAGCTATTGTCCAATGTTTAGGACTTTGAATTTGGATGTGGGTATTGTTGAGTAGGATATTTAGGATGCTTAATAATTTACTGAACACTTAATGTCACATATTTAGTTTTTTGTTGCTGTTGTTTGTTTTGTTTGTCTTTCGAGATAGTGTTTCTCTGTGTAGCCCTGGTTATCCTGGAACTCTCTCTGTAGACCAGGCTGGCCCATAAACTCAGAGATCCACTTGCCCATCTTAGTATGTGACACTGTCATTAGCATTAGAAAAACATTAATTTATGTCCCATTTAGACAAATTATATTACTTAGTGTAAACCCAACGGAACTTGACAAGGCAAGTGTGAGCTTTAAGTTCTCTGGTGGTCCAAGCCTGAGTCAAGAGGATGAACTTTCTGGAAGATACAGGAACTGTCTGAATTGTGGAATCCTTGTCCTGGCTGCACAGTGTTATTGTATTTTTCTACCGTCTCCTTCAAAAACCTAATTGGTAACAAGTGCTATGAATGCCAGAAGTGAGTGAGCTTGACATTTGACAAATTAGATCCCTGTGGTTCTGTGACTATACCACACTGCAGATCACAGAGCTAGTAAACAAATTAAAAGTTATGCAAAGCCTATCATGACGTTTGTTCTTTTTCACCCTCTCTTACCCCTTTTACTGCCTCTGCAGAGAAGTATGCAATTTGTCATATTCACTGTGCAAGGGGCATAGCTGTGAAAATGCGTGCATTGGGTCATTGACAATGCTCCCCTGGGGCATGGTTTACCTGCTGTGTACCATCGTGGTAGCACCCTCACAATATGCAGCTGTCGGCATGTTGATCTCTTTCCTGCTATGGAGCTGATTGCAGGTTTTGTGTTGGTGCACATAGCCAAGTCACTGGTGATAAATTAAGGTCCCAATAAGTACCTCTGTGATGGCTGAATGCCTCCTGGAAAAACTGATTTGCATGTGGATGAAACTGTAGCATGGGCACCTGTAATAACATAACCTATGCATCGTTTATACACTTATTCCTTCTACTAATTTGTTGCACAGGAGATAATGCTTACAATTTTCTAGTAATATCATAGTACAAAGTCAAGTTTTATTCTAGTCAGCAACAGAGCAGTACCCGTGGCCAAACTCTTGGAGTTTTAGCTTCTAAAAAGTGCTGTGTGAACAGGAAGGCAGTGGTGATTTTCAAGTTTGAGGGTCTTGTTCTAGAGAAATCTTTTAAAGATTTAATTCATATATGGATGCATGCCTCTGTGGGTGTGTGCACATGAGTGCAGGTTCTTGTGGAGGCCAGAAGAGGGTGTCAGATCTCCTGGAGTTAAAGGTGGATTCTGGAACTAAACTTGGGTCCTCTGCTGTTATTTATTGCTGAGCCATCTCTCCAGCACCTAGTGAAATCTTTTAAAAACAATTAAAATAATGTTTTTCATGTCATGTGTGTATCCTTTTTCTCATATTTTATAAACTGACCATGTCATCTTGGTCACACAGGCTTATATTGACTGGCATTTGAAAAAGTGTATTTATTATGAATGTGTACTGAATAGCTAGCCTACATTGTGCACCTCAGGAAAGTCAAGGGTTTTTTTTTTTTTGTTTTTGTTTTGTTGTTTTGTTTTTCCTTTCATAATAAAGACTTCTACTTACTTCTGAGTGCTCAACACATGAGATGGTCACCAGTAAGCATGTGTTGGGGTCAGCAGCTCAGGGCTCTGAAATTCTGGATGTAAAATCCGGAATTGACTATCTGACTATCCTGGTAGGGAATGCATGGCTGTAGGCAGAGAAGGCATGGAGGCGGGACCCGGAACAGGAAGTGATGGTCACATCCATCCCACATAAAGGAATCAGAGGGCGAACAGGAAGTGGCGCTGGGCTATACTTAATGAGATGGGCTTCCCATCTCATCTCTGTCTATTGGTCTCTCTGGTGTGCATAAAGACAAAACCAAAAGAAAACAAAACACCCTATGGGTAACTGAAGTACTCATTCAAATGGGCTTCTCCCACTTCAGGGGAAAAAACACCCAGGATGTATTATGAACAATAGAGAAAGAAGCTGGCAAATGAAATGGAATCTAAGAATAAGTTCCCCTGCAGTTGAAGTGGACCCTGTGGGTTGAGACAGCGTCTGTGTCTGTCATCTATTCTTAATACTGACATGTTGAACTTGGAGTAGAAAGCTGTACAAGTTCTGGAGTCCAGTTCATAACAGGGATTAAACACTGTGCTTTGGGCACTGAAATAAAAATAGCTCAGAAACAATTGTTCATGGCCAATTTCTGAGTTAGTTTCCTATTGCCATGTAAGAATGCTACAGCCTAAGTACAGTAGAAATAGTAGCGTGTATACATTCTCTTAGTTGGGTCATTAAAAACAAAAGCATATATATTCTCTCTTAGTTGCAGTGGGTCATTAAAAACAAGAGTATATAAACATTCTTTCCTCAATTCAGTGGGTCAGATGTGTGGCTGAGCTAGGATCAGGCTCGGAAGGGCTTATACCAAGGAGCTAGTTGGTCTCCTCTCTTAACTGAGAGGAGAATACGCTTCAGACACACTTGGATTGTTGACAGAGGCTGGAACTCAGTATGCCACTGAGGTTTCTAGCAGTTTCCCACACGGCATTAGCTGGAGGCTGTAAGTAGCTCTGTAAGGTTCCTGCGGTCTCCATACTCTGAAGATCTTCTAGTGGCAACTTCATAACACGATTATTTGTTTCTTCAAGGCCAGAGAACTATTGCTTTAGTATCCATTAGCAGGATGGAGCCCACCTGCCCCCATCCCATGCCTATCATACACACACAGGTATGTGCAAATCTAATCACACCCTTGATGTATTCTGTTCACTTGAAGTGTGTTAGTTTACCCCCCTAATGCCGTGATAACACTGCAACCAAGGCAGCTTATGGGAGGACAGGTTGTATTTGGTTTGCAGTTCCAGAGGGATTAGAGCCCATTATGGCAAGAAGAGCGGCAACAGGCGGCAGACATGGCAGGTGGGTAGAGCAGAAGCTGAGGCTTCACACTTTTCCTTTAAAAAGCTGATTTAAAGGAGATTTAAAAATTAAAAAAATATTGTGTGTGTGTGTGTGTGTGTACGCATGTGCTGCAGAGGTCAGAGGTCTTGGACTTATAGACAGCTGTAAACTGCCTAATGTGGGAGTTGGGAATCAGACGACATCTCTTGGGAGATTAGTACGTACTCCTGACCACCGATCCATCTCTCTAGCTCAGGACTCAATATCTTGAATCACAAGCAGGAAGTGGAGAACACACAGGAAAGGGAACAGGGCTTTGAAACCCAAAAGTCTGCCCTGGTGACATTTCTTCCAGTAAGATCATACCTTCTAAACCTCCGAACAGCGCCATCAACTGGGGCCCAAGCATTCAAACATCTGATCCTATGGGACCATTCTCATTCAAACACCACAGGAGGCAAGCGACAATTCCCACTTACCTGAAGGAGAAACAGAGATAGACGCACACAGGGGCTTACCTAAGAATTTTGCTTGCTGTAGTTTCCAATCTGACTGCAGATTGTGACAGCCTGGAGAGTTCCTAACATACAGATAGTTTGCACTCACCTAGAGCATCCAGGGGCCTGGGCCCAAACTTGTGCTCTCTTTTATAAAATGTCCAAAGTAATCTGATGATTATGCAATGAGTTTGCCACCAATCTTCAGGTGTACCTACTGTATGTGTTAGCTCAAGTTGCCATGGAGACCACAGAGAACACAGGGAGCTGTTAGGACTGTAGATGAACTCTGTCATTTTTTAATTAATATATGACTGCTAGATTATAGTTTATTCTTCCCCAGATTTCTGACTACATTGACAGCCAAGGTAACTATAGCTTGACGGCTAGGAAACAGACCTACCTCTCTACCTAAACTCAGTTTCTAGCGACTAGTTCAGATGCAAGCTTTCACAGGTTTAATCTGTCACTTTCTTACCTAAACTTGTTTTCCATTGATTAAATGCTTCATATTTCCTCTTCTTGCTGTGCCACTGTCCTACCATTAAGCATTCCAGTATGCGATCCAATTGTATAAGCACAAATTCGAATTTCAAATTTTCTTTGGTTGTCTTTTAGCTAAATTTAAAGTGATATATATTCAGTCTCCTAGACAGAAGGAAAAAGCCCTTCTCTCCTTTTCTCCTCCACGAAAGGCTCATCTTAAAGACTGTTCATGTTTTTGACTCACGTTGTTATCTCTTTTGTAAACTTATAAGCTACAGAAAAACCACTCAGATCTAACTCTCATGGACCAAATAGACTCCGCCAGACAAGTACATCTGCTAATCAATAGTCTAAAGTTCCCTCTTACTACCTATTCCAGAGGGTTGGAGTCCTCTGAGTTTCAATTGTACATACAAAAAAAAATTCTTTCTCCCAAACATACTTAATCATATTCTCTACCTATAAGGTGTGTGTGTGTGTGTGTGTGTGTGTGTGTGTGTGTATTTCAGCATCTTGTCAAGTCCAGGCATTTACTACAATCCAGGACAGCGTCAGAGAAGCAACCTCTAGATGCTCCCATCTTCTTTCACAGACATAGATGCTTCTGCTAGACCTCTTTCTTCTGATCTATCTGCAGATGGCTCCATGGATCCTGGACAACAAGGAAACAGCCAATTCTGAGACTGGACCAACATTCCCATACCCATTCTTCTAGGTTTCCTCCACATCACCCTGAAGTCAGCAGGAGGTAGCTAAAGATCACGACGGCCCTATTCCTGCTCCACCATCACCTCTTTCTAATTTTTTCTTTTTTAATTAAACCAAAACAAGGGAATACTAGCATTTTGTCTAAGCTCTGCTTCACAGTTACCTGGCAACAGCTGGGTGTGCTTGACTCACTATAAAAGGGGCTGCTTGCCCCCTCTTCTGTCTCTTGCTCTGTCCTCTTGCCCCTTCCCCCCCTCCATTTCCTACCCCTTTTCTCTCTACGTGCTCATGGCTAGCCTCTATTTCTCTGCTTCTATTCTTCTCTACTCTGTCTCTCAACTCCCCTCCCCATGCCCTGAGAAAACTCTATTCTATACTATACCATCGTGTGGCTGGTCCCTCAGGGGGAAGGGATGCCTCAGCATGGGCCTGCAGAGGTACCCTTTCCCCCATACCTTACCACACACCCACTAAAACATATTCCTTCTCTCTTTATCTCTTTATAAGCACAACAGTATGACCCTAAAACACAGGGCTTTCTTCTTCTGAACCAAGAAAGACGGAAATATCAGAGAATTTAAAAGAACAAATCTTTATTCAGTAGCTTGTACACAAAGTAAAAGTTGTTGACCGAGTGAGACAATATCTAGTAGTTGAGCTAATACCTTTAAGAAATCTCTTGGTCCGAATCTAGATCTAACATGGCAGGTTGGAGAATACTCCTCAGCTGACAATAATGCTGAGAGTGGAATGAAGAGAAATGTTAAAGCCATCAGAGGAGGAAGAAGCCTTGAGTTTGATCCCCGGACCCAAAGCAAAACAAACCAAGTGCTGAGGGCGGGGAAGGATGTGGTTAGAGAAGCACCTTCTGGAAAAAGTACACTTAGGACAAAAATCCTAGTTGGAAAGTGTGGAGAGCTGCATAGTGCTGTGCCTTTAAGATGGCACCGGTTTCCGCCTTCCGCCATCCTGATGGTGAGTGCTCTCAGGAGTAAACAAGTCCACATTTGGCTGTGGCTGGTGATCTGGCTTGCTTCCGTGTATGTGGACCTATCTGCTGTCGCCACCTGGCTTGCTGGGGTAGGCTAGCCCTAGACTACTTAAGCCTGGGAGGCACTTCCCCCGGGGTCAGAAGCTTATTCAAGGTTCCTGAATAAACTGCTTGGAGAAGAGCTCAAGTGTTGAGTCTTCCTTGCTGGTCGAGGCTAGGAGCGACAAGTGGTGGCCTCATCTGAAGAGGCTCAGAACTCCTGCAGTCAGGGCAGTGCACTGGTAAGTTCCCAAGGTAAGTTGGGACAATAAAGTCCGCAGAACGCGGCCATTTTGCTCTTCTCTGTAGACAGAGAGCGGGCAAGTTCGCTGTGTGGTGAACCAAAAGTGAAAGGCACTGCATGTTGAAAGTATACTTTTGGGTGGAATTTAGTTATGGGCGCTTCTCAGTCACACCCAATTTTTTTGGCTCTTCAAGAGCTGCTTTTGTCAAGGAATTTAAAGATAAAAAGTTCAACTCTATTAAGATTTTTAAATGAGTGCGATACCGTGGCTCCGTGGTTCGCAGTATCAGGAAATCTTACAGTATCCTGCTGGGACTCAGGAACAGGGAACCTTGCAAAAGGGGTGAGACCTATCTGGAAGTTAGTGAGAAGCTGCTTGGAAGATCAGAAATGCTGTAAGGCAGTCGAAGAGGGACAAACAGCCTTAGAAATGTTGCAGGAACAGAGATCGGAGAGGGCTGCAGGTGAGAAGGGAGGTAAGAAAAGGGAGCCACTGTACTCTAGTCTTGAGGACTTTGAGGACTCAGAGTCCACGGACTCAGAAGGAGAATTACATGCCCTAGTAGAACAGCTAGAGAGAACAACTGTGAGGAAGAGGAAAAAGAGAAAAGAGAAGGAGAAACCTCCATTGGCAGCAAGCGGCGGATCGGAGGCCGCCATTAAGACGCCCTCGGATCCTCCATCTTATCTTGAAGCCGCACAGGCTACTCCGCCTACTCAGCCTGCTCCACCCTCCTATGCAGGGAGATCATTTTGTCCAGGGATATGGCCCCAGGTCAGGACTGAGTTGCAGTTTTCCTACCATGTTTACCAAGACCCACAGGGAAACAGGTATGAAGAACCACTTGATTTTAAAGTAGTGAAATCTCTTGCGGAGTCGGTCCGCACGTATGGGATTACTGCTTTTTTCACCCTGGCCCAAGTAGAAGCTCTTAGCAGACACTGTATGACACGTAGCGATTGGAGTGGACTATCCCGTGCCTGTTTGAGTCCAGGGCAATATTTAGACTAGAAGGCATTTTTGATTGAGAATGTGACTGAACAAGCAGCTGCCAACCAGAGAAATGGTAATACGACCTGGGATAGGGATATGCTGCTCGGATAGGGCAGATTTGCCAATCAGCAGACGGGCTACCTGGTCCATCCAGGTCTATGAGCAGATTAATCAGATAGCTACGAGAGCGTGGAAGTCATTGCCAAACAAAGGGGAAGTGAGTGGCAATCTGACCAAGATCTTGCAGGGCGCTATGGAACCCTTCTCAGACTTTGTGACCTGCTTGGTGGAAGCCGCAGGGAGGATTTTTGGTGATCCTGATACAGCCATGCCACTCATTAAACAGCTAGTCTATGAACAATGTACTAAGGAGTATAGAGCCGCAATTACACCTTATAAGAGCAAAGGCCTTGAAGCATGGATGAAGGTGTGCAGAGAGCTCGGGGGACCCCTGACCAATGCAGGGTTAGCAGCTGCCGTGGTGCAGCTGACACAGAAGAAAGGGGATAATTTAGGGGCATGCTTCAAGTGTGGAAAGTTAGGTCACCTGAAAAGACAGTGTCTGGAGAAAGGAACTAGAGATTATGGCGGAGGAGGAAGTGGCCAACGCCCTAAGCAGCCAGGCCTCTGCCCAAAGTGTAAAAAGGGAAATCACTGGGCGAATGAATGTCGCTCAGTCAGAGATATTAATGGCCAGCCCATTACTCAGGGAAACGGTGGTGCCCGTCCAAAAAAACAGACAGAGGGGGTCCATGACCCCAGGGCCCACAAATATATGGGGCAGTGGAGAGTCAGGACGAGGAGACTCCAGAGAGATGGCTGTCCCTTCGCCATCCGAGGAACCGCGGAGAGCCACTAAGGGCTTGGCGGGATTGGACCTCCTCTCCACCACCCAACTCGTATTAACACCCCAAATGGGGGTCCAGTTAATTGAAACAGACTTTAAAGGACCCCTTGAGCCTGGCACAGTTGGGCTATTGCTAGGAAGATCCTCCTCAGCACTGAGAGGACTTATTGTGCACCCTGGAGTCATAGATCCAGATTATAGTGGAGTTGTAAAAATTATGGTTGCCTCTCCACGAGGGATAACTGCCATTTCTCCTGGAGATAGAATTGCTCAATTAGTCATTTTACTGAGTCTGCATGACCGCTATGCTGCAAAGGATCAAGGAAGAGGAAAAGGAGGTTTTGGATCCACAGGAGTAGATTTAACATTTCTGTCCCTGGATCTTGACCAACGTCCTGTGCTAGAGTTGAACATAGAAGGGAAAAGGATCCTGGGTCTTTTGGATACAGGAGCAGACAGAAGCATACTAGCTAAGAAAGACTGGCCTTCAGGTTGGCCTGTGCAATCTTCCTCTCAAACCTTGCAAGGACTTGGCTATGCAAAAACTCCGGACATGAGTGCAAGGCAGCTAAAGTGGCAGGATCAGGAAGGGCATTCCAGAGTTGTGCAACCATATGTACTTGAGTTGCCGATTTCCCTATGGGGAAGAGATTTGTTAAAAGACATGGGGTTTAAGTTAAGCAATGAGTATTCTGTTTCCGCCCAGCGCATGATGCAAGGTATGGGTTATGCTCCAGGCTTTGGAATAGGGAAGTATCTGCAAGGGCATAGGAGTCCTATATCCGCTCAACAGAGACAAAAGAGACAGGGCCTGGGTTTTTCCTAGGGGCCGCTGAGGAAGGCATTCCCATAACTTGGAAGACAGAGGAACCAGTATGGGTTTCTCAGTGGCCACTGTATTCTGAAAAGCTAAGCACTGCCAAAGAGTTGGTGGCTGAGCAGATGTCCTTAAAGCATGTAAGACCATCTGTTTCTCCCTGGAATACACCTATTTTTGTTATCAGAAAGAAATCAGGGAAATGGAGGTTGCTGCATGATCTGCGTGCTATTAATCAACAAATGCAGATCATGGGCCCAGTACAGCGAGGGTTGCCACTTTTATCATCTTTGCCAGCCTCCTGGCCTATAATAGTAATAGATATAAAGGACTGTTTTTTCTCCATCCCCTTGTGTGCCAAGGATAGTGAAAGGTTTGCATTCACCATTCCCTCATGTAATCATGAAGAACCTGATAGGAGATTTGAATGGGTAGTCTTACCTCAGGGCATGGCAAATAGCCCTACTATGTGTCAACTCTATGTGGGCGAAGCCATTGCCCCTCTGAGAAGAAAGTTCCCAGCTTTGAGATGTGTTCACTATATAGATGATATCTGGCTAGCAGCTAAAAGTGAACAGGTTTTAGATCTAGCCTACGGAGAACTGATTAAGTTACTGGAGAGGAGAGGATTGTTTATCACCCCTGAAAAGGTTCAAGAGGAGAGCATAATCAATTACCTAGGAGCACGAACTGGGCCTGTAAATATACCTCCTCAGAAGATTGAGTTAAGGAAAGATAATTTGAAGACCTTAAATGATTTTCAAAAGTTATTAGGGGATATTAATTGGATAAGAAGCTATTTAAAGTTGCCAAATTATGAATTAAAGCCCCTATATAATATTTTGATAGGTGATTCAGCACTTGATTCTCCTAGGCAATTAACAGCAGAGGCTAGAGTAGCATTGTAAAAGGTTGAGGAGAGACTTCAGAGTGCCTTCCTGCAACGATGGCAAGACCATCAGCCTATTCTTTTATGCATCTTTGCCACTGCCTATCAACCTGCAGGATTATTGTGGCAGGAAGGGCCATTGTTATGGATGTATCCTAAAATTTTGCCTGCTAAATCAGTGGAGCATTATCCGACGGCCATTGCAGCACTTGCCCTGAATGGCATACAACAGTATGTGCAATTTTTTTGGGTCTCCCCTGCTTCTATCATAGTACCCTATTCTAGTCATCAGCTTAAGATCTTATGCGGTACTATTGATGATTGGGCTATTTTGCAATGCAGTTTTTCAGGTCAATTTGATAATCACTATCCCCAGCACCCATTGTTGTCCTTTTTTAAGGAGCATCCCGTGATTTTTCCAAAAGTAACTTCTATGCGCCCCATAAAGGGTGTTCCCAATGTGTTTACAGATGGTTCAAAAACAGGCTGTGGAGCCTATGTGGTGGAAAAACAAGAACCGGTGATGTGTCAGTTTTCACCAGGATCCCCTTAGATTGTAGAACTGGAAATAGTTGTGGAAGTGTTTAAGAATTGCACATTTGCATTTAATTTGATTTCAGATTCTGCCTATGTAGTAAATGCTGTTAAGAGCTTGGAAGCTGCGGGCGCTATAAAATCTAGCAGTAAGGTTTTTCATTTGCTGCATGACCTTCAGCAGTTGATTTGGCAAAGGAGACAACTGTTTCACATTCAACACATCAGAGCACACACAGGTCTGCCTGGCCCACTGAGTAAGGGTAATGATATTGTGGACCGATAGACCAGAGTGGAGTGTGTTTTCCTAAGTACAGCTCTGGAGCAGGCTCGACAGTTTCACCAAACCTTTCATGTCAATTCAAAAACCCTGCAACAAAAATTCCACTTGTCTAGAGTGGATGCTCGACAAGTGGTTTTGGACTGCCCTCAATGTATTATCCATCATCATCCTCCTAGCATTGGAGTCAACCCTAGAGGGTTGTTGCCTCTTAAACTTTGGCAGATGGATATTACGCATATCTCCGAATTTGGAACTTTAAAATATGTACATGTGTCAGTTGACACCTGTTCAGGTGTCATACATGCTACAACTCTGAGTGGAGAAAAGGCTAGCAATGTTGTCACACATTGCTTGAAAGCCTGGGCTGCGTGGGGAAAACCATGACAGCTAAAAACCGACAATGGACCAGCCTATACGGCCCAAACTTTCATTAGTTTCTGCAAACAGATGGAGGTGCAGATCTCCCATGGACTACCTTATAATCCTCAAGGACAAGGCGTCGTGAAGCGTGCCCACCGCACCTTAAAAGAGTGTCTACAAAAACAAAAAGGGGAAATAGGCCAAGGCCGGACCCCTAAAGAAAGAATATCATTAGCTCTACCCTTAATTTTAAAAATTTGGATGTTCATGGCCGCTCGGCAGTGGACAGACATCAGGACTTACATGGTCCATCTAAGGGCATGGTGAAATGGAGGGATATCCTGACAGGCTCCTGGTGAGGGCCTGATGCCATGCTGACATGGGCACGAGGTTCTGTTTGTGTTTTTCCTCAGGACCAACAGGATCCAGTGTGGGTGCCCGAGCGCCTGGTGCGGAAGGTTTGCCATGAAGACCCTCCTGAGGCTCGAGATTATGATGGTGACAGTGACATCAGGGATAGCAGAGCCAAGATGGGGGATCCTATAGGTATTCCCAAAACCGATGCCTGTGATGTACAATGCACGAGTGTTCCCTCACTTGTTTAACACCAATAGAAGCTTGGGAATGGCTTACTTACCCTATGATAGCCAATTTAGTAGCATAGAAAGTAACAGAAGCCTAAAACTACAGGGCAGTCTGTGTTTCTATATGGTTAGAAATATATCAGATACAATTGACTGCATTAAAATTTATAATCAATCTGCTGCATGGCTGGAAGAAGCATATTGGGGCACTAGCCATGATGTGATGGCTAATGCATGTGTCCTATCAGGCTGGTGGCCCAGCCGGGAGGGCCATATTTGCCCTCCTGCTCAACCACGTTGGGCCCCTTTTTGCCAGGGAGTCATGGAAGAAAGTGGCCTGCTTCCATGGACAGGCTGTCAGAGCAGAAAAGCCACATGGGCTGTACATCATTATTTTTCCTTTTCCCCATATATTAACATAGAATTTAATGCAACCCATCCTGGCCCCAATTTTACTGATGTGGATCTAGATAAGAGTAGTGTTAATCCTTTTGATTTGTGGCTTCTGTGTGGTATTAACAGGAGCTGTACAGATTTGTCCCCCCTGGCCATGTTGGGCGGAGGTAGCTTTGGTAGAGGGGTTTTAAGCTTTGACTGGAAAGGAAGTATGTCTGATAAGTTAGAAACAGGAAGTTCATCTGGTAGTTTTTCTTGGCAGATGGACCGGGTTACTTACCAGGAAGCGAGCAGGACTGTTTTCACACCTACCCCGGTGTGTGTCTGGCCCCCATTCTTGTGGTTAGTCAGTAATAGTAGCGTTTCTGCTAAGGAAGAGATACAATGCACTCCTCAAACATGTTTTTATACCTTATGCTGGAATGCCACACTTTATCTGTTTGCCATTATTACTCACATGCCTCGTTATGTGCCAGTGCCAGTTGAGGCTCCTAGCAGCCTATAACTATTTAGACAAAAAAGGGATTTTGGCATCACGGCAGCCATTGTTGCCGCTGTTACTGTAGCGGCCATTGGCGCCACTGCCACTGCCTCCGCTTTTGCCTTGTCCAGTTCCATACAAACTGCAGAGACCTTGAATAACCTATCCTCCAATGTGGCTACTACCCTGGACCTGCAAGCTTCCATCAGTTCTCAAATAAAGGGAGGGTTGATGCTGGTCAATCAGAGAATTGACCTAGTACAGGAACAAGTGGACACCCTTTGGCAACTGGTGCAGCTAGGATGTGAATGGAAAATGACCGGCCTGTGCATTACCTCTATACAATATCATAATTTTACCCATGCAGCAAATATGTCTAAAACACTGTCACAGTTCTTATTACAGAATTGGACCTTGGAATTCGAAGAAACCCTGAGGGAGTTGAGATTCGCAATAGTCCATGTTAATTCCACGAGAGTGGACCTATCTCTGGCTGAAGGACTGACTACGTGGATTTCATCAGCTGTGGATCACTTGAAGGAGTGGGCAGGTTTAGGATCCTTGGCGGTACTCATGGGATTTGCCTCCATGGTGGGCCTCTGGTGCATTTGCAGGTTAAGGGTTATACAACAGCGGCAAGCGGCCATGATTGTTCAAGCCTTTACAGCCTTTGAGGCCGGACTGTCCCCCCAAGTTTGGCTGGCAGCCATCAAGCCTTGAGTTGTCACGTTCAGGTTGCGAGGCTAGGCACTGCACTTGAGGTATGCGGTCAGCTGCCCGCAGCCTCAAGGAGAGCAAGTCTGATAGATGCGGGTTAGTACCGTCCTTTCCCCCAATTTATCCAATCTCTCCCGCCTCAGAAAAAATCAGTACTGGATGGGTCTGGCACTGCCTGGGTAGAGATACCTTGGAAGGGCTAGTACAATGTCCTTTTCTCTCCTTCTGAGATCAGACCTCTACTCTCACCTGTTTCGTACAAAAACAAAAAGGGGAAACTGTGGAGAGCTGCATAGTGCCGCGCCTTTAAGATGGCGCCAGTCTCCGCCTTCCACCATCCTGATGGCAAGTGCTCTCAGGAGTAAACAAGTCCTTATTTGGCTGTGGCTGGTGATCTGGCTTGCTTCCGTGTATATGGACCTATCTGCTGTCACCACGGGGCTCGCTGGGGTAGGCTAGCCCTAGACTACTTAAGCCTGGGAGGTGCTTCCCCCGGGGTCAGAAGCTTATTAAGGTTGCTGAATAAACTGCTTGGAGAAGAGCTCGAGTGTTGCCTCTTCCTTGCTGGTGGAGGCTAGGCGTGACAGGAAAGATTGACCAGGAGAATGTGTGGGTAAGAACAGACAGGAAAGATAGATCAGAAGGATACAGGGACTTCCAAAGCTACCTAGAGATCTGCATGTCCCCCAAAAGCCCATGAATTATCTTTAAGGCCCATGGATGTATCTTTGTGGTGGACCCTTTAGGAAGTGGAGTACAGCAGAAGAGATTGGGATCAGCCAGTGCGTGCTCCTAAGGGACCCATCCATGAATGCTACTGTATAAAAACACCCTCAAAAGGACATTCTGTTTTAGCTAAAATTGTTTGGAAAACATGGCATGACCAGAGCATTTCTGTTTACTATTTAGACCTTTTAAACATGGTCTCCATGACCTTGAGCTGAGCATTCCCAGAAGCACATCTACCACCTTCTGTTTTAAATGATGGCCGTCACCAGAGAATTCTTAGGAATGTGCTGTCAGGTTCTCTCCTCCAGGAGTGTGTAGGCTCGTCAAGCAAAACCTATGCTGTCTTTGCTGAAGGAGGCATTGCTTTTGGAGTGTCCACTGTGAGGGACTTCTCTTCCCTTCATCAGGTGACGAACAGTTCTCTACTCTTTATCTATTGGTCATGCTTTTTATCCACTTCCACTCACTGAGACATGAACCCACTGCCTTTGGTTGTATTGTTACAGGCCCCCAAAGCATCAGCATCAAAGAATTATGCATTGAAACCACAGAAAACAAATAAATTATGACATTTCATTTTTAAAAAGTTGATATCTTGTCATAACAGTAGAAACGAACACAGGAATCCAATCTTCCAGCTGCCATGGTTTTCTATTAATGCAGCTTATATGTATAACATTTTATAACATTGGATATATCTCTCCCCCACTGCCCACTGTCTCTTTCTTCCGTCTCTGTCTGTTCCTCCTCTGACTCTCTCTGACTGTCTGTCTCTCCATAACTACACTGAATGAAGCAATGTCATTCATTGAACTCTTGTATTTCTGTTTTCTTTGACAGAATTCTTGACCAAGGAGAGGAAAGAGTATCTTTTCACAAGTATCTCTTCTCTTCTCTTCTCTTCTCTTCTCTTCTCTTCTCTTCTCTTCTCTTCTCTTCTCTTCTCTTCTCTTCTCTTCTCTTCTCTTCTCCCCTCCCCTCCCCTCCCCTC
>NW_021620769.1:2869097-2915913 GCF_004785775.1 Grammomys surdaster | reverse complement strand
CCCCTTCCCTCTTCTCCTCTCTTTTCTTTTCCTCCTCCCTCTCCACAGGCTCTTCCCTACTACCTCATTTCTTCTCTAGATCCACTACACTTTCATTTCCTTTCAAAAAAAGAGCAGGCCTCCCAGAGTTATCAATCAAATATGGAGTAACAAGATACATAAGACTAGATACGTACTCTCATATCAAGGCTGGGCGAGGCAACCCAGTAGGGGAAAATGGCTCCCAAAAGCAGGAAATAGAGTCAGAAACAACACCCATTCTCACTGATAAGAGTCCTACAAGAACACCAAGCTCCACTTCCATGACATATATGTAGAGGACCTAGGTCAGACCCATGAGGATGCCCTGATTATTGCTTCAGACTCGTTCAGCCCCTATGAGATTTGCTCAGATGATTTTGTGGATATTTTCTCACATGATGACCCTCAAGCTGAATTTTCACACCTTTGTTCTATTCTGCCATGCTCCTCTGCAGTGAGCTATATCAGACCTAGTCAGCAGACAAGTTAGAGATCAGTGAGGCCATGTTGGGCCTAGGTAGGAGACAAGTTGAAGACAACAGCAGAAACATCCAGACAGGAGGAACACAGAGCAGGGGGACTGTTCTGGCTTTATGAAGGTGAGTGCATCGGGGATGGTTGTGTTGAGGAAAGGTCTCACCCCAGGAACCAAGGATCTGTCAGAAGTCCTTGACCAATGTCTTCACTACTCTGTGTGGCAATGTTTATAGCTCTTGGAATAGAATAATTCAACCTTTTCACTGTGAGTTCCATAGGATCCTGTTGAGGAAGTAGCATGTTACTGTAAGTTCATATAAAAACATTTCAAATCTATTCTATTAGTGCTTCCTACACCTTGCATTAAAAGACTCTTCAGAGTTTTTGCAAATTAATCTATGTTAGAAGCAGTGGGGAGGACCCAGGACCTGGATCATGTTTGCAAACAAATCTATGTTAGAAGCAGTGGGGAGGACCCAGGACCTGGATCATGGCTCGAGGCTATGAGCTTCGACATGTCAGAGGCACCTTGAAAATTCTCTGTAAAATTTATACACCACTTGATAATAAGTATTTTTATTAATACAAAAGAAAAACTCTGCTGAGAGAATAGGCACCAGATTTACTGTTATCTGAACCATCTAATTCATGAATCTAAGCCCTAAACTAATCAATACCAGAGCAAGTATAGGCAAACTGTGAAGTCTCTTAGAGAAACAGCTCACCAGCCAGGTATGAAGCTCAGTGGTAGGACACTTGCTGGGAAGTGGGAGGTACTTATTTCAACCCCTCAGGGCAAATAAACAATAATAAAAAAAACAAGACAAAACAACAACAACAACAACAATAACAACAAACCTGACCAGAAAAACAGAAGATCACAAAATGAAATCCCCAGATGGCAAACTTAGGGCATGACACTAAAACTTCTCCACCTTCGATAGTTCTAAACCCAAAAAGAAGTGATATATGCATACTTAGAAAATGTCCAAGTCTAAAAATGTTTTTAAAGAAGATCAAATTATCTCTCAGTAACTGATTAACAACTTCATTATTTTTTATTGAAATAGTGAAGTTCTAGAAGGGAGCAGTGAGAGCAGGTATTAGGCTCCTAAGCTGTCAAAAGGGAAGGCTCCACTCAAACAGACATAAAACTTAGAGCCATACAAAAAGTTGTTCATGAATATTAACATCAGCAATATTTATAAATATTAAAATGGCATCAAGTCCAGACTGCAGGTCATACAATGGAGTATTTTTTAGTCATGAAAATGAACGATAATACTAAAACATGGCTCAATTTTCAAATTTTTCTAGATGACAGAAGCCACAAAAGATTCTGTTTGTATGGAAGTCACGCAAATGGGGAAATCTGTCCAGACGGAAAGTAGATTGGATGGGCATAGGGTGACTGTTCATGGGTACGCGATTTCTCTGGGGGCCTAAAGTTGGATCGTCATGAGTTCATAACTCTGTGCACATTCTGAAACCATGAGATTGTGTTCTTTATGTGGGTAAACTACACACTACATACATTTCGTCTTAAAAAGTTGCTGACGTGTCATGCATGGGCTTTTTGCTTTTCACTTTGCTAATGTACTCTGTCACTGTTAGTGATTTGTTTATTTCATGATCTAAAGCCACATACAGACTCAGTGTAGTCACTATCAAAAGTCTAGTCTTCATTGAAGAGATAGAAAAAATAATCCTTAAATTCTTGTGGCACCACAAAAGAACCCAAGTAACCAAAGTAATCTTGAAGAACAGAGTGAAGGCATCATTTAATTAAACATATACTACAAAGTTATAGAAAACAAGACAGAATGATATCAACATAGAAACTGATATATAGACCAGTGGGATAGAATTGAGATCCCATTAATAAATCCATACACATATAGACAAGGATACAGTCAGAGAGGGTGGATGGTTCTGGAGTTCTATTGACAGTAGGGGACTGTAGCCAATGATAGCACAGCAATATAATGAAGGAGAGGATTTCAAGTTTCTCACAACAAAGAAATGATGAAGAGTGGGGTCTGAACCTGAGTCCAGGTTCTGCTAGAAATGGTTTTGCAGATAAACTCTAAACAGTTAAATCAAACAGGTATTTTGATACCTTGAGCCAGGTCTGGTAGCACACACCTTTAACCCTAGTACTGGGGAGCCAGAAGCAGGCAGATCTCTGAGTTTGAGGCCAGCGTGGTCTACAGATCAAGTTCCAGAACAGCCAGGGATATACGGAGGAACCCTGTCTCAAAAAGTAAAAACAAACAAACAAGCAAATAAAGAATCAGCTGAATATGTTGGCACACTTAGGATTGCCTTGAGTTTGAGGCCAGCTTGGGTTATGTACTGAAAACAAAATACAAAACTCCAACTCCAACAACTGACACCAGGCCCCAGCAAGGAAAAATTTAAACATAACTCTGTAAATGGTGCAGCAATGCAGAATACAATAAATGTGTTTCAGATGTTTAAAGTGACTACAAATCTATGTAGGTGATGGAAGTTTTTAGATTCTTTGTTTATTCTTTGACAATTTCATGCATGTGCATTCCGAGTGTGGTGGCTTGAATAGAAATGGCCACGTAGGCTCCTAGATTTGAATGATTGGTCCTTAGGGAATCGGTCCACTTGACAGAGAATATGAGATGTAGCCTTGTTGGAGTAGGAGTAGCTCTGTTGGAGGAAGTGTGTCACTGGGGTTTCAAAGACCCAAGCCAGTCCAGCATCTCTCTCCCTGCTGCCTCCATGCCCCCTGTCATGCTTATAGTGGACTAAACCTCTGAAGCTGTAAGCCAGTCCCAGTTAAACGCAGAGCTAAGATACTCTAGTGCAGCAGCTTCACAATCCCACACACAAGCCAAGTGTCCATCAACAGGTGAGCAGATAAGAATATGTACACATACTATGGAATATTATTGTTCAGTCTAACAGTGATGTGTTGATACAATCTACATTTGTTCCTAGACAACAGTATGCTAAGGGGAAAGAGTCAGACAGAAAAGCATGAATGTCATATCAATCTACTTATATTAGAGAAAGGAGAATCCACAGAGATACAAAACAGATCAGAGGATCAGAGCTTGTCAGCGACTGAGGGAAGAAAGAAAAGGCCAGTCCTTTTAAAAGAGGGGGGCACTTGAACCCAGAGTCATGCACCCACTAAGGGAAGTTTGTGTCATCGATACTCATTGCTAGCCCAAGTCATTGTTCTGTGGTTACAGACTTGCTGTTTTGAAGAAACATGGCAGTAGGGGTTATAAAATATTATATGTGAAATTTATGTTATCTATGACTTATGCACCAAAATTTACCAAAACAAGAAAATTTATGTTGCACATTCTCCATGGTGTCTCATGTCTGTAGTTGCAGGACTTTTGCAGTAGGATTGATAAGAGGTTTGAGGCCAGTCTGGGGTGTAGCATGATTTCTAAGTAGCCCTGGGCTGCAGAGTGAAAGCCTGTCTCAAAAACAGCATCAGTAAAAGCAAAATATTAAAACTACTGAATTGTGCATTTTAAGCAGATAAGTTGTCTGGTAGTTTGAATGAGAATGGCCCCTGTAGTCTCATATATTTGAACACGTGGTCCATAGTTGGTTGAACTTTTTGGGAAGGATTAGGAGGTGTGGCCTTATTGGAGGGGGTAAATCACCGAATGAGGGCTTTGAGGTTTTAAAAGTCCATCACATTGCCTGTTGGCTCTCTCTTTTTCTCTGCCTCAGGGCTGTTGTATCAACATATAAGCTTTCAGGTGGTGCTCCAGTGCCACGTGGGTCTGCCCTCTGCCATACCCCCTTTCATGATGGTCATGGACTTACCCTCTGGAACTGCAGCCCCAGTAAGCTCTTCTATAACTAGCCCAAGTCACGGTCTTAGCATAGCAATAGAAAAGTAAGACAAACTGTGTGGTGTGTGAATTATATCTCGATAAAGCAGTTAAAAAAGAAATCTATCCTTCGGCCCCTGCCTGGTCCTTTGGGCTGGAGCAGACACAGAGTCGGTCTGCTCCTGTCCTGTGGAGAAACTGAATCCTGAGTCATCCAGGAGCCACTGCACTCAGAGCAGCTGGTAAGAACTCCATCTCACTCCCTAAGCCCCAGAGATACATCTGGGAGCCAGGGACATTCAGGGCACAGCAGCTACCCAAACCCCGCCCCTCCGGAATTCCACTTCCCTTCCGCCCCTGCCTGGTCCTTTGGGCTGGAGCAGACACAGAGTTGGTCTGCTCCTGTCCTGTGGAGAAACTGAATCCTGAGTCATCTAGGAGCCACTGCACTCAGAGCAGCTGAAACTGAATCCTGAGTCATCGAGGACCCACTGCACTCAGAGCAGCCGAGGAGCCACTGCACTCAGAGCAGAAGGATTTCCAGATCCAAGAGGTGGCCTGAGTCCCAGGAGTTCTTCCACCCAGGAGATTAGGGGCATAAGACCACAGAGACCTCTGGACTCAGAGGAGCTCTGCAATAAGCAAGATAACTGGAAATACAGGCTCCAGTCTTACACAGTGAGGGCAGGTACCACTAGAGTTACCCAGATGGTGAAAGGCAAGCGCAAGAACATAAGCAACAGAAACCAAAGTTTCTTGGCATCATCAGTGCCCAGTTCTCCCAGTATAGCAAGCCCTGAACACCCCATCACACCTGAAAAGCAGGATTCAGAATTAAAATCACTTCTCATGATGATGATAGAGGATTATAAGAAGGAATTAAGTAACTCCCTTAAAGAAATACAGGAGAGTACAAGTAAACAGATAGAAGCCCTTAAAGAGGAATCACAGAAATCCCTTAAAGAAATGCAAGAAAACACAAAGAAGGAATTAAACAAAAACATTCAGGATCTGAAACTGGAAATAGAAACAATAAAGAAAGTTCAAAGGGAGACAACCATGGAGATAGAAAACCTAAGAAAGAGATCAGGAGTCACAGACGCAAGCATCACCAACCGAATACAAGAGATAGAAGAGAGAATCTCAAATGCAGAAGATACGGTGGAAAATATTGACACAGTTGTCAAAGAAAATGAAAAACGCAAAAAACTCCTAACTCAAAACATCCAGGAAATCCAGGACACAATCAGAAGACCAAACCTAAGGATAAGAGGTATAGATGAGAATGAAGATTCCCAACTTAAAGGGCCAGTAAATATCTTAAACAAAATTATTGAGGAAAACTTCCCTAAACTAAAGAACAAGATGCCCATAAACATACAAGAATACAGAACACCAAATAGACTAGACCAGAAAAGAAATACCTCCCGTCACATAATAATCAAAACATCAGATGCACAAAACAAAGAAAAAATACTAAAAGCAGTAAGGGAAAAAGGTCAAGTAACATATAAAGGCAGACATATAAGAATTACACCAGACTTCTCACCAGAGACTATAAAAGCCAGAAGAGCCTGGACGGACATCATGCAGACCCTAAGAGAACACAATTGCCAGCCCAGATTACTATACCCAGCAAAACTCTCAATCAATATAGATGGTGAAACCAAGATATTCCATGACAAAACCAAATTTGCACAATATCTTCCCACAAACCCAGCACTTCAAAGGATAATTGATGGAAAACGCCAACACAAGGAGGGAAACTACAACCTAGAAAAAGCAAGGAAGTAATCTTCCAACAACCTCAAAAGAAGATAACTATACAAACATAACTTTACCTCTAATAACAAAAATAACAGGAAGCCACAACCATTTTTCCTTAATATCTCTTAACATCAATGGTCTCAATTCCCCAATAAAAAGACGCAGACTAGCAGACTGGATACACAAACAAGATCCAGAATTTTGCTGCATTCAAGAAACGCACCTCAGTGACAAAGACAGACACTACCTCAGAATAAAAGGGTGGAAAACAATTTTCCAAGCCAATGGTCCCAAGAAACAAGCTGGAGTAGCCATTCTAATATCAAATAAAATCGACTTTCATCCAAAATTAATCAAAAAAGATAAGGAAGGACACTTCATACTCATCAAAGGAAAAATCTACCAAGGTGAACTCTCAATTCTGAACATCTATGCTCCAAATGCCAGGGCACCTACATACATAAAAGAAACTTTACTAAAGCTCAAAACACACATTACACCTCACACAATAATAGTGGGAGATTTCAACACCCCACTCTCAGCAATGGACAGACCATGGAAACAGAAACTAAACCGAGACACTTTGATATTAACAGAAGTTATGAACCAAATGGACTTAACAGACATCTATAGAACATTTCATCCTAAAACAAAAGAATATACCTTTTTCTCAGCACCTCATGGTACCTTCTCCAAAATAGACCATATAATTGGTCACAAAACAACCCTCTACAGATACAAAAAGATTGAAATAATCCCTGGCACCTTATCAGATCACCACGGACTAAGACTGGTCTTTAATAATGACAAAACCAATGGAAAACCCACGTGCACATGGAAACTGAACAACTCTCTACTCAATGATGACTTGGTCAAGGAAGAAAATAAAGAAAGAAATTAAAGACTTTTTAGAATTCAATGAAAATGAGGACACATCATACCAAAACTTGTGGGACTCCATGAAGGCAGTGATAAGAGGAAAACTCATAGCTCTAAGTGCCTACAAAAAGAAACTGGAAAGAGCACACACTAACAAGTTGACTGCACAACTAAAAGCTCTAGAACAAAAAGAAGCAAATACACCCAGGAGGAGTAGAAGGCAGGAAATAATCAAACTCAGGGCTGAAATCAACCAAATAGAAACAGAAAGAACAATACAAAATATCAATAAAACCAGGAGTTGGTTCTTTGAGAAAATCAACAAGATAGATAAACCGTTAGCCAGATTAACCAGAGGCCACAGAGAGAGTATCCAAATTAATAAAATCAGAACTGAAAAGGGAGACATAACAACAGAAACTGAAGAAATTCAAAAAATCATCAGATCCTACTACAAAGGCCTATACTCAACAAAACTGGAAAACCTGGATGAAATGGACAATTTCCTAGACAGATACCAGGTACCGAAGTTAAACCAGGAGCAGATAAACCATCTAAATAGTCCCATAACCCCTCAGGAAATAGCAGCAGTCATTAAAAGTCTCCCCACTAAAAAAAGCCCAGGACCAGATGGTTTTAGTGTTGAATTCTATCAGACCTTCAAGGAAGACCTAATACCAATTCTCTTCAAACTATTCCACAAAATAGAGACAGAAGGAACACTACCCAATTCGTTCTATGAAGCTACAATTACACTCATACCCAAACCCCACAAGGACCCGACAAAGAAAGAGAACTTCAGACCAATCTCCCTTATGAACATCGATGCAAAATTACTCAATAAAATTCTAGCAAACCGAATCCAAGACCACATCAAAACAATCATCCATCATGATCAAGTAAGTTTTATCCCAGGAATGCAGGGATGGTTCAATATTCGGAAATCCATCAATGTAATCCACGATATAAACAAACTTAAAGAAAAAAACCACATGATCATCTCACTAGATGCTGAGAAAGCATTTGACAAAATTCAACATCCCTTCATGATAAAAGTCTTGGAAAGATCAGGAATTCAAGGCCCATACCTAAACATAGTAAAAGCAATTTACAGCAAACCAGTAGCCAACATCAAGCTAAATGGAGAGAAACTTGAAGCAATCCCACTAAGATCAGGGACTAGACAAGGCTGCCCACTCTCCCCCTACCTATTCAATATAGTACTGGAAGTCTTAGCCAGAGAAATTAGACAACAAAAAGAAGTCAAAGGGATACAAATAGGAAAGGAAGAAGTCAAAATATCGCTATTTGCAGATGATATGACAGTATACTTAAGTGACCCCCAAACTTCCACCAGAGAACTCCTAAACATGATAAACAACTTCAGCAAAGTGGCTGGTTATAAAATCAACTCAAACAAATCAGTAGCCTTCCTCTACATGAAAGATAAACAGACTGAAAAAGAAATTAGGGAAATGACACCCTTCACAATAGTTGCAAATAATATAAAATACCTTGATGTGAATCTAACCAAGCAAGTGAAAGACCTGTATGACAAGAACTTCAAGTCTCTGAAGAAAGAAATTGAAGAAGATCTCAGAAGATGGAAAGATCTCCCATGCTCATGGATTGGCAGGATTAATGTAATAAAAATGGCCATCTTGCCAAAAGCAATCTACAGATTCAATGCAATCCCCATTAAAATCCCAATTCAATTCTTCACAGAGTTAGAAAAGGAAATTCTCAAATTCATATGGAATAACAAAAAACCCAGGATAGCGAAAACTATTCTCAACAATAAAAGAACTTCAGGAGGAATCACCATCCCTGACCTCAAGCTGTACTACAGAGCAATAGTGATAAAAACTACCTGGTATTGGTACAGAGACAGGCAGGAAGATCAATGGAATAGAATTCAAGACCCAGAAATGAACCCACACTCCTATGGTCACTTGATCTTTGACAAAGGAGCTAAAACTGTCCAGTGGAAAAAGGACAGCATTTTCAACAAATGGTGCTGGTTCAACTGGAGGACAACATGTAGAAGAATGAAAATTGATCCATTCTTATCCCCTTGTACAAAGCTCAAATCTAAGTGCATAAAGGACCTCCACATAAAACCAGATACACTGAAACTAATAGAAGAGAAGGTGAGGAAAACCCTCGAATACTTGGGCACAGGGGAAAAGTTCCTGAACAGAACTCCAATGGCATATGCTCTAAGATCGAGAATTGACAAATGGGACTTCATAAAATTGCAAAGTTTCTGCAAGGCAAAGGACACTGTCAATAGGACAAAACGACAACCAACAAATTGGGAAAAGATCTTTACCAATCCTTCATCTGATAGAGGGCTAATATCCAATATATACAAAGAACTCAAGAATTAGACTCCAGACAACCAAATTACCCTATTAAAAAATGGGGTATAGAGCTTAACAAAGAATTTTCAACGGAAGAAACTCGAATGGCCGAGAAGCACCTAAAGAAATGCTCAGCATCCTTAGTCGTCAGGGAAATGCAAATCAAAACAACCCTGAGATTCCATCTCACACCAGTCAGAATGACTAAGATTAAAAACTCAGGTGATAGCAGATGCTGGCGAGGGTGTGGAGAAAGAGGAACACTCCTCCATTGTTGGTGGGACTGCAAGATGGTGCAACCACTTTGGAAATCAGTGTGGCGGTTCCTCAGAAAATTGGACATAGCATTACCTGAGGATCCAGCTATACCACTCCTAGGCATATACCCAGAAGATGCTCGAACATATAATAAGGACATATGCTCAACTATGTTCATAGCAGCTTTATTTATAATAGCCAGGAGCTGGAAAGAACCCAGATGTCCTTCAACTGAGGAATGGATTCAAAAAATGTGGTATATTTACACAATGGATTATTACTCAGCTATTAAAAACAATGAATTCGAGAGGTTCCTAGGTAAATGGATGGAACTAGAAATTATCATCCTGAGTGAGGTAAGGCAATCACAAAAGAACACACATGGTATTCACTCACTGATTATTGGATATTAGCCCAGAACCTTGAAATGCCCAAGATGCAACTCACTGGCCACATGAAGCCCATAAAGAAGGAAGACCAAGAGGGGGTGATTTGGTCCTTCTTAGAAGGAGCAACAAAATACTCATGGGAGCAAATATGGAGACAAAGCGAGGGACAAAAACTGAAGGAGGGGGTGTCTGAAGACCTTTCCACCTGAGTATCCATCCCATGTGCAGTCACCAAAGGTAGATGCTGATGTGGAATTCAGGAAGTGCATGCTGATAAGAGCTTGATATGGATGTCTCCTCAGAGGTGTTCAAGAGTCTGACATATTCAGAGGCAGATGCTCACAACTAGCCATTGAACTGATCATGGGTTTCTCAATAGAGGAGTTAGAGTGAAGACTGAAGGATCTGAAAGGATTTGCGGCACCATGAGGAGAACAATAATACCAACCAACCACAGCTCCCAGGGTCTAAACCACCAGCCTGGGAGCACTTGGGGGGGGGAGATCCAGGGCTTCAGCTGAATCTGTAAGAGTGGAGGGCCCTGCTGGGCATAGGTGGAAGAAGAGAACCTTGACCTCATGAAAGCTGGATGCCCCAGGGGGTGGGAATTTTGAGGGTGGGGAGGTGGGAGTGGGGGGGAGTAGATAGAGGTTACATCCACAGAGAAGAAGGAGGAGGGGTGAGGGGATTGGGGGTTCCGGGGTGGGTGGGGGATGTGGTAAGGGGACAACATAGGAAATGTAAATAAAACATCCAATAAAAAAAAAAGAAAGAAAAGATAACTTAGATCGTGCCAGAAAGCTCAAAAAAAAAAAAAAAAGAAAAGAAAAGAATGGAAAATAGACCTTCCACATAAAGAGAGGAGAGAAAAATATATATAAAAAAAGAAATCTATGATGAACTTACTAACAATATACCAGCATACTGATGGATGAAAGGGTATTTTGCCATATCTATAATATCTGTAATTTATCATTTCTATGGCTGCATAGACAACAACAGGCAGAAAGCCTGTCATTTGTTACACTCGCACGCACACACACACACACACACACACTATTAAATTTAATGTGAAGATTATTTTGCTGAATATATCAAGTTGAAACAAGCTAGTCATTTGAAAGGAGGGAACCTTGATTAAGAGAATATCTCTGTAAGACCCGTCTGTAGGCAAGCCTGTAGGGCAGTTTTTTGATTAGTGATTGAGGAGAGGGCTTAGTCCATTGTGGTGGTCCATCCCTAGGCTGGTGGTCCTAAAGCAGGCTGAGCAAGCCAGTAAGTAGCACCCATCCACGGCCTCCGCATCAGTTTCTCCCTCCAGGTTCTTGTCATATTTGAGTTCCTGCCCTCACTGTTTTTGATGAGGAATGGTTACATGGAACTCAGAGCAAAATCAACCCTTTCCTCCCGACGTTGTTTTTGGCTATGGTGTTTCACCACAGCGATGGTAACCCTTACTAAGATAGTAAAAATAACTATTAGTTTATTCGGGTTTACTTTCTCCCTGGATTCTATGGAGAGATACGGACTAAGGTGTGTATACGCATTTTTTGGAACCTCAGCTTCTGGGGGGAGGCTCTTTGCCTGCACCCTTTAATCTGTCACATGAACAATTTTGGCAATGAAGACTTATTTGGCAACAACTACTAGTTTAGAATTGCATGTTAAATCAAGCTGTCACAGAAAATGGGAAGTCTCTGGCAGAATTTCCCTTGCATCATCATTTGTCTAACCCCAGTTGGGACTAGCAAGTCATTGTCTTAAGAAACCCAATTTTTTCCCCATAATTCCTTGCCAATTGGCACATTTTTTCCCTTTCCCTTTATCAAAGGAAGCAGAGACCACAGACCATTTTCAATCTGCTAGAAGTTCCCTCAAGGAATAACTCTCCAGCTGTAATACCACCAGTATGGCAAAGTGGCTTCTCCCTGTAGCTTGGTGTCCCTTCAATTCCTTAAACAGAGGAGGTTTGCTCCCAAGAACTCATCGTGTGAATGAAACAACTTACATAGCCAGTTTCTAGGGAATTTATTTTCTCTTTTTAGTGGGATTTGATTTTTTAGTGGAATTTTCTTTTTTCTTTTTTTTTTCCTTTTTTTAGTTTTTAAGACAGGGTCTCTCTGTGTAGCCCTGGCTGTCCTGGAACTCACTCTGTAGACCAGGCTGGCCTCAAACTCAGAAATCCGCCTGCTTCTGCCTCCCAAGTGCTGGGATTAAAGGCGTGTGCCACCACTGCCCAGCAGAATTTTCTAATATTCTTATATTTTTATTTTTTTTAAAGTGGGGTCTCCCTGTATTAAGTAGCCAGGCCCTGAACAAACCCCATACTGTAAGTGGCCTTCTGCTTTATCCCGCAGTATCTGGAGTCTACAGGTACATCTACCATGCCAATGGTATTCTTAACTGTTAAGGCCTGCTCCTTTTAACATAACTGTAGCCATTTTGTATTCAATCTCCATTTTGCTCAAAAGGGAAAATGCAGTTCAGGTTCTCAGACTCCACTTCCTGGAACTAATTATCATAGCTGACACTGAAGAATGCTACTAATAAGCTAAAAACTTATGGTTGAATTATTCATGCTCTGTTATCTCAATGCTCTGAAATTCTCCTGTTCACCATGCATCCACCACCCTCTTACATCACTCAGGACCAATCAGCTTAAAGGTTAACTGATAACACTCTGTCTAGTCAGCCAAAATGTAGTACTACCTCCACCCACCTTCCTAACTTCTGAACCTGTTTATTTTTTTTCCCTATTAAAAGCCTTCAGTAAGAACAGACTGACCCCACACTTAGGATCCCTAGTTCCTTCTTGTGGTCCTGATTGATCAGTCATTGGGTGTGTGTTCAATAAACTATTCTTGTTTAATGGAGATCAGTGTTAATATGCTTTGTATGGTGGTTTATGAATCTCAACAATAGTTTTTAAAGTACACATCACAAACAATACTGTTTCAGAGAAGTCTTACTTCTAAAAATATAAATTATACTTTCCTAGTCAAATATAAAAAAGTAGTTTATTGTGTGATATTGAGTCTAATTTAATAATTAAATTTGTATTTTTTCCTTTTTTCTTTTTTTTTTTTTTTTTTTTTTTGAGACAGCGTTTTTCCATGTAGCCCTGGTTGTCCTGAAAATCACTTTCTAGACCAGGCTGGCCTTGAGATGACCTTTAGCTCCTGAGTGCTGGGATAAAGGCATGTACTACCACACTTGGTGTGAATCTGTATTTTAATATAACTATTTAAAAATAGTCAAATCATTTTTTCCTTATAATTTTTTTGTTTTATTTGAGACAAGATTTCATGTAGATCAGGGTTGCATAAAATTCATTATGTACTTGAGGACAAGCTTGAACCTCTGATCCCTCAGCGCCACCGCTCAAGTCACGGGACTTTATTTGCATGTGCCACCACACCTAGTTTATATGGTGCTGGGGACTGAACCCAAGAACTCACGCGTGCTAGGCTTTACCAGCTGAGCTACATCTCTTGTCCAAAGCATTAATTTTTCTAAAACCATTTTGCACAACGTAAAACAAGGCCCAAGTAGGAGCTGGTTCTCCCCTTCCACCTCGTGGGTCCCAAGGACTGATTCAGGCTGTCAGTCTCCATGGCAAGCGACTTCACCCCTGAGCCTTCTGTTGTGGATTTGGTTTATTGCTTATGTTATGTTAATTGGCTTCCCAAATTATATGAGAATTCACACGTCTGCATGTGAGACGCTGAGGGTCCCTGCTCCCAGCTGGTTCTAATAGGTGAATAAAGTTCCAGTGGCCAATGGCTGGGCAGGGAGACAAAGGCGGGCCTTTGAGGAGACGTGTAGCACAGAGGGACAGAGACATTACCAAGACGTAAGGGTCTGGGTTTGTGACCCATGAGGGCTGCAGGCCTGGGTCTGTGGTGGTCAGGATGGAAAATAGGTCTTAGTAAGTAATAATTCAGAAACAGCAGAGGGGAAGAGTGTGTTAGCTGCGGGGAGGTTTGGAAGTGCCCAACCGTCGCACTCTACAAGGCATATTAAAATAGCAGGCTGTGTGTTTGTGTCTTTCGTTCCTGAATCCAGAGTACTCTGGCGGGTGCTGAGAAGCTTGCGTGCAGCTGCGGGTAGATGCAGTAGTGAGAAGCTTGCCTGCAGCTGCTGGCGGGGAGTTTAGAGTGGATTAACCAATTACCACATCAGATGGTGCTCAACATCAGATGGTACAAGTCTTAGGCTTGTAATGGAGTACTACTCAGCTATTAAAAACAATCAGTTCACAAAATTCCTAGGCAAATGGATGGAGCTGGAAAATATCATCTTGAGTGAGATGACCCAATCTCAAAGGAACATACATGGTATGCACTCACTGATAAGTGGATATTAGCCCAAAAGCTCACAATTTCTAAGAATCTTCATATAGACCACATAAAACTCACATAGAAGAAGGAAGACCAAAGTATGAATGCGTTGGTCCTTTTTAGAAGGAGCATCAAAAGTTTCAACCAGAACTCCCAAAGTCTAAACCACAACCAGAGAGCACAAAGGGAGGGACTCACGCACCTGTATAGGGAATTGAGGGTGACCTGGTTAGACTCCAGTGAAAGTGGAGGGCCAAGGTCCCCAAAAGTTTGGATCCCCTACTGTGTTGGAATTCGAGAGCAGGGAGATGGGACTGGGAGGATGTTTGGAGCACACCATCACAAAAATTAGGAGGAAGGGGTAGGGGATAAGGGATTTGGGGGGAGAATGAGAAAGGAGACAACATTGAAAGGTAAATACGTATAATACCCAATAAAAACCCCACACAGATAAAGAATTTAAAAAAAAGGGAGTCTATTTATTTTAAATTAATTTCAAAAGTTTCTAGGAGATGCAAATTGGCTAAGATACTATTTTAAGCTCTCCACAAAAGAATTTAAATCTCTGTTCAATATTCTCAAGAGAGAGGTAAACCCTAACTTCCTCAACAGTTAATTGACAAAAGAGAGGTAATCTCACAAAAAGTAGAAAAAGCTATTTCTAATCGATATATCATATAGTCTGATTAATTGTCAGTGGAGCTATAAAAGTCCTTTGACAAAAGATTATTAATATAGATTTATATATCCTTAAATAAGGCCTTCATGACTCTCTGAGTGTGGAAGGAGCAACTGTTGGCGCTTCTGCCCTGATTTTACAAGAACTCTGAAAAATTGGCTTTAAAAACAAAAGAGGGGGAACGGTACCCCCTCAGAAGGAGTCCCCCTGAAATACTCTCCATCATGCCTTGTTCACTTTTCTCTCTCTAAAGCTGAAAGCTCATGGCAAATCTCTTGCTGACCATGTTGGTGACCTCGGGCACCACCAAGACCAACAAAACTTTGCCACAGATATGGGGAAGGACCCTCATACCCATAAAGGGAATGCCCCAGTTCCAGTTCCCTTATGGAGCCGAGGACTGATATGCCTGCCCAATACCACAGAAGGCACAGCTAACCGGCCACCACAAATATTAATGAAAAAAATAGATACCCTCACAAAGCCAGGCCCAATCATAAATACGATGAATAACAATTTACATCCAGGGAAGAGAAATCTCCCTGAGAATCCCCTTGTTTTTTCTTTCCAGGTAAAATTGAATCACCCGTGATGCCTGCTATTAGAAGTTCTAACCCAGATGGACCAGAAGCCAGGAGCCTCGCCCTTACCCTCACCCCCTACCTTTTCCCACCTGCACAAGGTCCCCTGAAGCTTGGCAACTGCAAGATCCTGCTTGGCAACTGCAGATAGACTCAAAGCAGTGTACCATATCATCTGAAGAATAGCAGGGAGACCATAACTCAAGCAGTGTACCATATCTTCTGAAGAATAGCAGGTTGCAGTCCTCCTCGCCCCCACGAATAACCAGGACCCGCCGGTCGGGTCAAGTGGCACCCAGACGTGGGGCTCGAGGCAAGGACCCATCCGGACGGACCCTCATTGAGAGGATGTGCGCACGACATCAAGATTGAGCAAGACAGAGATCATCGCCCGTGACCTGTCGTCCACGGAACCAGGTTGATGCTGCCATCAAGAAGGCAGTTGAAGTTCATTACCATCAGCTGAAAATTGCAGAGGATCCAGAAGTGACTCCGCAGGAGACTGACACAGCTGTCAGCTCCCCTGCCTCCCCCTATGATCGACCCCTAGACTTCCACGCCCTCCAGAAGGGTTCCTGGTATGCCTGGCTTTGCCCTCATTTCTCTCGCTAGAGAGCTTGGCCTCTTGATCACCACAACAAAAATTGGCTTTTTCCTAAACCAAGGCCACCCTTGATATGGCCGCTAACATTGGGGAGCCTTCCTTTATGACAATATTACACCCCAAACTGACAAATGGTTGGTAACTTGAACATATACAAGAGACTAGGATGGCTGTGAGTTAGCCCAATGACGGGATTATTGTAGGTCCACTTCCCAGGGGCCCACCCAATGCAGCCGAAAAGGAGTGCGTGGTGCTGGGAGTGGATGCAGCCTACATGGCCTAAGACAGGGCTCTCACCCTCCTTTCACCCACATCAGAGTCCCTTGACGTTGCCCATCGTCGACAGCCTAAAGCCTTCGACCATGGATGTGACTTGTCTCACATCAGTGTTTTGGGGTTGTGAACTTGTCTAAGACCCCCCATAATTAGACATCCAAATTCAAAACTCACATAGTTGGGATTGAACATAAGACGCCTTCTCTAACTAAACAGAGAAGGGGGAGATGCCAGAAGCCAGGATCCTCGCCCTTACCCTTACCCCCTACCTTTCCCCACCTGCATAATGTCCTCTGAAGCTTGGCAGCTGCAAGATCCTGCTTAGCATCTGCAGATAGACTCAAAGCAGAGTACCATGTCTTCTTAAGAATAGCAGGGAGACCATAACTCAAGCAGTGTACCATATCTTCTGAAGAACTGCAGGTAGATCATAATTCAAGGCAGTGTACCATATAGACCATGACATGTTTCAAGGCACAGGCCAAGAAGATTTTGTACTTTTCCACCACCTGGACCCTCTTACCCCCTCCCCTTGTAAAACATGCTATAAAAAAGCATTTCATGTTCAAAAAAAAAAAGAAAATAAAAAAATATATATATTATAAAAAAAAATTAATTGGAGATCCCCAGTGGAAAACATGCACTGTGACGTGAGATTAGGAGGTGGGGAGAACTGGCTTCTCAGTAGGGGCATGGAGATAGAATAGATAAATGAGAAAAATGCTTTAAAAGAAATTTGGAAAGGTCTATGTCAGGGCAGTACTCGGCTTCTTTAAATGTGGTCTACACAGGAATTCTGGGGTTGCTTACCCTGGTATGACAAATTTAGAGCCTTGAAGTATACATATGCCGTAAGTAGAAGGGAATTTAATTGAAGTTAAATACATAGGAAAGGATATTAATCCCACAGAAGGGAGAATTTAAGTATACATAGATGAATAAAGAAATTGAGGGTTTTTTTAAAAATCTTAAATTGTGGGTCAAGAGCAGGAGATAAGGAGAATGACAGAGAGTAGAAACTTAGGCCTTGACCTTGTGTGAGAACGAGGCAGGGGAGAGTAAAGGAACGCTATCTCAGCAGATAAGAATATTTGTTTACATTGCTTTAATTGCTTTGAATTATTTCAATTATAAAGATGTGTGTGGTTATAAGTTTGGAGGTTATGATATTAAAAATCCTCTGGGAGAAAGGTCAAGCTACTAAACTGAATCAATGTATGCCTTTGATGATTTTGGATTACTGGACCAAGGACTTGGTATTTTGGGAGAGAGGCTTTGTATTTGTAATATGAAAGAAGAAAAGGATTTGGATCTCTTCCAGAGTAATATGTTTCAGATATGACAGAGGAAGACTCCCTGAAGTTCTTGGGTACAGAAAAGAAAAATTCAAGAACATCAAACAGGACTTGATCTGCTGATTCCTCTACATGGGAACAGCCCAGTAACTGGCTTAGATATAAAAATGTCTCTAGCCAAAACTTCAGCTAAATTTAGACAATAAATCTTGTTGGTTATAAAATTCTTTTTTTTTTTTGGTTTTTTTGAAACAGGGTTTCTCTGTGTAGCCCTGGCTGTCCTGGAACTCACTCTGTAGACCAGGCTGGCCTCGAACCCAGAAATCCACCTGCCTCTGCCTCCCAAGTGCTGGGATTAAAGGCATGCGCCACCACCGCCCGGCGGTTATAAAATTCTTAAGATTCATCATGTCATCCTTCACATGGCATGAATGAAGATTTATTACAATTGGTTATTGATCAAATAAACTCATAAAAGTATAGTTGTCTTTCACCTGCTCAAATAAGGAGCAAAAATTTCATCCTTAACTGTTCTGTGCACCTTGCATAATCCATAGGAATATCTGAACAGTATTAAAAGTTTGGTTGTAAGATTCATATATTACAGAATGTACAGCACTGACAAAACTCATCCACAGGGATGCTGAAATGACCTGCTACCTGCCTCCCAAAACAGCATCAGGAATAGCTGCTGATTCCTGATGGACTTAGTTCATCCAGCCTTTCAGACAGAGTCAGTCAGAAGTTCAGTCAAGTCCTGAGTCTTCTAAGTATACAGAGACTGGATAACAGATGCTAAAACTAGCTTTATTAAGTCTAACCAATGTTTCTAATTTTATTACCCCTCCCCACCCCTTTAAAATTTTTTCGTCGCTCCTATTTAGCAGGAAGTAGCTATGGAGAGTTGTCATCCCTTGGATTTGGGTATTTGGTTATGGTTATTTTATAAATTATAGATAGGTTGTCATTTTAAGGGATAATTTGGAAATGGTCATAATTTTGAACAGGGAGGAAATAGATGGGATGGATTACTAAATATATTCTCGAATGAAACATTGTGTAGTCATAATCTTACATTGATGGAAATGTTTATAATTGATGCAAAATTGAAGTTTTGGTTTCTTACAATGGTTCGGAATTTATACAGAAATTTAAGGTTTTCTTTAGTTAAATCTTTGCATACTGATAAAAAATTTGAAATTAATATTGTTACTTTTAGACAGGCATTGTGCCTGTGCAAGTCATTTAAGAATACAAGGCTTAGACCCAGTCCTTCTAGCTGCTATTACAGATTGTTAAGGATGATTAAGTAGCACAAGGTAAGAGCCAGATAGTAAACTCATAGTTACATTAGATTCTGATTTAATTATAATTAAGTGTTTTTAAAATTATTCAACTAGAAATAGCTAAGAGTAGTCAAGGTTTAACAGTTCAGGTATACTTTATATAGATAGTCTTCAAAAGCATCAGAAATCCACGGAATATGACATTTAATGTTATTTCATTAGTAAAGATCACTTGACTCTGAGACATGTCTGCTCCTGACAATAACCCCTTCACAGTTCAAAGAAGATACTGAGCATCATTACCTCCAGGTGGAATTGCTTATTGTACCAAGGTAGCCACTGGACAAGAATTGCCCTAATTCATCTGCAGACAAAGAATACTGTCCAGGAAAGGACACACATGTGAGATAGTCAACAGCTTAGCTTTGCCAAGACAGTGTAAGCTAGTCCTTCATATTTCCTTCTTCACGTAAGGTCTGCCAGATGGTTTTGGGCCAGAAAGCTGAAGACAGATGTTCCAATGTTATAAGAAATTAAGGGACTGTCCAGACAGCCAGCTGTCTCTCCAAATTGTATACTTTTGGAAGGTAGGTCCTCGTGCTTCCTATATATTCAGGTAATATTTAATTTGTTCTTGGATTTCTGATGGAGCTGATGACTAGTTATAGTCTCATAATCAAACTTAAGTTGTTTAGCATTAAGTAAGGTGATTTATATTTGAAAGGATGGTTTTCAGACAGTAATACAAGTTAAAATCAGAACATAATTCAGTATACAATTGTAAACTCTTTAAGTTAGAATAGATGTTAAAGTAATATACCTAAATTGTCAAAATTGACGGACTGGATGTTACTAGTATATATCATACCTTATATCATACTTTATAGTTCACATAACTGTTATAACTATATTCAATGTATATCTGAGAGAAAAGTCTTTTTAATGGATAAAAGGGTGAGATGTTGTGGATTTGGTTCATTGCTTATGTTATGTTAATTGACTTCCCAAATTACACATGAATTCCCATGTCTGTGTATGAGATGTTGACGGCCCCTGTGCCCAGCTGGTTCTGATGGGGAATAAAGTTGCTGGCTGCCAGTGGCTGGGCAGTGAGACAGAGGTGGGCCTTTGAGGTTCCTAGGCAAGGAACAAGAGAAAGGAGATCGCCATTGTCATGAAGAAGGTCCCAGCCTGCATAGTGTAAGACAGAGGGACAAGAGAGACATTGCCAAGATATAAGAGTCTGGGTTGTGGCCCATGAGGGACTAGGTCCGTGCAATCAGGATGGAAAATAAGTTTTAGTAAGTAATAATTCAGAAATATCAGATGGGAGAGTGTATTAGCTGTGGGGAGGTTTGGAAGTGCCTAGCCATTGTGTAATGAACCCAGGACACTGTGGCAGGTGATGACAAGTATACCTACCTGCCAATGGGCACGGTAGCGTGAAGATGTGGGGAGTTTAGAGTGGATTAACAAATTACTGTATGAGCTCCCTGGATAGTTTCTGTGATTTTTTTCATCCTCACACATTTCTGCCTTGAAAGTCTGTGCACTAATCACAGCAACCCTAACCATTTCAGTCAGTATATTCAACATTTTCCATCTTCATCTATGAAATGGGGGATAATATCTATCTCATGACATGGAGATAATATCTACCTCAACATTCTCCTTCTTCATCTATGAGATGAGGGATAATATCTACCTCACGATGGTGCTGCGAAGGGTAATGAGAAGGGAAGGCAGGTCTACCGTGACACTTGTGATAAGGCAGCTATTTAGTAACTTCTGGGCATGAGTTTGACAATGAGGTATTGGCCTTAAGGAGATGGGAATGTGTGAACCAGCCATTCCAAGTGAATAAAACATTCTAGAGAGTTATATGAGTGCACAGCCTCAAATATTAACATACACTTGCATATGTACATGTTTGTATTCATTTAAACTATTTACCTAGCACATATAATACATACCTAGAATTTAGGACTTGGTCCCATTGCAATGTGTTGTTTTAACAAAACACTATCCCCGAAATGATTATTATTATTCCCATCATCATCATTATTATCCTTGAGACAGAATGTCATTATGTAGCTCAGTCTGGCCTCTAGGTCACAACTTTACTGTATCAGCCTCCCATCTGTTGGGATATAGGCATATGACACTTGACCCCGAAGTGACTTGGGAATCTGCTTCCCAACACATCTGTTTCACAATGAAAAATGAGAACATCTTTGACTTTTTCAAGAAATAAACTCTCTTCTCACAGAATAACAAGCTCCTCAATTGATGTATGCTGTAACCAGGATACTTAGAAAATGACACAGGCAAGCAAGAGATTCATAATAAGGCTATGCAAACATCATATCCCCCAAGAATAGTAGGTATTATTTACTAATAAAAATATTAAAGGAAATTGTTTATTTGTTTTGGAGTTTGAAGACAATTTTTGTTAGCACTTCAAAGAAAAACTCTAGGGCAGGCAAGCTGTAAATTTCAATTTGGAGAAGAGAAGAGAAAAGCCATTTCCTGTAAGCTGGGTATGGAAGCTACCTGCATGGTGACAGTTATCCACATGGCAGGGACAAGATCTTTAGAGAAAAAGTAAAGTAGCCCAAAGTGCCAGGAAAAGCATGCTTAGGTCTGATCAGCACTCGAAAGAAAAGACAGAAGAGAAGACATGGCTAAAGTTCCACTTTCTGACTCAGGGGTCAGGACTCAGGCAAACACCACTTGGCTCAACTTGGAGTTGTGTGGCAAGGGTGGGAATTCTGGGAAGGAAAGTATGTTACCACTGGCTGATCATTCCTCCTACCTCTTCAGCATGACATAAGGTGATTGTGCCTCCCTAAGGCCTCATAGCCAGGCCATTGACCCTATTCACCTAAGAAGCTGGGACTCCACCTCCACACGAACCAGAGATCCTAATATATTGACCTCTGTTGAGGCTTGCCTCACCCCCATTCCCACAGCATAGCTGTAGCCATTTTGTTCTATGCCTGCCAGTGACTTCATATTATTGCTGTAATATGCCTGCCAGTCATTGACACAGAAAAATAACTTGACTCAGAGCAGGGTCATGCTGATTACATATCCTGTTATGCTCTGTATGTTATGTTAATCTCATGAAGTTCCACAAAGCTTTATGTAAGACTCATCAAATTAAAGGTCAATATGAACTGTTGTTCCTAAAATGGCTTCCTGCACCTGCTCATTGTTTTTTGTATAAACTGACAGAGCAAGATATTCGAGGTTATAGTTCAGCCCTGAAATTCCAAGGTATGGCCCTGATCAATCAGTCTTGGGGTGTGTGTTCAATAGACTATCCCTGTCTGACAGAAATCAGTGTTCGTGTGGCTTGTGGGATGACTCCTGGACCCCAATACCTTAAGTAGGCAAGAGAATCATTTCTTGCTGTGTAAAGGGTTTCTTCCCATTAATCATTTGTTAAAGTATGTTGGTTTTTAAAGATTTTCTTAGGTTCCTAGACACTCAAGCTGGCTTTCTGTTGTCATCTTTGGAAATTCATGACTGAAAAATTAATTTTAAATGAATTAAATTTAAAATTAAATTTACTAACTAAATTAAATTTTATTAAAATTAATTAATTAATTTATAGGGACAAAATGAGTGTATGTCTTGTTTTATAAAGATACTGGTGGAAGTATGATGCTTGATTCTTTCCTTGTTGAAAAGGAGCTACTTGGACTTCCGGTCTGGGCCCGAGCATAGAGCAGGTCACAGGTGGCAGCTCCGTACCCAACACCAGAAAACCGAGAGAAAGAGGGACTCCCAGAAGCTTTCACTCAGGCAGCATCCCAGGAGAACACAGTAAAACAGGATGAAGTCCTTAAAGAAACACAAAAATCCTTTAAAGAATTACAAGAAAACACAAACAAACAGATGAAGGAATTGAACAAAACCATCCAGGACATAAAAATGGAAGTAGAAACAATAAAGAAATCACAAAGGGAGATTACTCTGGAGATAGAAAACCTAAGAAAGAAATCAGGAGTCATAGACACAAGCATCACCAACAGAATACAAGAGATAGAAGAAAGAATCTCAGGTGCAGAAATACCTTAGAAAATATTGACACAACTGTCAAAGAAAATGCAAAATGCGAAAAGTTTTTAACACAAAACATCCAGGAAATCCAGGACACAATGAGAAGACCAAACCTAAGGATAATAGGTATAGATGAGAATGAAGATTCCCAACTTAAAGGGCCAGTAAATATCTTCAACAAAATTATTGAGGAAAACTTCCCTAACCTAAAGAACAAGATGCCCATAATCACACAAGAAGCCTACAGAACACCAAACAGACTAGATCAAAAAAGAAATACCTCCCGTCACATAATAATCAAGACACAAAATGCACAAAACAAAGAATTTTAAAAGCAGTAAGGGGAAAAGGCCAAGTAACATATAAAGGCAAACCTATCAGAATTACACCTGACTTCTCACCAGATACTATAAATGCCAGAAGATCCTGGACAAATATCATACAGACCCTAAGAGAACATAAATGCCAACCCAAGCTACTTTACCCAGCAAAACTCTCAATTACCTTAGATGGAGAAACTAAGATATTCCATGACAAAACCGAATTTACACAGTATCTTCCCACAAATCCAGCACTACAAAGGATAATCGCAGGAAAGCTCCAATACAAGGAGGGCAATCATACCCTAGAAAGAGCAAGAAAGTAATCCTTTTCCATCAAACCCAAAAGAAGATAACCAGACAAACGATGTCTCCACTATTAGCAAAAATGACAGGAAGCAACAACACCCTCTCCTTAATATCTCTTAACATCAATGGACTCAATTCCCCAATAAAAAGGCATAGGCTAACGGACTGGATACACAAACAGGACCCAGCTTTTTGCTGCTTACAGGAAACCCACCTCAGTGACAAAGACAGACACTACCTTAGAGTAAAAGGTTGGAAAACAATTTTTCAAGCAAATGGCCCTAAGAAACAAGCGGGAGTAGCCATTCTAATATTGAATAAAATCGACTTTCAACTTAAAGCTATCAAAAAGGATAAGGAAGGGCATTTCATACTTGTCAAAGGAAAAGTCAACCAACATGAACTCTCAATTCTGAATATCTATGCGCCAAATACAAGAGCATTGACTTTCGTAAAAGAAACCTTACTAAAGCACAAAACACACCTTGCACCTCACACAATAATAGTGGGAGACTTCAACACCCCACTCTCAGCAATGGATAGATCATAGAAACAGAAACTAAGCAGAGATACAGTGAAACTAAAAGAAGTTATGAACCAATTGGACTTAACAGATATCTATAGAACATTTCACCCTAAAGCAAAAGAATATACCTTTTTCTCAGCACCTCATGGTACCTTCTCCAAAATAGACCATATAATTGGACACAAGACAGGCCTCAACAGATATAAAAAAATTGAAATAATTCCCTGTATTCTATCAGATCACCATGGTCTAAGGCTGGTCTTCAAAAATGACAAAGACAATGGAAAGCCCACATTCACATGGGAACTGAACAACACCCTACTCCTTGATAATCAGGTAAGGGAAGAAATAAAGAAAGAAATTAAAAAACTTTTTAGAATTTAATGAAAATGATGACACATCATACCAAAATCTATGGGATACAATGAAAGCAGTGCTAAGAGGGAAATTCATAGCTCTAAGTGCCTACAAAAGAAACTGGAGGGAGCATACACTAGCAGCTTCACAACGCACCTGAAAGACCTAGAACAAAAAGAAGCTAATACACCCAAGAGGAGTAGACGGCAGGAAATAATCAAACTCAGGGCTGAAATCAACCAAATAGAAACAAAAAGAACTATTCAAAGAATCAATAAAACCAGGAGCTGGTTCTTTGAGAAAATCAACAAGATAGATAAACCCTTAGCTAGACTAATCAGAGGGCAGAAAGACAGTATCCAAATTAATAAAATCAGAACTGAAAAGGGTGACATAACAGCAGAAACTGAGGAAATTAAAAAATCATCAGATCCTACTACAAAAGCCTATACTCAACAAAATTGGAACATTTGGATGAAATGGTCAATTTTCTGGACAAATGCCAGTTACCAATGTTAAATCAGGACCAGATAAACCATCTAAACAGTCCCATAACCCCAAAAGAAATAGAAGCAGTCATTAAAAGTATCCCTACAAAGAAAAGTCTGGGACCAGACGGTTTTAGTGCAGAATTCTATCAAACCTTCAAGGAAGACCTAATTCCAATTCTTTTCAAACTATTCCACAAAATAGAAACAGAAGGTACACTACCCAATTCATTCTATGAAGCCACAATTATGCTCATACCTAAACCACACAAAGACCCAACAAAGAAAGAAAACTTCAGGCCAATCTCCCTGATAAACATTGATGCAAAATTACTCAATAAAATTCTAGCAAACCGAATCCAAAAACACATCAAAACAGTTATCCATCACGATCAAGTAGGCTTTATTCCAGGAATGCAGGGCTGGTTCAATATTCAGAAATCCATCAATGTAATCCATTATATAAACAAACTCAAAGAAAAAAACCACATGATCATATCACTAGATGCTGAGAAAGCATTTGACAAAATTCAACACCCCTTCATGATAAAAGTCTTGGAAAGATCAGGAATTCAAGGTCCATACCTAAACATAGTAAAAGCAATATACAGCAAACCAGTAGCCAGTATCAAACTAAATGGAGAGAAACTTGAAGCAATCCCACTAAAATCAGGGACTAGGCAAGGCTGCCCACTCTCCCCCTACTTATTTAATATAGTATTGGAAGTCCTAGCCAGAGTAATTAGGCAACACAAGGAGGTCAAAGGGATACAAATTGGAAAGGAAGAAGTCAAAATCTCACTATTTGCAGATGATATGATAGTATACTTAAGTGACCCCAAAACTTCCACCAGAGAACTCCTAAACCTGATAAACAACTTTAGCAAAGTGGCTGGATATAAAATTAACTCAAGCAAATCAGTAGCCTTCCTCTACTCAAAAGATAAACTGGCTGAGAAAGAAATTATGGAAATGACACCCTTCACAATAGTCACAGATAATATAAAATACCTGGATGTGAACCTAACCAAGCAAGTAAAAGACCTGCATGACAAGAACTTCATGCCCCTGAAGAAAGAAATCAAAGCAGATCTCAGAAGATGGAAAGATCTCCCATGCTCATGGATTGGAAGGATTAATATAGTAAAAATGGACATTTTGCCAAAAGCCATCTACAGATTTAATGCAATCCCCATCAAAATTCCCACTCAATTCTTCACAGAGATAGAAAGAGCAATCTTAAAATTCATTTGGAATAACAAAAAACCCAGGATTGTGAAAACTACTCTCAGCAATAAAAGAACTTCTGGAGGAATCACCATCCTCGACATCAAGCTGTACTGCAAAGCAATAGTGATAAAAACTGCATGGTATTGGAACAGAGACAGGCAGGAGGATCAATGGAATAGAATAGAAGACCCAGAAATGAACCCCCATACCTATGGTCACTTGATCTTTGACAAAGGGGCTAAAACCATCCAGTGTAAAAAAGATAGCATTTTCAACAAATGGTGCTGGTCCAACTGGTGGTCAGCATGTAGAAAAATGCAAATTGATCCATACTTATCTCCTTGTACAAAGCTCAATTCCAAGTGGATTAAGGACCTCCACCTAAAACCAGCCACACTGAAACTAATAGAAGAGAAACTGGGGGAAAGCCTGGAACATATAGGCACAGGAAAAAGTTCCTGAACAGAACACTAATGACCTGTGCTCTAAAACCAAGAATGGACAAATGGGACCTCATAAAGCTGCAAAGCTTCTGTAAAGCAAAGGACACAGTCAATAGGACAGAGCGGCAACCAACAGATTGGGAAAAGATCTTCACCAACCCTACATCCAATAAAGGGCTAATATCCAAGGTATACAAAGAACTGAAGAAATTAGACTCTAGACAATCAAAGAACCCTATTAAAAAATGGAGCACAGAGCTAAACAAAGAATTCTCAACTGAGGAAGCTCGAATGGTTGAGAAGCACCTAAAGAAATGTTCAGCATCCCTAGTCATCAGGGAACTGCAAATGAAAACAACACTGAGATTCCACCTCACACCAGTCAGAATGGCTAAGATCAAAAACACAGGTGACAGCACATGTTGGCGAGGATGTGGAGAAAGAGAAACACTCCTCAACTGTTGGTGGTATTGTAAACTGGTACAACCACTATGGAAGGCAGTCTGGCGGTGTCTCAGAAAATTGAACATAGTGTTACCTGAGGACCCAGCTATACCACTCCTGGGCATATACCCAAAAGACGTTTCAACATACAACAGGGACACATGCTCCACCATGTTCATAGCAGCCTTATTTATGATAGCCAGAAGTTGGAAAGAACCCAGATGCCCTTCAACAGAAGAATGGATGCAGAAAATGTGGTACATTTATACAATGGGGTACTATTCAGCTATTAAAAACAATGAGTTCACGAAATTCCTAGGCAAATGGATGGAGCTGGAAAATATCATCTTGAGTGAAGTGACCCAATCTCAAAAGAACATGCATGGTATGCACTCACTGATAAGTGGATATTAGCCCAAAAGCTCACAATTTCTAAGAAACTACGTATAGACCACATAAAACTCACATAGAAGAAGGAAGACCAAAGTGTGGATGCTTTGGTCCTTTCTAGAAGGAGTATCAAAAGTTTCAACCAGAGCTCCACAAGTCTAAACTGCCAGTCAGAGAGCACAAAGGGAGGCACCTGTATAGGGAATTGAGGGTGACCTTGTTAGACTTCAGTGAAAGTGGAGGGCCATGGTCCCCGAAAGTTTGGATCCCCTACTGTGTGGGAATTTGAGAGCAGGGAGATGGGACTGGGAAGATGTTTGGAGCACACCCTCACAAAAATTAGGAGGAGGGGGTATGGGATAAGGGGTTTTGGGGGAGAATGGGAGAGGAGATAACATTGAAAGGTAAATTCGTATAATATCCAATAAAAAAAACACACAGATAAAGGGTCTAAAAAAAAGAGAGAGGGAGAGAGTTTACTTATTTTAAATTAATTTCAAAAGTTTCTAGGAGTTGCTAATTGGCTAAGATCGTATTTTAAGCTCTCCGTAAAGGAATTTAAGTCTCTGTTCAATGTTCTCAAGAGAGAGGTAAACCCTAATTTTCCTCAACAATTAATTGACAAAAGAGAGGTAATCTCACAAAAAGTAGAAGAAGCTATTACTAATCGATATATTATATAGTCTGATTATTTGTCAGCGGTGCTATAACAGTCCTTTGACAAAAGATTATCAATATAGATTTATATATCCTTAAATAGGGTCTTCATGACTCTCTGAGTGTGGAAGGAGCGACTGTTGGCACTTCTGCCCTGATTTTACAAGAACTCTGAAAAATTGGCTTTAAAAACAAAAGAGGGGGAACAGTACCCCCCTCAGAAGGAGTCCTCCTGAAATACTCTCCATCATGCCTTGTTCACTTTTATCTCTCTAAAGCTGAAAGCTCATGGCAAATCTGCTGCTGACTGCCTCTGGCACCACCAAGACCAACAAAACTTTGCCACAGATATGGGGAAGGACCCTCTTACCCTTAAAGGGAATGGCCCAGACACAGTTCCCTTATGGGACCAAGGACTGATATGCCTGTCTGATACCACAGATGGCACAGCTAACTGGCTACCAAAAAGATTAATGAAAAAAAGATAGATACCCCCACAAAGCCAGGCCCAACCATAAATACGATGAATAACAATTTACATCCAGGGAAGAGAAATCTCCCTGAGAATCCCCTTCTTTTTCCTTTCCAGGTAAAAATGAATCACCCGTGATGTCTGCGGTTAGAAGTTCTAATCCAGATGCTGGCCTCTGAACTTATACTACTCAGACCTTTGAAGGGCCACTGACAAGAACATCAAGAACAGCTAGAGATTGACATCACTAATCTGAAGAAATCCCTCGTTTCGCTGTCTGAAGAGACCTCCTAAAATCGCAAAGATCCTTATTGGACTTGATTTACTCTAGTACAATAGAAAAGACTGTATACAGCTCTTGACTGTGTACAACCCTCAAAGAAGAAGGTTGCCTTTACATAGACAAGACAAGGAGGGTTAAAGAGAGCATGAAATAGGTAGTGAAGCCTAAGAAAAATCAGAGAGAGAAAGAGACAGATGAAGGCTGGTACAAGAATTGATTTGCAGCCTCTCCAAGGTTGTCAACCCTATTTCCTTTCATCTTGGGACCATTATTTGGGTTCTTTTTGCTTTTTTCTGCTGGTCCCTGGCTCTCAAATAGGCGGACTAACTCTGATACAACAGATAAATAATTTGGTAGCAAAACCTACTCAGATACATTATCATAAGTTAGCTATGGAGGACCACGAGACTCAAGATGAGGTTGTTACTTTATACAGGGTGTTTCCAAAACCCATCTCCACCCAACCTAAAAAGGGGGGACTTCTGCCCCTAGACCAAGCGGAGAGGGGCCATCCAGAACCCCCTCTGACAGGCGATCTGAATTCTTGCTTAGGCTGTGAGGCTAAGCACTGCAAGGGAATATCAATAAAAGATAAAAATATCTATCTGGGCTCCCTGAGGGACAAGCCTGACTGCATAGGGGTTGATATCAAAAGTATCCTCTCTCCAAGAAAAAGACATCGGGACGGGTATGGCACTCATGCCTCACTGGACAACGACAGGGGGACTGGAGCCATTACAAGGTCCCCTTCAAATACTGGAGGTCAGGCCTCTATCCCCGCCTTCGCAAGTTTAGAATTGCCACAGCCCTTCTATACTTAGAGAAGGGAGGAGATGTCAGGGGCAGCCCTGGTTACACACTGTAGGCCTAAAATCAGCCGTAGGCCTAAAATTAGCAGTGGGCCTGTCATACATGTATACTAACACCAATTCTTGGGTCTCAGTGGAAGAACATTGAAACAGATGTCTATAAGCTAATGTCAACGGGCAGCTTTTGTGGAAATTTATAAGCCTGAGTGGTCATGGACCTTGTAAATAGGTAGCCTTGGCAGACAATACCAGCTTAGATGGGGACAAGCGAGTCATAGGCAGAGTCATGGGGACTTGTTCCCTGAACCTTCACCCAGCCGATACCCGGTTCTGAAGATATCTGTATTCCCCCTGAGCCCGCACTCCAGTGTCATTCCCTTCCCCACGTCCTGCCTTTCTGTGTTTATACCCCTGTGTGAATTAATTATGATTTGAGAAAAAATTAAAAAAAAAAAAGAAAAAAAAAGAAAAAAAAAAAGAAAAGGAGCTACTTTGATTCGTCTTCGCTTGGGTTTCTGAGCTCATTAAATTGTCAAAGTGTGCACAACCAGAATCACATGCTTAGTTATACTTATTAATGTTATTGAACCAACATGGGTGTGGTGCATTCATACATTTAAAATAGAAATTGTTTTTTCCTAATAATTGGAATGACCTCAGTAAAGCATGTAGATAAGAAAATGTAAAAAAGTAAAAAGCAATAAAACAATTTATGATCCACTATTGTCATTTTAAACTAATTTTACTATCACTGTATATACGGTAGAAAATTTCCTCTGCTTCAACATACACACTGACACCACACACACACACACACACACACACACACACACACACTCTACCTCCTCAAATACACAAACATACTACATACCCCATTCCTTTCCTCTTCATCCCCTAATACCACACGCCCACACAGACACACATCATACACATGTATATTTCCTCACACCCATTCCCACACACATATGTACAAACCCACCCTCTCCACATATACACAAAGAAACACCCCTCACATACACAGACACATACCAGTGACCACACCCTGACTCCTCGACATTGCCCCTATACCAGACACATACAATCGTACACACACACACACACACACACACACTCATATAATTTTCTTTGTGTCTTTACACTCCGTTTGCTGCTTGACCATCTTTATTTAATGACACATTGTTAACCTCTTTCCACATTTATAACTGTAGATTTATTATAACATCAAGGATCCATGGAAGGTTGTATATATAATCTTATTATAGCCATGCTTTTCTTAATTTGACAAGGAGCCAGAGGAACAAGGAATATTTTGTCTCACCATTGTGTTGTCCCTTAGGTACTCATGATTTTAAAATCTTTTTTAAAAACTATGATTTTAATTGAAATATACTGATATCACTTTCTTTCTTCCATTTTCTCATTCCAGCCTTTTGTGGCTACCCTCCTTTGAACCTTTCTCATACCCCCAGCCAAGCGGATAGCCTCTTTTTCTTTGATTATTATTGTTAACACACACACACACACATACACAACACACACACACACACACACACACACACACACACACACACACACACACCATAAGTATAATGACCTGGAAGAAGACAAATGAATGTGCTTAATAGTATGTTTAATTAGCACAGTTCAGACTTTGAGGAAACTGCTCCACCAGGGGCTTTCTTGGCAATCTTGAATAAATGAAACTTACCTCAATATTAAAAAGAAGACTGAGGGCTGGGAACATAGCTCAGTGGTGGTGTGTTTGTCTAGCAAGTATAAGGCTCTGTGGTGGTTTGAACAAGAATGACCCCCCATAGGCTCTGAGATCTGAATGCTTGGTCATCATGGAGTGGCACTACTTGAAAGGATTAAGAAGTGTGACCTTGTTGGAGGAAGTGTGTCACTTGGGGTGGACTTCAAGGTTTCAAAAACTCATGCCACGTCCCGAGTCTCTCTGTCTTCTTGCTGCGAAAGGATCTGGATGTAGAAGTCTCAGCTGCCTCTCCAGTCACATGTCCCTGCACTCTGCCATGTTCCCCACCAGGGACCAAACCTCCCAAACGGTAAGTAAGCTCCAGCTAAATGCTTTCTTTTATAAGAGTGGCTGGATCATAAGGAGGCCCCAAGGGAGGATGTGTTCATGTCACTTAGAAGGGGAAATTAAATAGTCATTGGAGTTGGATGGAGAGAGAAAACTGTGTGGGAGAGGGGAGGGAGTAAGGAGGGGAATGGAGATAGTGAGTGATCAGGTTGGAGCAGGGGGGGGGGTGTGGGGGGCAGCGGAGGTGGATGGGGGCAAGAGAGATCTGAGAGTGAATGGAAATCAGTGCGGGGGGTGGGGGCATCTCTGGTGACTAGCTGGAGGCCTGGAACGGGAGAGGATACCCGGAGTCTATGGGAGTGACCCAAGCTGAGATTCCTACCAGAGTGGGGATATAGAGACTGAAGTAATCACCTCCTGTAGCCAGGCAGGACTTCCAGAAGAGGGAGGGGGACATCAATCCACCCACAAAACCCTCAACCCAAAATTTGTCTTGCCTACAAGATGTGCAGGGGTAAAGGTGGATCAGAGACCGAGGAAACAACCAACCAATGACTGCCCCAACTTGAGAACCATCCTATGTGAGAGGGCCAGCCCCTGACACTATTAATGATACTCTGCTCTGCTTGCAGCATAACTGTCCTCTGAGAGGCTTCATCCAGCAGATGAAGGCAGATGCAGAGATCCTGACAAACATCAGACCCAGGGAGTCTGGTGGAAGAGTGGGGGATAGAAGTAAGCAAGCTGGAGGGGTCCAGCACACCACAAGAAGACAGAGTCAACTAACCTGGGACCATGGGGGCTCACAGAGCTTGGGCCACCAACTAAGGGGGGGGCGTGCAGGGCTGTACCCAGGCCTCCTACACATTTGCAGCAGATGTGCAAGCTTGGTTCCCCCGACAGGTGGAGCAAGGGCTGTCTTGTCTCTGCTCCCTGCAGTTGGATCTGCTTTGCCTTACCTGGACTGTCTGGTTGGGCCTCATTGGGAGAGGATTTGCCTAGTTCTTCTGGGATTAGATGTGCCAGGGTGGGGTGGTATCCAAGGGGGGCTCCCTTTCTCTAGAGAGAAGGGGAGAGGGTAATGGGAGGAGGGATTTGTAAGGGTGGGGCTGGGAAGAGAAGAGGGAAGGGGGCTGTGATCAGGATGTAAAGTGAATAATAATAATAATAATAACAACAATAATAATGATGATAACAAGCGTGGCTGTGGTCATGGTGTCTTTTCACAGCAGCACAGCTGTTGATCTCTAAGACAGGCCTTAAGTTCAATTCTCAGAAACAAACAAAAACATTTTCTCCTCTTATCTTGGGATTAGAGAGATGGCTCAGAAGTTAAGAGCACTTGTACAAGGACCTGGGTTTGGCTCCGAGCACCCACACGGGGCAGCTCACAACCATCTGTACGTCCAGTTTCAGGGAGCTGATGCTCTCTTCCTGCCTCTTTGGGTCCCTGCATGCATATGATTCACATATATGCAGTAGGCACATATACACACAAATACACATAAATAAGTCTGTAATTTAAAAGAGAGACTGAGTTTATGCTGAAAGAGCCCCATTTTGAATTCTTTAAACCATAGAAACCAGTGGAACACAGAAACTGGACGTATCATCAAGCTTTTCCATTATATAGCTGGCTTTGCAGTACACAAGTATCGTATTTATAACTGTGTGAAAGGAAGAGACCCTTACCCTTATCAGGGGCAGCTGATGTACATAGGGCTGCCTAGTATGTTTTGATGCCTGTTACTTCTCTGAGCTGTAGCGGAGCAAAAGGAAACGGCACAGCTGACTGTGAAGCCAAGAACTGGACGGGCCATGCCACCCAGCACCAGCTCAGCCCTCAGTGCCAAAGTCTACATGGCACTCAGTGCTTCCACCTCTTCCTGTGCCCACTTCTAGCAAAGACAAGAAGCTGGGCAGAGTTACAGAGGTGACAGTGACTACTGTACACAATGCCAGTGAAACAGCCTGCTGTGGCTTATCTTATATAACCAAGTCAGATAATCATAGATTTTAAGGATTAAATTGTTAAACTTATTTTTAAGTTAGGGAAAGAAAAATAAAATACAAACTTTGATCTCTGCACAAATAATTGCCAAGACAGGTTTAATGCATGATTTCTGTGCCTCTGGCATCTGTCCAAGTGCCTTACATGTGTTGATTTCCTTCATACTTGTGGCTGGCATGGGATGCTCTCACTGCTGCCTACATAGCCTGGAGCCTGTGAGTGTATCACAGAGCAAAGGTGGCTTTGCTGCTGAGATGGGTGTTATTCTGGATCGACCACAAAGGTCCATGTCAATGAGAGGGTGGCAGAAGGCCACTTCTGGCTGTGTAGACAGGCAACCCTCAGGGCTGAGAGGAATCAGGAATTACATGTTTTCCTAAGGATCTCCACAAGGGAAATTCATCTTGACAAAGCCTCAGCTCTGGCCTGTAAGAACCTTCTCTATTTCTAATCACCAGAACTGTTGGGTAATAGAGTATGTTGTTCAAGCTACTGTGTTTGTGGTGATTAGTTATACGGTAGTGGTAGCATAGCATAATGTTATGTTCATGAACATGTATGTTCATGCTATGACAGCAAGCAGTTCCCAAACGTCAGGTCATCAAAAAATATCTCACAGATTTCTACAGAGTTGAGTTGGGACTTGGAAGTGTCAGGCTCTGTAAATTGTAAGCTTTCATAGTACCAACCTTGTGATTTTCATAAAATTATAGCTTTGTAGACATCTTGCCAGTATTTTCATCCTTAAGACTGCCCAGCTCACCAGGGACATACTCCTAATCCATAGTTCTGCAGGGATTGACTCCTCTGAGTAAATTCAACACTATAATTTTGTATCATCATCATCATGATCACCACCACCACCACCACTATCACCATCATCATCACTACCATCGTGGTGGTTTGAATATACTTGGCCCAGGGGAAGTTTCCCTATTAGGTGGTGTTGTCTTATTGGAGGAAATATGTCATTGTTGAAGGCAGGCTTTGAGGGATCCTAGTGCTCAATCTTCCCCTGCCAGTGCTGAAGAGACAGTCTCCTGGATGTTTTCTGATTAAGATGTAGAACCCTCATCTTCTCCTGAACCATGTCTGCCTGGATGCTGCCATGCTTCCTGCCATGATGACAATGGACTGAACCTCTGAACCTGTAAGCCAGCTCCAGTTAAATGTTTGACGTTATAAGAGTTGCCTTGGTCATGGTGTTTCTTCACAACAGTGAAATCCCTAACTAAGACAATTATCATCATCATCACCACCACCACCACCACCACCACCACCACCACCACCCTGGAACCAGGCAAGCAAGCAGTTAGATGTAAGAGAAACAAGGCAACTGCACATCTTGGATCTTGGTAGCAGACTCTCCTGATGATCCGATGCCCTTTCATGGCTAAGCATCTTTGAAGCTGTAGTTAGATTGGTCTGCTATACCGGAAACCCAGCTACCAGCTGCCATACCTGTGCACTAGTGAAGGGGCTACATCTCCAGAAAACCCCAGCACTATGACATCATTCACACTGTCATTTTCAGCCCGTGCATTTTTTTTTTTTTTGTGGGCTTCTCTAGAGAAATCTAGTTAAGATTTTCTAGAGTGTCTGGTCATGCTGTGAACAGACACCGTGACCAGGGCAACTCTTATAAGGACAACATTTAATTGAGACTGGCTTACAGGTTCAGAGGTTCAGTCCATTATCATCAAGGCAGGAGCATGGCAGCATCCAGGCAGGCATAGTGTAAGAGGATCTGAGAATTCTACATCTTCATCTGAAGGCTGCTAGAAGAATACTGACTTCCAGGCAGCTAGGATGAGGGTCTTAAAGTCCACACCCACAGTGACACACCTACTCCAACAGGGCCACACCTTCTAATAGTGCCACTCCCTGGGCCAAGAAAATACAAACCATCACACAGAATCATCATGAGGAGCAATACTAAAAGGGAGGTCCTGTCCACCATACTCCAGGAATGTGCCTCGCACCTCAAAAATAGTTATAAAAAAGTTTTTAAAAACTCATAGTACAAAATAGGGTGGGCTGCCTCTCTCTCTCTGAGTAGCCTACATCAGTCTCTTTTGGAGTGTTTGCTTTGCTTTGTTTAAGAAACTGCTCAAACTCAGTTGAATGAATTCTTTCCTTTGAGAAGATGTGAGCCAGGCGACCTAACCCAGACCCCCACAGCCATTCCCCTTCAGTGCGACAGTGGAAAGTACATCACTAGACAGTTATCCATGCCAAACCACTCATGAGTCAGGAAGCAGCACCTTCTGCTAGTATACTGGGAAAGAAATTACTAACAATTCAGGTTGAAATCTTTATTCAACTTTCTATTTGGAAATTTTTTAAAGATGGAAGTTTTTTTTTTTAAATTTTTATTTATTTATCATATGTAAGTACACTGTAGTTGTCTTCAGACACCCCACAAGAGGACATCAGATATCATTACAGATGGTTGTGAGCCACCATGTGGTTGCTGGGATTTGAACTCATGACCTCTGGAAGAGCAGTCAGTGCTCTTAACCACTGAGCCATCTCACCAGCCCTAAAGATGGAAGTTTTAAAAAGCTTTTTATTATTTATTTATGTGGATGTGTGTCAGTGTGTGTGTCCGCCAAGGCAAGGAAGGTATGGACTCCACTTCAGGGGAAGCTGGAGTTCCAGGCAGTTGTGAGCTGCTTGACAAAAGTTCTGGAAACTGAACTCAGGTCCTCTGTAAGACCAATATGAGCTTTAAACCACTGAACCCTTCCTCTAGCCCAAAGTGGGAATATTTTAAAGAGAAAAAAAATTATGAAGTTGGTTCCTGTGGAGACAGAGACTAAATTTTTTTGAAACTACCAGATAAACAGTGTTTAAAGGGACCACTTTATCAGCAGTTAGAATCACCAATAGACAGATATCTTAGCTCTATGCTTGGTGCTCAGAAGCTAGTGGGACAATGTATTGAAAATAAAAAGGATGCATAAATACATACTTAGCTTATGGCTACTGTGGTGGTGGTTTGAATAGCTTATGGCCTTCATAGACTCACAGGTTTGAATGCTTAGCCCATGGGGAGTAGCACTATTAGAAGTGTGGCCTTGTTGGAGGAGGCTTGTATGCACAAGCTATGTCTAGTGACAGTCTCATTCTGCTTCCTATGGATCAAGATGTAGAACTCCCAGCTAGTTCTCCAGCACCATGTTGGCCTGGATGCTGCCATGCTTCCCACCATGATGATAATGGATTAAATCTCTGAACTGTAAGCCAGCCTTGATGAAATGGCTTCCTTTATAAGAGTAGTGTTAGTAATAGTGTCTCTTCACAGTAATGAAACTCAAACTAAGACAGCTATTCATAGATGTTTTAAGCTCCAGCTATAAACAAACACATCCCTGATGTTTTGATGTCTGCACTTGATTGTTCTGGTAGCTTTAACTTGTAAGATGCTTCTTTGTTGGCATGGGAAGGGCAACCTTGAGCTATTCTCTGGCTTCTTTTCATGGCTGCAGCTTCCTGGATCTCTGACACTTTAGAGTCTTAGCTTTGGAAGTGGAGTTTTGATGCTGTTTCACGGGCTTACTATGATTCCAATTTTGGACAAGTTCTTCAACCCTAGTATCTTCATCTTAAAAGAATGTTGTGCCATTTCTTGTCAATCCTACAGGGAGGGCTACGAGTCCTAACTTATATATGTGCTTCCTGGCTCACAAGAAACATTCAAATAGTACTGATTAAAAAAATAACAAAACAAAACAAAGCAAAACAAAACAAAACAAAACAAAACAACACAAAAACCTCTCCACCAGAACTGGCACAGAATTATCTTGCTTCTGATGCTGCCTACAAACCACATTGCCAGAATCAAAGGACATCTCCTTTTCAAAAATAAAAGGGGAAAAACTGACTATCCAATGTCCATGTGCCATGTTCTTTTATGAGTCTATTTTAAAAGTGTACATTCATCTTTTTAACAACTGTGGTTCTTGAGAACTTGGGAAAAGGAGGAAGGACTTGTTTTCACATTTAGGTGAGAAGATGGAGAGGAGAGATCAGTGAGTCCAAGGTGCAGTAGCCTCATCAGAGAAGACAGGGATGCCTGAGCATCGATTCTGTGCCAAGTGCTTTCTGTGTGCTTGATATGAGGACATCTTTATATCACTGGTAGATAAATGAGAACGGGGCCAAAAAGTCTTGCTCAAGGTTGCCTGGGGTGAGTTCACCCTCCAGCTTCTCATATAGTATGACTTTGGAGTAAATTGGTCCTTTAATGATGACCTATGATTTAGGAAGGGAGTACTTGTCACTTGCTGGGAGTGAGTAATGACCTCTACTGAGAGAGGTTATTGAGTGGCAAGCAGCACATGGATATAATTTCCACTCTAATCCTGACATACTTCAAAATGGCCTGTCTTCTGACCACAGGATTATCCTGTTCCCTGCTGTGTGAAGTAAATACTTTCTGTTAACTGTTAACTTCCTGCTTTGTGGTTTTGAAGACACAATGAATAGACTCAGGTGTAGCAGAAACCAGCAACTTTTTAATAAGTTTTCTTCAATGTCAGTAAATCCATTTTCTTCTCCATTTAAGAAGATTAAAATTCCAGTAATTACACTTCGCACCCATCCAAAAAAATTTAAGAAGATTACACTGCGGGGAGGGGCATGGAGCTGTCTAACATGTGCAAAACATATGTTCCACCATTGTACCCCATCAACCCCCAAGAAAATTAAATTCTAATGTTAAGACAGCCACAGAACTCACTCTGGAGCTGAGAATTCTGACCAACTGGAAAGGGAGACATTCTATGTGGTTAGTATGATAGACACCATTACCTGGGGTTTCAGAATCTCCTAAAGTTAGGATTCAGTGGCCATTAGGATTGTCACACATGTCAGAAAGTCAGTTACTGCATCTTCTATCACAGTCACCAACTCCCTGATCCTTTTCTCCTCTTAAAAACTGGCTTGCCTCTCAACCATTCTTTTTGTGTTAAATGTCAGCACTTCCTTAAGAAGACTGAGTAATAAAAAGTTTACTTAATGGAGACATTGGTTTGTCAAAAAGCACTGAGCATAGGAACACAACAAAAGCAAAAGAATTCATTGACTGGCATGGTGTGCCATATTACTGATGGTGATGGGAAGGGTAGACACTGTTGGCCATTGTGTACTGATACTCACTCACCACGGTGCGTTCCAGGGCTTTGCTAGACCTACCACTGGTTTCAACAGAGAAGTAGAAGGCATCTCTTGTTGCACTGCCACTGCCCTTGCTCAGGATGTAGTAGACCCACCTCTCATCAATGTCAGCTTTAAACAAGAATAGACACTATACTAAGTCACACGTGCACAACAGGAAAGGGGGTAACTTGTGCTCCATATGGTGTGGAAATGCAACACCATTTTAAATGTAGGTGGAGTGCTTTAAGTTTTTTATGTACATTTATTTATTTAATGTGTGTGTGTGTGTGTGTGTGTTATGATACATAAATGGAGGTCCCAGGACAACTTGCAGGAATCTGTTTTCCCTTCCCACCATGTGGGTTCTGAGGACTGAACTCAGGTTGTTAGTCTTGGCTGGAAGCACCATTACTTACTGAGCCACCTTGCTGACCAACAGATCTGTATTTTAAAGCTAGAAAGGCAAAAATAAAAGAACATTTTAAAGTGCTGCTATTAACATGTGGTCTGGGATACACTATACATCCAGGGCAACGTGCTGGCTATACATCTTTTATAGCATCTGGGCACTCTGTGAAGAGCCAGGTCAGTATGATCTTAAGTTTTGGTGTGAGCAGAAAGCTTGCCATAAGGACTAGTACCTGTTAACTCTTTGCCAAAATTAGTTTAAATAACAAGGTTATATCTTGAGAACAAAGAAAATGAGAATAGAGCTACTGTTTTTTCTTATTGTCTATAACCCTTGCCTTTAAACATCTTGTTCCTTAGATCTGTAGTTTTTTCATATTAGTAATCATTAGTATTTTAATGGCAATTTGTCATTAGGTAGAATTTATTTAAACAAACAAATTTTATAGAAACATATATGATTTCACCATTTTTAGAATCAATCTAAAAACGTAGCCAAACTAGGTTTTAAACACTGTGATGATTTGAATGAGAACACACACACACACATAGGCTCATATATCTGAATGCTTGGCCTTCAGTTGGTGGAACTGTTTGTGAAGGACTAGGAGGTGTGGTCTCTTTGGAACAGGTGTGTCTCTAGAGGTGAGCTTTGAAATTTCAGAAGAACATGCCAGGCCTAGTTGACTCTCTCTTTGCTTTGTGCTTGTGGATCAGATGTAAGCTCTCAGCTATGGCTCCAACAGTAGCTCCCTGCTGGTTGGAATACTCCCTTACATACAGACTCACTCTCTAAGACTGCAAGCCTCAATAAACTCTTTCTTCTATCAGTTGCCTTGGTGGTCATGGTGCCTCTTCACTGAAATAGAAAAGTAGCCAAGACAAATGCTCTCCATGAATGTTACTCTGCAATGACAGCCAGGTACATGTGTGTTGATGGTGGAACACATATGGTAGATCACTCCATGCATCTCTGCATCTCACGGGCAAAGCTACCTAAAGAAATAGTAAAAAGTAGCCCAAGGACCTCTGGTGCCATATAACCTGGAAAAGCAGGGGATTTCTTTCTAGTTCAGCACTAGCATTAACTCAAAATTTAAAAGAAAAATGATTTTAAAACAAAGTCCTTTGTACACTTAGGCTAACTTAGTTCTGTGCATTTCTAATAAATAAATTACATTTTTTTCCTACATTCAGATAGGAACTTACACTCTAGCCCAGTCTGGCCTGGTATTTGTTACACATTGGCATCAAACTTGCAATCTACTGCCTCAGCCTCTTGAGTGCTGGAATTGCAGGAGTGAACTTTCAGCTTTAGAAATTACTTATAATATCTTATGGTATACCAAAAGCTAAGGTGTAATTACAAGGTTCATTGGCTTTCTGTTAAGTGGCTCTTCTAATAAATAGTTGAAAAAGAACTAGATTTTTTAATGAGTAATTTTACATTATACTATGTTTTCTTTCTTTTTTAAAAATCAAAATTAGAGTCAGTACCATTTTACAGAGCTCTGAGAATGCTAATCCACTGAGGGAGATCGGCTATAGAGGCACCAGGGGAAAACATCTGACTGACCTTGTGTGAACATGTGGGTGCTCTCATTTCCAAGGCCAGCACTGACACTATAGCCATGCTGTGGTCCGCTGGTCACTTTATACTGTAGGAGTCTGTGGGGAGCATCCTGATGGATTGCTTGTAAGTACTTGTTGGTAACGAGGAGACCCAAGTGTCCAGTGTGAAGGAGCTTCAAGGCTGTGGCTCTCTTGTTGATGGCAATCTGTGGGAGCCTGTTGTCAAGGGGTCTTACCTGGATCCCCACTATCTGAGGCACATGTGTCTCCAGGGCAGTGTCTGGGAAGACACAGAAGCCTGTGTGGATGCCGTCAGTCACAGTGAAAGAGAAACTGTCTTCGACTGTCTTACTGCCATCGTACCAGTAGAGAATCAGGCTTTGTCAGCTCCTTCTTAGTGAAAGTGGTCACAGGATGGCTACCATTATACAAAATCCTGCCATGGATAGGATCCTGTGTGATGGTAAAAAGAATAAAATCAGCTGGAGTATCCTCATCTTCCACTGTCAACTGAGAAGGAGTGACCACTATGCTGCCCCCTCTTTGCAGATCTAGTGTTTGGATAGTCAAGGTAGGTATCTTGTTGTCCTTGTCTGTGATGAATACCCTGAAGATTCTAGACACAGAGCTGTGTCCCCCAGTCACTCTAAGCTAAAAGTGGTTCATCTTTACATCATCCTTTGAGATATGGGCAGAGGATATCTTGTTGCTGGCCAGTTGAAGCTGAGTAAAAGAAGCCATGGGCTCCCCAGGCTGGTGAGAGCATTCCAAGTAGCCTGTGCTGGGAGCTCGTGTGATGCTGCAGAGAAGTTGTTTACCAGGGCTGTGGATGTCACCGTGTTAAGCCGTTCAGTGGTGAGGGTCATTCTGTTACCTTCTGTCAAGGTGACTCTTGCTGGTTATCTCAGGGATGTCACTGTTTGAATTGCCAGTGGTGATATAGAAATAGAGATCTCTCAGAGGGTTAACCCTATCAGTCACATCAAAATTGGATCAACAGCTTCTCCCTGGCCTGTGTGGGTATAACAGATAAGATCTCTGTCAATTTCATCCTGGGTGAAATTCATCTCCATGGTGAGGCTGTTCCTCACATCTCCTCCTGGAGTCCTCAGTCGTCGCAGAAGCCGCTGTTGAAGCTCAGAGTGGAGAACAAAACTGAAACTCTTGTTATCTGAGTCAAGATCTATGCTCTGAGCAGATGACTTGAGATGATCTCAGAGTGTCAAGTTTCTACTTCAACCCATCATTGATGGTCAACTGAGGAACCTCATCATGCACCAAGATTACAACAATGGGCACCTTGTTATGTGTGGTGTGCCTGCCATCGCTCAGCCAGACCTCAAAGCTGTCCTCCATGCCCTTTGAGTCATCGTGTTCATAGGCAATGGAGGAGGGCTCCTGGATCTCCTGCAGGGTAGAGGTGTGGTGGGCTTGCTGCCTGTGGCCAGCTGCTGTGTGATGTGTCCATGCTAGGGGAGGACAGGGTGATGTGTCCATGCTGGGGGAGGACCGGGAGTCGACGGTAAAACTCATCTGGTGGGAAGTCAGCATCTACTCCATTGACCAGTGCAGTGTCTGTGACCCGGCTCATCCCCTGGAATACCTCAAACTCATAGGTAAAAAGTTCAGGCTGTTCATCATTGGTGGGCAAGATGGTTAGAGGGAGGAGAACATTTGGGGGGAAGTTGATGCCATCAGAGCAATAAAAGGTGAATTGATTTGCTCCTGGTTCTACTCTCTTGTGGATACTCTGGACATAATTGATGCACCTCACTCGAATATCCTCGATGAAGAAGGCACTGATGGAGCTGCCAGCCTGTGACACTTCTGAACCAGGAGCTGGTGCCAAGTTTTCCAGGTAGCCAGAGGATGGCTGTGCAGTCAGAGTGCAAAGAATTTCATCTTTAGAAGTCTCCACATCTTCAATGCTGACATGTTGTGGGGTCAAGGGGTTCTTCCCACCTTCATATACGATGAAGGGCTCTCCTATCAAGACCTTGGGGGCCATGTTGTCCATGGGCAGCACTGTCACTTCCACCAGGACCCTCTCCAGTATGTTGTCCCCCATGGCTCAGCGATAAGCATCATTGGAGAGGAAGAAGCTGAGAGCAGTATGAACCCTTTGGAAGCCAATTTCACCTCCAGTGTGAACACAGCTTACTGCTCCATCAAGGAGGTCCTCCTGGGTGACTCGTTCTGCAGGCAAATCGTCCACCAGAATCATGCCCAGTTTAGGCTTCTGCTCCACAATGGAAGACAGCATCAAATCCTTTCTGCCATGAGTAACACCCATAGTGATCTCAGAAGCTGTATTTTCAAGCACATCTAGAGAAATAGCCAATACTGGAGTACCTGTGATAGAGATTGCAGGACTTCTGTCAGCCACAGTGGGCTGCACAGAAACCTGAACAGTGATACGTACATGGTGACTCCATCACTTACCTCTAGGTAGACGATGTCACTGGTAGTCTGGTCTCTGCTGTGCTGATAAGAGATGTTCCCATGATAACATCAGCTAGCATAAATGATTCTCCTGGAACCATATATGTTTTAAAGTACTGAAAGTGTCCATACTGGGGACCCCAAACTAAAGTGAAGAAAATTTGACCAACATTGGTGTCAGGGTCTGAAACATTAAGTTCACCTCTGCCAAGAATAAAGCTGTTTTCCTCTAAGACAGCAAAGACTGTATTGGTGACTTTTGGTGGCTGATTGTTCAAAGGCTGCAGCAATAGTGTGAATGTACCAGGCACGCTGTTGCCTGCAGTGTCTTCCACCTTGTAGGTGAATTGTACAGCTCAAGGTACGATGTTCAGATTCTTCTGTGGGAGTCGATAAGCAATGTTTTGATGATTGACCTGGGCTTGGGTAAAATGAATGACGGGTCTATTTGGCGAATCAGTGAGCACGATTTCTCCAGCCTGGACTTGGTGGTTGCTGTCAGTATCCATTGGTCGTGTCAGTAGAGTATACCACAGGTTCTGTTCATCTGAGTTCTGGTCAGTGTACTGGAGGAACTTCTCGAAGGGAGTGAGCTGGTATCCTCTCACTGTCATTTCTAGGGTAGTTTCTGGAGATAGCCGAGGATTCAACTTATCTGCAGGTTGGATGCTGATGGAAAGAGGTGCTGGTTGGAGAGATTTGATCACAGTCATTCTGCACACGGAAAGCCAGATGGGCCAGTGTAGATGGGCTCTGTGGTCCAGGATGGGAGAAGAAAAGTCTCCCTTCTGTTATGTCTCACTCAGCCACTCAGTCACCATCTTCTCATAAAATCCCTCCTTTTTCACATAGTGCCAGTCACTGTGCAGAAAGGATGAAGGGGGTTCTGCCTGTCTCAGCAGCATGTTGCCTGGGTGCTGGCTTGAGCTGTAGAACCAGGGGCCAGATCTCTGCTTCTCTCGTCCTCTTTTTTTTTTCCTGGTGTTGGTCTTCCAACACAAAGGGGATAGCTGAGTTCTCGAAATCAGTATCTGTGGCACATAAGACAAAGGGGGATATCTGTACCACCTGCCCTTCAGTCACAGAGAGTCCCATGTGAGCAGTGACGCCTCATCATCTACAGGCATAGTAACAGGGAAGAGGAAGTCCACCTGGTGGTGCCCATCCTTCATCTTGAGGATGATGGTGTCACTGTAAGTCACTGCCGTCGTGCATGCTGGTACACTACTCATCCTGCACTTAGGTCTGCTGGTGTGAAATACTTGCACCAAGCATGTGCCCCACGCACCACCAGCTGCCCATGTTGCAAACCTCTGACTGTAGCAATTCTTATTTAGTTGGAATTATCTTTATCACTGACCTGAACGTTTTGGACACCGGACAAAGGCCTTGCCTGGCTTTCAAACACAGCAAGCCCTTGGCTGTAGCTAGCTATTGGAGCCAGAGTATTCATAGACTTCACCACCACATGAAGGCAAAAGGCTCAGAGGTGTCACCTTCTTCATCTATCACCTGCAGTTCGAGCTGAACGATGCAGTCCCCTTCTGAGCTCCCCGTTGCTGGTCGATAGGCAATTTTCAGTTCTCGAAGCTCTTTCTGGACAAAGAAAGAGACCAGAAGAACTTAACCCCTGTCGACCATGGTGTCCAGGTGGGGCCTCAGCGACACTGAGAATATTGAAGACTGGGTCATTAGGGTCTGACTCGCTGTCTTCTGCAGGCAGCGCATCTGGCTTAAGGGCTGTCAGTAAGGACTGTTAACTTCCGCCATCTTTAGAGCTGCAAGACTGGGTCTTGGTGCTGTGCTCCTGGCTCCCTTCTGGATTCTGACTTGAAGCTGGAAGTACTCCCGGGCCAGCACCTCCACTGACCTGGTACTTTGAGACTCTGGTCCTAACAGTTCCACTAGCATGGGCACATAGTTTCTGCTGGGTGAGGATGGTGTGTCAGTATGGTGGTAGCCTGGATAAAAGTCTCACAGTCGCCAGATGGTCCCTGGAGAGAGGGGTCCCAGCGGAGCCTACCAAGCACCTATACTTGGGGAGTGGTGTGCCAGCATGAGGAAGCAAGGTGAGCCTGCATCTGCTCCTGGAGGCAAAGTTTAGCACTCTCCTGTCGATGGCATGGCTGCAGCCTAGCAGTTTAAACACTTTCAAGGGCCTGTTGCAGGTCACCAGCTGAAGCTTGGGCAAGACTACATTCACATGCAGAGAGAAGGGCAGCACCAGCATGGTAGCATGCAGCTACCCTGCTGGTATCCCTGCGTGGTAGCGCAGCTGTATCCAGGTTCTTGCGAAGCTGGGCGAGCTGAAGTGAGTATACTTGACCTGGTGGGCCCCAAAATCACAGGGAAATTGGCGCGGGGAGAGTGCGCCTTGGAACCGCTGGAAGTCCAGCATGGTCACCTTGCACTGATCCCCTCCGCTGTACTCGAATCACCAGGTCCCTCAGTGGGTCGAGCCAAACCGAACGGCTCTGTGGCACTTGGAAACCGGGGTTTGCTATCAGGATGCCAGGGTTCTGGTGACTACTACCATCAAGCGTTCCCTAGGGAGGCAGGTAGAGCTCCCAGTAGGACACGTTTTCGCGACAAGTCAAAAGCAGGCAGGTGAGCGCCACTAGCAGCTGCGGAGACATTCCAGAAAGGTTCAACGAATCCTCAGCCATGGTCCGATGGAATTCTGGAATTGATACATCTAGAGGATGCCCAGTCCAAAGGAAGCTCTGCTTGTGGTTGGGGATGCTTGGATCTCCCCAGAGCTAGGAGCTGCTGCAGGTAACAGCAAGGGAAGGGCTGTCTGTTTTCTGCATTCCAAGTCTCCAGCTGTGCTGGTGCCAGTGACCACCCAGATGTGCCCATGCACACTCAGGGTTAGGTGCACCGCACCCAGGGAGCATGCAGAAACTCCACCTCCACTTCTCAGTTACCTTAGTATGTTACCGCCTTGGGTTGCCTGCCTCCGACTGTCTTCTCTGGATACTCTTTCCCCTGGGAGCCACAAAAGGATTGTACCTCAGGGCTGGGAAAGCGAGAGTAACTGCTCCTGAGTGAGTTCTGTGCGTGGGAGACACCACTGGCACCTCCATTCACCCAGGAGGAATAGTGTCTCTGGTAGAACAGAGCCGGGTCTCTCTTACCGCTGGCAGGAGTGCTTCTTCTCACTATAATTAAGTTTCACGTTGAACATTAAAAGAACTGGTGGGAGAAATTTTGCAAAAAGGATTTTCTGTCTGTCTGTCTGTCTGTCTGTCTGTCTGTCTGATTAAGCAGCTATATTCACAGAAACCCTGGCAGTTTCTTTTCAGGTTCTTTTTTTTTTTTTTTTTTTTTTTTTT
>NW_021620769.1:2849853-2868697 GCF_004785775.1 Grammomys surdaster | reverse complement strand
AAAAAAAAAAAAGGCTTCATCTGGATAACATAAACCCGGGATTGTCATCCATGAATTAATCTTTTGATCTTTCTGCAGTGTTGCAAATGGTTTGTTTACTTTAGCAACAGCAGCCAGTGCTGCCGCCACAGCCAGCACCATGCCACTGTTTTCAAACCAAGAATACCTTATGCTTGAAAGTGTTAATCTTCTCTCTGAACAGCCAACCTGTCAAGTGCGGTGATGTTTGTGGTCCACTAGAGCTGAACGCTACTCCACCTCATTAGCACAGATCTGTTCATATAGCAAAATTGTAAGAGATAGTACATTTTAAATAATGCATGTTTAAACTTAATTAAGCCATGTTAACCAGCACGTCCAGAAAATCTCTTTTAAACATTCATTTTTAAAATTTAGACACAATTATAATTCCATTATGCAAGAATGAAGCATTATATACCAGAAAGCTGGTAACTGCTTTATGTAAAGAATGAGAATCATAATCAAACATTTAAAATGGTTCTTGTTTGGAGACAGTGTCTCAGTGTACAGCTCAGGCTGGCCTCTATCCTATGATTCTCCAGCCTCAGGCTGTGAGTGCTGGAGCTCTAGGCATGCATCGTTTTGTCTGGTATAACAGGATTTTGTTTTTTAGTTTAAGTATATTAAATTTTACCGACTCAGCATTTAAGATGAGTCGTTTGGTTCCTGTCTAAGCGTCACTTCCTCCAAGGCGGTCTTTTGCACACACTCTTCTCCATATTAGAAACGAGAAGATGGAGAGCAGAGATGCTAAGTTATTATTAAGTCCGTGGTTTTGCTCTCTGACCTCTGCTTGGCATTCACCTTTCTGATCATTTTATATCTGGACGGGTCCCCACATCGTACCAGCTTATTTCTTCTGCCTTTGACTTGCTCTCTCCTTAGGGCACTCTGCTCTGTCTTTAGACACAGAGACTTGCACTGCTCATCAGTAGTCTTTATGGTTGATGTGGTCACACCTTTCTACTTTCCCTCCTCTCTTCTCATCACATGGTTCTGTCAACCGTGTCACTAAATGTCACATTCATGCATGTAGCTGTCAACTGAAGTCTGTCTTCCCAGGTAGTCTTAAAGTTCTATACCAGCAGGGAGAGTGTGGCAGTCACCACAGAAGCCTAAGAGCAGAAAGGAAGTGACTGTGCATTAATGACAGATCATGAAATTTAGGCGTTCATCAAGAAGCAGGTATAACAGCAGGTATAACTTTTCTCCTTTCCCAGAATGCACCAGCTCATCAGAAACTGCTGTCGGCTGTGCTTAGACCTCCCAGACTTGTCTTCTAGCCAAATCTTTGCATCATTAAATCTTTGTTGCCTCAGAGTAATTTCTTTTATCTGTGTTGTCTCTCTGTATTTCATCACCTCGAATTTATCGTTTGAACTTGAGCTTCCTTTCAAATCTATCATTAAGTAGGAGAGAAACAAAACAAAATTATAACGCATGTGCTCTGATCATATTTTGTAAGCCCTATGCCGTGTGATTCCTGCAAAAGCCTTGCAACGTGGCTGTGTCTTGTCTCTAATTTATATTCTATAATGAATTCCCACTTCATCCAGTGGCCACAGGACCTAAGTGGATTACTCCTCATAAAAGGATTCTTCAAATACTGCCAGGCCCACAGTAAGCACTCAATAAATGTAAATTATTATTGTAATTACAGGAAATTGAGATTTATAGGCATTAAACAGAAAAATTTACCTTGTAAATTAATTCCACTGTCACCAAAAGTGTGTCTCACAGGAAAAGATTCCTTATCTACCTTTGACATTCTAATAGGACGTTATGTCATGTACCATTACATAAGTAACTGGCTGTGCTCTGAAGTATGTAGAATGAGTGACACTCAATAAGATAAGGGGAGATATCCTGTCCAAATGCCCTGCATGTATTTGGCAGAGACAAGCTAGAGACTGAGAACAGGTAAGAAAGGGTCTGTCCATCTATCGAGGAGACACTACAACACCATTTCCTAATTCTGTAGGTGATTCCAGCCAAGACTAATTCTACTGATGTTTGTCAAAAGTATTTTTCTCTACCAGTTGGGGAACTGAGAGGGCTTAGACCCAGCATAAGGATGAATTCTTTGAATCTGACTGTTAGCCAATTGATTAACAATATACTTTAGCTCTGTGTACCTGGAGGGTTTAATCTAGTTGGCCGGGAACCACCAAGGGGTTCTAAGATGTTAGTGGACCTGGAATAGGGAGGCTACAAATAAAAACAAACAAAACCACAACAAAATAGAACAAGTGACAGCCACTGGCCGCAGAGGTCATTTGTCCCTTCTCAGAACTTCAGCTTCAATGGTGTTAGCTATGTTACACAGTCTGTATGGCCAGGCTGCTCTCTGCACAGGTCTGAGCAGGGTTCTCTGTGCCTTGAGGGATGGGTGTCTTTACACACTGCAGAGTGTTGTTGAGGACAGGCTCTGTCCAGTGCCCCCTCTCTACGCTGTTCCTCCTTTCCCACAGGATGTCAGTGAAACTGGGCCAAGGCTCCTTTTTCTAACCTTTTCTTTAATGTGACCGTCTCTGCAATGGTGTCTGTCTCACAATAAGGGTCACGCTGTGAATCACTTGGTGTTAGAACTTCACTAAATCTGTGAATTGCAGAATTTAACCCATATGACCATTCTCTAGTTTCCCTCAAAGTCACCTGTCTTTTACCCGTGCATAATTCACTCCTTCCCTCCCACTACCTGCAGAAGTCTCAACCACCATAGCGTCCATTGTAAGTACAAACACAGCATTTCAACACCGAGGCAAGACTCAAGACATGGTTCTTCATGGGACCGAATTCCTCTGCAGCTGCAAACCCAGGGTGCCAGACGATGGGTTTTCTGTTTCTAAAATGTAGTGATGAAAAAAATAAAATAGAACTCAGGGGCCAATGCCTTATGACAAACCGTCTGTAGCTACTGGCACCATTTCTTTGGAGAACAGCGACTACTATAAATGGTGAATTAATTAATTTGTTTTAAGGCCTTTTCAAATACATTTAATAAACCTAGATAAAGTTTATTAAGCAGTTTAATTTAACAGAAAAGCTGAGTTAATTATTTGTTTAAAATTAATGTATAATTGTCACTTCAAAGCCATTTTTTAAAAGAGACTGATAAACAGCAGCATGAAGATTGAATGTGTGAAGTTTGTACGTGGATAGTGACTGGCATGCGCCTGTTCTCAGTGAGGACGGGTAGTTCCCCTACAGCACTTGACAGGGCTCTCAGCACACGACACACGCTTCATCTTCTCAAGCTCCCTAAGCACAGGTGTGGGAACTTTGAGATCACTTTTCAAACATGGCTTAAGAAAGAAACCCATTTTCAAGTTGAAAGTAAATGGCGTTGGGAATTTGGAGAGCTGGGACGATTAACGCGTGTTGTAGGTCTATGTTTGGATAATGGGAAGCAGCATTACATTCAGTTCTTTACAGGGCTAGATAGGTAATGTAAGACACAGTGGCAGGAGGAAATGAAGGAAAGGTATGTCTTAGACTTTATTAGGTGAGCATAAAGCATACACTTTACACCTAAGGCATGATTCTCGTACACGAAGGGTTGAATGTTGTTTCACAGAACACCTTTTGTCTTCTAAAAGAGTTTTTGGAAGATGATACATGTCTGAGGACTATGTAGTCCACTAGGCTGTATGTCATCATGGGTTAGGGGGAAAAGCCTTTACACACATTTTATTTCATTTTTAATGAAAATCATAAATTATCTTTGGTATGAAGCTGTGTGTATCCCAAAGTAGGGGTGGCAACGAGGCACTTAGTCTCTGTTGCAGGGGGGTGTGGTGAGGGACAGGCTGTGATGCTGCAGGGGTGTGTGGTGAGGGACAGGCTGTGATGCTGCAGGGGTGTGTGGTGAGGGACAGGCTGTGATGCTGCAGAGGTGTGTGGTGAGGGACAGGCTGTGATGCTGCAGGGGTGTGTGGTGAGGGACAGGCTGTGATGCTGCAGGGGTGTGTGGTGTTGTACAGGCTCTGTATGATGTGGGCTGGTTTTTAACATTATATACAGATTGTCGGTCTAGAACAATACCAAGTGCCGCATTACTCTATTGTAGGGAATTGTGGGTAAGGATGGTAGGATATTTTAGGGGAAGCAAAGAGGGAGGAAGGGAGTAGATGCATATTTAGAGGGTCAGAAGCAATGGAAAGGAAGAGAAGGCTCACAGGGAGAGAGAGAATGAAGGACTCAGAATCGAGGATCCAGAGGGAGGAGGGTCCTGGACCTCCAGGCTGTCTGACATCTGTTGCTTCCGTTTAAAAGTTTCTGTACATTACGTAGGGCCAGATACTTAGTAGGTGCTTATGAGTGCTTTTACTTGTTTGTTTTAAAGTAAATCATTCTAAAGGTATCTCCTGTATATGCTGTATATAATTATGCTGTCATAACTATCTGTACATAATTATCTGCTGTTTTATTTGTAGATCTGATCAGGCTCAGTTTTAGCTTCTGTATATTTTCTGGAGGAATATGGTTTTCAGTGTGAGGATTTTTACCTATTTAGAAATTCTTCCTTTCTCCTGCATTTTATCTATTTGGTTTGTGTGTGTGTGTATGTGTGTGTGCGTGTGTATGTGTGTGTATGTATAGCTGATTGCATTACAAATGCTAATTGTGTTCCTCCAAAAAACTGTTTGCACAAGAGGGTTTGCACATAGCTTTTGAGAGCTTGCTCCCAGTCAGTTCTGATTGGTAAATATAGATGCCAACAGCCAATAGCTGAGGAGGACAGACAGAGGCAGGATTTTATATATATGTGTGTATGTGTGTGTACGTGTGTATGCATGTGTATGTATATGTGTGTATGTATATATGTATGTGTGTATATGTGTATGTATGTGTATGTGTGTGTGTGTGTATGTATAAGCACAAGCACTGGAGTGCTATAGTGTTCTTGTGGTGGTCAGAAGACAACTTGCTAGAGTCAGTTCTTTCCTTCCTCCATTGCCGGAGGTGGCGCAGGGTAGGGAGGGCCTGAGGATTGAACTCAGGTCTTCAGTCTTGGAGGCATTGCCCTTATCCACTGGTCTTCATTACGCTATTTAGAATAATCAAGATGGCTTTTGTGTCAGCTGCAAATTGTGAATTTCAGTAATCTGAAACAGCTGCAGTGGGAGTGGAGGGAGCCCTCCAGCTGTCCTCATTGCTGGTTACTGCCACCGAAGCAGCTGATTTCGGGTGACATAACCTGTTTATTATTCATTTAAACCGTCTGTTGAATCAAGTTATGAATAGTCAGTTTGGTTTTCTCAGTGCACGCGTTATTTTCAGTTATATTTCTCTTGATTTATCTGTTATTAAGATGTTTCCAGAGCTCAGTCCCATTACGTTCGCATGTGCATTTTAAAGTATCAGTTGTAAATTAGGATGCGGTTGGTAATTGCATAGTGATTTGAATTCATGAGCTAAGTTTGTAAATTGAGAAAGAATTGGATCTTTTTCTCAGGCTTGGCGGAGCCAGAGAGCTTCCTATCACATAAAAAGTCCCGGGGGACCCATAATGCACACTGGTGAGCACTTGCAAAATGAGTTTGATGAAATAATCTAGTTTGGAAATACAAATACTTTTGTTGTCTTAGAAGTTTGGCTACCAACCCCTCTGAACTGTGACGTAACCAAAGACATGTCAGGAATATTTCATGCCTGGCATGATTAGATCCCTTTGAAATGAGAAATTTGTATCATTGCCAGAGTTTGTGTCCATGCCTGTGGATATTCAGCATGGTCACACTGCACTCCCAGCTGTGAAGCTCTGGCACCTAGCAGCTTCAAGCAAAGCCCAGTCTACCCACCCACATGTACCACGACCGCCACTGTCAACAACAGCAGGCACGTTGGAGCCCATTCTTTGATGTTGAGGATGCTAATGCCATATTCTGTGCTTCCAGCTTAAGTCATTTTTGTACAATTATTGAAGAAGCACCTTTCCAGCAATTTTTGTCTCATTGAAATTTTCTTGAAATGTCAAGGAAAGCTGTAAAAACATGGTTCTCATTTACAACCGTATTTCTGCCCGAGTCAGAATTCCTATGTCTGTGACATCAATATAGAGTGAGGGAGGTAACTGGATTCTGAGCAGGTATGAAATGCTTCAACTTAAATGCTAACTGACTGGGACTCCTGCAGTTGTCCTTGGTGAGGTTTGCTGTCTCTGCTGGTGATCATGGAAGAAATCTGGCCATGTGAAGGCCTGGACCCTGTGTTAGCCATGTGTTAGCCATGATCCCATGGTAAAGAGTCATACTTGTGCCCAAACTTGAGATTGCAAGCCTCTTGCCTCAGTGTCGAGTGCTGGGATTACTGGCATGTGCCACGAGGCCACGCCGAACACCTTTTAAGAGGTCTGGGTTTGCAGAAATACTTAGTGAAACAATCATATTTTAGTAGGTTACAAGGAATTTTAATGTAGACTAAAATAAAACAAATCTCCCTATTGGATTTTAAATGCATGTTACCACTAGAGATGGAGAATACCAAACATTCATACTGAAACAGTGAATCTGCATTCTAGGAGATGCAATTTACAGAATTCAACAAAGTTTCTTATTTTACATTTAATCTGCAGGAAAGACTGTGTGGTGATTGCCAAACCTGTTCTCCACTCTGAGCACTTCCCCCGACCACTTCGTCCGGCTTTCCTGGTAGTCAGATGTGACCACATGACTTGGCTGAGTGAGTGGAAATGACCCATGCTATCTACAATCAAAGTCACAGAGACCCCTCACATGTGATGTCTCACGCTCTCAGAGATGCCTCACATGCGATGTCCTATGTTCTCACAGAGACCCCTCACATGTGATGTCTCACGCTCTCAGAGACCCCTCACATGTGGTGTCTCACGCTCTCAGAGACCCCTCACATGTGATGCCCAGTGCTCTTTTCCACTTCTAGGTGGTTGGAATGGATATGATCCAACAGGGGCCCTGGAAACCTGGCATAGAAGAATAGAGCCTGTGTCTGAAAGGGCTCCATGTCCCAGGCATTGCATAGAGCAAAGCTCGGTTGTTAGAAAGGTTCAGGCTAGACAGCTTCAGCTGTATCCTATACTCACCTTGATAGAACTAACAAAAGCTGAGTCTAACCTCATTCAGGCCCTTCTGTGGAAACGACATCTTGTTTTGTTTTGACAAGCTCTGTAGTCAGTCTTTCCCTGAGAGTTAGCCTGGTTATCTTTCCTGTCCATCCCCTAACCTTGTGAAGGGGAGGACAAAGTCCAGGGCAAACTGATGTTAGTAAAAGATGATCCAGAAGGTCAGACGGCCTCTCATACTTAGATTCAGCTGGTGACAAAGTTGTGGGCTGAGGACAAGAGATGGAAATCAACCAAGAGATGAGATGGTGCTGTAACTTTCCAAGCAAAACAACCGCATCCGGAATCACAGCGGGAGTCAGGTACAGAGTAGGCGGGGATCCGAGGGAGGTGTGGGGGGAATGTCAGTTCAAGGGACAACTTTTATAAGACCAAGGATTCCAATTGGCTAGCTCTCTTTTGCACAAAGCTTGCTAACCTCCTGGGCAGGCTGATGGAACACTATACTTTTAGTCATTTCTCTGCTAAGGCCACTGAAATGCTTCTTCTCTCTTAATTTAAGGAGTATGATCACACACCCTCAACTAGACTCATCAAAGCTAGCCTTATGCTCCACAGGAAGCATAAATATTGTGGCTGTATTCTTATATTTTCCCATTGCTTTTATTTATTACCTCTTGGACAAAGCCCGGCATGATCTTTTGAAACCTCAGCTACCCTGACTGACACTTCCTCCAACAAGGCCATGCCTCCTAATCCTGGCTGAACAGTCCATCAACATGGGACCAGACATTCAAATGCATGAGCCTTTGAGGGCCATTCTCATTCAAACCACCACACACCTTCTAATTATTTATGTTTGTATCAAGATAAATGCTACTTCTAGCCTTCATCAGAGAAGTCTCTCTACACTGAAAGGTGCCAAATACAGTGTCATATGACTGTTCAAGGCTCTGAAAATGAGTGACAGTTGAGTGTGTATCCATAAACAAAGCATTGATACTACCTCCTCTAAGACTTGGAACATTGCAAAAGGGGTTGAACAGAATGAAAGGTCACCAAGAATGCAGGAAGAAGGGCTATGAAATGTCACAGTCTGAGCTCGATCAGCCATTTCAGCCATAAGCACAATGCAGCCATGCTTGCCTACTGAGCCTGTACAAGAAAGGCTCATAACTTTCAAAGGCAGTTATGTATGGGGGATGGCTTCAGAGGCCTGCCTACAACTATTGAACTAGTGGCTGCTGATAGGTTCTAGGAAATAGAGAGTTACTGCTATTAGTCGTGAAGCCACTGGTGACCCAACCATGCTCTAAACCATGGGACACATGGAAGGCCCTGGTTAAACCCAGTGAGTCTTCAAACAAAACTTGACAAAACCACATGAATATTGAAAAGGGATTTGTTGAGTGGAGAAGGGGATTGATAGAGGTGGGACAGAGACCAGGGAGGGTGCAGTGACAATAACCAGAATGCTGGCTACATGTATAAAAATGCTGAAGAACAATAATTACACAGGTAGAAGTTAAGAGTTGGCAAAAATAGTCTATGTTCTTAGTGTGTTACATATTCCCCTTTACTTTTCTGTTGAAGTTGGTCAGAGCAGCTGTCCTAGGAAGAGTCCATCTGCTTATTATTTTAATAGCCTTAAAATGATTTATCTTGGGAAAATATTTTATATCCAGTAATGTAATATATGAAAGATGGGAAGTGTAATTTGAAGAAAAACTTGGCTACCTTCTAAGATCAATTGGCTTAATTTTTTCAGTAATTCTAATAAATACATACAATCATATTTGGGTTGTTTGCAATGTCCTTCAAAGCTCTATGAGGGTGACTTCACTGAGTCACTCTCAAATGGAAACAGTTTTTCCCTGTAGGAGGGATAAGCGCTGTGACAGAGTTGAACACTGTGCTGAGCCCAGGAAGACCTCTAGTTCTGATTGGATGTAAGAGGGAAAGTCTCTGAGCATCCTTACACATGGTTTAGGGAGGAGAAGATGCTCACTTCAGAAAGAAAGGGCAGCCTGCATACAGGAACACACCTTTCCTAAGCTGGGCAGTTCTATTGAATGTTAAGAATACTCTTGGTCATTTGAGACAAGGTTTCACCGCGCACCTCAGGACCACCTTGCCCTCAAGTTCTTCCTGCCTCTGCTGGGTTTGCAGGCTCGTATCACCATGCTCAGCTAAATAGTAAAGCTTTAACATTGTTTTCTGTAACTAAAATTTAGCATGCGCATGCTCCTCTCTCTCTCTGTGTGTGTGTGTCCCCATGCACAGCATGCACAAACTGATATTCTTTCTCTCAGTATCTATCAGAGAACGCTGTACATATATCTGAGGTCAGTTAATAAAAACTCAGTTGTGCTGGATCCCAAAGTCAGCTGTGATTCAAACGACAAAGACAGCACCTTGTTTATCTCTACTTTTGTGGGATGCTGTTCCCCACAAAACACACAAGCTAGTGTCAGTCTACCTCACCAAGTGTGTCAGGGAGATAACTGGAGGTGCCCTGTGCTAGCATCAATTTGTCAAGTTTGTGGATGACTACAGATTCAAATTGCCATACAGTAACAATGCAGTAAAATATTAACAAGGAAATGCAAATAGAAGGTTCAAGCAGATCCAAAGAAAGTCTCTGAACCATGAGGAGAAAATGCCCATGTTTGATAGGGCTTCAGATTTAATGAGAGGGTTCAAGGGCGACCTACAGACACAGTGGCACGTAAGTGGTGGTTGTTACACTCAGAGACTGATGTACTAGAACCATATCAGGGAAGCAGGGTTCCTCCCAAATGGAAAACTCTGACACAGTGGGCAGTGTCAGAGACACCTTCTCAGCAATACTCAGCAACAGGATCAACAGCGACATGGACTCTGCGCAGGGCCAGCCCCTGCTCCACAAGGGGACTACGACGTCTGCTGATGGAATTCATCTCCAGTCAGAAGTGAGAATGCTCAAAGGCAAGGACGGGCTATGGTTTTTAAATGACCTTCAATGAATGTTATTGACTCTTTGCCGAGGCTTTGATGGACTTCAGAGTAATGAGGCAGTGTTTTCTACTTTCTGACAGGCTGTTCAGCCTTTTAGAAGCCATGGATTCATTAAAAATGTGGAGAAATTAAATCATTTATTCACCCATTGCTAAGGATCAACAATGGTAACATTTGTTTTAGATTTAAGACAGTAGTCAGAGCAGAAAGCCCTTGGTTTGCTCTACAGTCCTTCCTCCTGTTAGGAGGGAACCTGACCTGCAAGCTGGTTCATATCTCTGCAGGACTTAAAACCTTGGGCCTCTTGTGGGACTGCGTAAGGGTATCCTGGGTCATGGTTGAGCAGGTGCCTAGAACCCCGAGATTCTGCGTGGAATTCTGTGCAAGAACGGCAGGAGTTCAGTCCCCCCCATCATCCAGGATCCTGAAAAGCAGTCAGGTCTCCATAGATTCACATAGGCCAGGCTATAGGCCTCAGGCCCTAGGGATTTACATACTAATGAAGGCCAGAGGGCAGAGGAAATTAAGCATGCCTCCCCCAGATCCCCCCCCCCATCCTCCCCCTTTCTCTCTCCCTATATAACTCGGGACTGCCCTGAGTTTTTGGGGTACACCTAGATCCATCTATTATCCGCCATGACAATAAACCTTTTTGGAACCAAGGACTTCCTTGTGTTACTGGGGCCTGCCGCCGCCAAGGCCCTTAGGCCGCTGGAACCATAGGACTTCTTCCCTAATATGGGACCTGCCACAGGGGCGGAAGCCCCTCCGGGGCTTGCGCCGCTGTGGTGGCCTTCTTAAATTTTCCCCACAGCCTCTGTGTATTGCATTCAGAAGCTGCAGCACAATTTTGTCTTCTCAGCATTCAGGTGAATCAATTTAGCTTCTTTCCACTAAGTATTTATCTTTTCTTTGTTTGTTTTCAGACAGTGGTTAACTGTGTGGTCTCTGTGTGGTAGAACTCACAGAGACTGCCTGCCTTTGCCTCACTCGTATTGAGATTTAAGGTAGCTGGCACTATTCCTGGCCATTTTTCTCATTTTAAAAATTAATTTTATATATTATTATAAGTTGATTCTATATATATTTGATACAGGTTGTAATTTAACCTATATTCTATGAAATGTGTGCTTTCTCCAACCTCAGCTCGTAGGCAACTATGATTTGTTATGGAATTTCTGGGATGTACTTTAATGTAGATTGAATTCCATTTTTCTCAGTATGAACAAAATGGAGTACCCTCATTGGTTATTTGCTATCCTGTTCTGTTAACTGTCTTTAATGTATTTGACCTGTTGGCGTTTTCCCTTCGGGTTTTAGGAACTCTTAAAGCAAGCGTATGTAACTTTGTTTCCTGCGCTGCTTTTCTCTGTTTATTATCTTTTCACCGTTCCGACTTTATTGGCTTTCTTTTAAATATAAATATATATATTGGCTTTCTTTTAAATATATATTTAAATATTAAATACATTAAATATTTAAATGTATTTAAATATACATATATTTATATATTTATAATATATATTTAAAAGAAAGCCAATAAAGATGAAACAGTGAAAAGAGAATAAATATACATATATATATGTACACACACACACGCGCACACACACACACACACACACACAGACAGACACATTATGTAGCTCTAGTTAACCTGATGGCACATAGCTAAGACTGTTTTTGAATTTCCAGCTATTCTCCTGACTCAGTCTACTGAATATTGAGTTTATGAGATGAGTGACTGTCTTGTGATGTCATTGTTAAGTTCCTTCCCTTGAGCACTCACTTAGTTTCTTCCTACTTTACTGAGCATGCTTGGAGTTCAGGTCCCTCTGAGTTTTAATCTCTTTTCTTAACTTATTAATATATTTATTGGTGAGTATATTGTTTGGCTACTACAAAAGTGCACTGGCCCTTTAATTTCTGATATGGTGGGAGGAACCTAACTACGGCTCCAGGGATCTGACCCACAAAGTGGGAATTTTAACCACCAAAGTTACAGCTATCAAAATGTATCTGTAGTTTCCTTGGTTACCACATATCCTACTCCCTGTCTACTAATCCCAGAGGACCCTAACCATCATAAAAGGGGGGATGTAAACAAGATCTTCCTTTTCTCTGCCCACATCTGCCTCACTCCTCACTGAGACATAATAAATACCAAATAGTGTGTTTTTGTAACCCGACAGAGAGAAATGATCCAGTTTACATAGTAGAGCCTGTTCACCTTCAGTAGCTTACTAATAACTTCAAACTAACTGTAGACTTTTGTGTATCTATTTTCTAGAGCAGTGAGGGTAAATGCAATCAAAGACTCTTTGCTACTCACTTCATAGTTGGTCAACGACTACAGATAAAAGGCTCAGAACAGTCAGTGTAGCAGGGGAGAGAGGAGCGGTCAGAAACACTTCTTCAAAAGGCTAGTCGAAGGAACTGAGTTAGAGGAAATAGAGTGCTCTCAGGGATCCTTCTGTCACCCATTCCACAGCATACGAAGTACAGAGATTGAGGTGAGGCAATTCAGAACTTTTTAAGCAATTCGACACAGTTTCTTGATATGTTTTAACACACTGGAAGACATATTTGTCTGAAGTAAATCAGAGCTGAAAACCAGGTCCTCATCACTGGAAATTTGAGATGTACAAACCAGGTAGCCTTGAACATTGTTATACTGAGAAGCCATTGAACATGCTAACTCTTTACTGAGTAGTTCGATACAATATAAAGTATTCAAAAGTCGAATAGATTTCATGATTTTCAAAGCAGTTTTCGGTTGATAGAAAAAGAAAGAGGGAGGAACAACGTTCCCAGATCTCACCTTGTGTCACCAGTGGCGTGTCACTCCAAATGATGCACCTACCCACCCACAATCACTACACTTGAATATCATGGTGTACACCCATGCTTTGTCTTTCCAGCATCCCAGCAGCACGCGGTGTAGTGAGAACAGAAGGCACAGGAGAGAGAAGAACACACATTTCAGGACAGGTGACACCAGGGACTCATGCTCACATGCAGAGCACTTCCTGTAAATGCTGTCACAAATCCTGTCCAAATAGTGTGGCTCTGTCATACTTTTCAAATCATGACCTCCAAATGAAAAAAAAATTCAGTGTAAAAAACTGTTCAAGAATCCAGTTTATTTTGTAATGCATTTTATTTACTATATTGTTCAAGCAATGCAAACTCAAATAGAAAATTGAAAATACTATTGCATTGAAAAAACAAGGTCCAATGACAAGGAAATAGAGATTTAAATAATGCACTGACCAAAGATGTTCAAATCCAGATGAACACTAAGGTCACAGAAGTGGCATGTGACAGGGAGGAGATGTGGAGAGTAGGGAGGGGTTCAGTATAACTAACAGTTTCTTTAGAAAAGAGTCAAGAACTGGTGAGATGGCTCTGTGGATAAAGGGGCTTGCCTCCAGTGCCTGATGATCTGATCTGAGTTCAATCTTTGGAGCCTATAAAAATAGAGAAAGAAGAAACCAGTTCTACAAAGATTTTCTCTAATTTATACACACACACACACACACACACACACACACACCCCAAAATGTCTTATAAGTCTTCAAAGAATTCTAAGATCCAACAAATAAAAGAAACCCATTTTAACATCTAATAGATGACAGAAAGGAAGGTGAAGCCAATCCATTTTAAGGTAAAGATAAAAGATTTTTTTCTGACACTCCCTAGTCCTCTGTGCATGCCATGGCTAGCATTTTCCTTGTTTGCTGCAGAGCAGGTCAAGTGTCTGCTACTAAGAGATTTCCCAGAGCTTTAACTCTGTGCTCGGAATGACTAGTTGATATTACAATTCTAGGTCGGCATCACATGGAAATACAGCATCTGTGGGCGGTTTGCAGCAGAAAATGAAACTTGTAAATAGCCCTTTAATTTATATTTCACAATAAGAAATTCATAACATGGTCTGGAAGCCTTGGGTGCAATTTCAAAAGAGAAATGTATGTGTAATCCAAGAGCTGGGGAAGCTTTAAGGTTTTAACTGAAGCTGAAGGGATGATTTATTTGCTTTAAATCTAGATTTATTAATGTATGGTTTTGAAATTAAAATAAGCTTTTTAGATCAACAAAATGGAAGTAGCTGCAATTAAAAGATTATTTATATTCTTTCTCTTTTTTAATGGCTCCATAATGAGCAATCTATTTCCAGATACCAACTGATGGGCTCTTAGGCTGAATCAAATGTTATTATTTTTCATCTCTCTTGTGTACATGGGTTGAGGTCTACAATAGCGATGTTTTATATTACTGAAACTTTTTTTTTGGTCAATGTTTGCAAACAGGAAAAGGAATTGTTTCTAATTACAATCACACACACACACACACACACATACACACTTCGGATAAAACACACTTTGGATAAGGTTCATTACACACACAAAAAATGAGATTTTACAATAGTCAGATAATTTTGCATTAGTTGACTGATCCCAAGTCCATGCCAATGCCTAAGAAGCATTGTCTGGTGCTTTCATGCAGAAGTCCAAGTAGATACAATCTAAGGAAATGAATAAAGGCTGATAGTGGCCTACAGGCTGGAAAGCCCTACTTCCAGGCCTTATGTAGTTCCACTATGCTGCTAGAAACATTGAGTATTTCTGATTTAAAACCGAAGGTCACCATAAACTGAAGTTTTCAGAAAGGAATTACAATTGTGTTAAACATCTCACAGGGCTGATTGTTTGTGGAGTGCTGGCATATTATAGATTGAGAGTCAAAATTATCTTGGCCTATCTTTGGGACTCTAAATAACCATTGGTTATTTATGCAACAATGCATTTGCTACTTTTAGCCACACACTTTTCAAATGTACAGACAGACCCGAGATTCCACCCACCCCCACGGGCTAAGAGTGTCATCAGGCAACATCTGAGACCTATGGCAGAGTTCCTGGCTTCACTACCCTGTCTATTTGATATCTCCACTAAATGTACTTTTTAAAGTGTCTTGATTTATGATCAATTTTGTTATATTACTATAAAAACTTCATGAAGCTGTTGCCACACTGAACAGTGTTTGGGGGATAATCTAAATTTGTGTCCCCGGACCTTAACCACTCCTATTTGGCTTCAAAATAAACTATCTCTTATTTCCTTAAATGTGTGAGCTCTGTTTTTGTCAGCATTTGAGCATTTCCTTGTAGGAAAGGGAAGGCAAAATATACCTGGATTGAAGGATTCTTTCACGAAGCCCAACATAAAACTTGTTTTTATTTTATGTACTTGTGTGAGTGCCTGTATGTATTTGTGCTTGACAGATACATGACCACGGAAGCCAGAAGAGAAGATCAGATCTCAAACTAGAGTTACATGCAGCTGTGAACAATCTCATGTGGCAGCTGGGAACAGAATACAGGTCCACTATGAGAACAGCAAGTGTCCTTAACTGCTGAGCCACTTTTCCAGCCTTCACTCATTTTTATTGTTAAATAATGTTTCACTGTGTGAATGTACTGTTGAAGGGAATCTTGAGTGATTCTAATTTTCTGTAAATTCTAATGATGGGCAGGGTCTAGATAATAACATAGGGTGGTACATAACCTAAGAGCTAGTAATCAATACACGAAGGGAAACGACACGGGCTAGAGCAGCCTGACAGAGCACGAGACCTCTCTGAAAGCCCTGAATAAAGGCTCACTGAAAAGCAGAAAACCCTTGGACACCCAGATGCTAAACACTCTGACCATTTTCTTTCTCCTCTTACCAACTAACCCCTGACTATCTGTCTTAGTCAGGGCTTCTATTGCTGGGAAGAGACACGATGACCATGGCAACTCTTACAAAGGAAGACATTTAACTGGAACTGGCTTACAGTTCAGAGGTTCAGTCCATTATCATCATGGTGGGAAGCATGGTGGCATGCAGGCAGATACAGTCCTGGAGAGGTAGCTCAAAGTTCTACATCTGAATCAGCAGGGTTTAGGAAGAGACAACCACGAAGACCTGGCTTGAGCTTCTGAAACCTCAAAGCCTGTACCCAGAGACACCTTTTTTTTTTTTTTCCAACACCACCACATCTACTCCAACAAAGCCACACCTCCTAATAGTGCTTCTCCCTCTTAGCCTATGGGGGCCATTTTTTCAAACCACCACACTATGCTAGTTACATTTAAGCTGGCCAAGGCAACTTAGAGAAGAAAGAGTTCGTTGGGTTTATGATTTCAGAGGGTGAGTCCATGACCATGATGGCAGGGAGGATGGCAGTATGCAGGTAAATATAGAGTTGGCATAGAAGCTGAGAGCTTGCATCTGATCCATAAGCAGTAGAAAGCTAAGTGGGAATGGCATGGGCCTTTTAATCATCAAAGTTCACTCCCAGTTACAAGGCCACACCTCCTCCAACAAGGCCACACCTCCTCCAACAAGACCACACCTCCTCCAACAATGCTTCATATCCTAATCCTTCCCAAACTAACTGGGGAACAATAATTCAAGTATATACACCTATGGGAACCATTCTCACTCAAACCACCACAACGCCTATGCCTTCCAGGGGCTTCACACAGCTCGAGCCAGAGCAGAAGAGGTTCATGGATGCAGTTGACTCTGACCCACTCCCACTGCACAGAGGGCTGGAAAAACTATGAGCAATAGTTTGTGGATGGAAACCCCAGGGTAGGGTGATACTTGGGAGAGGGGTGCCCTCTCAGAGATGAAGAGGAGGAAGTATGGGGGGAAGAACTCTGAGAGGGAGGACCAGGAGGGGGCAACTTTTGGGATGTAAGCAAATAAAAGAATCAATTAATAATAATAATAATATCAGATGGGATGGAAGATTCTAGGAGACAAGCCCCTTTAGATCAACTGAACAAAGCTCATATAAATTCACAGAGACTGAAGCAGCAAGCTCAGGACCTACATGGGTCTGCACCAGGTCCTCTATGTATATATTATGGCTTTTAGGTTAATATTTTATGGGATTTCTGGATGTGTGAATGAGTGGGTGTCTGATTCTTATGACTTCTCCTGTGTTCTTTCCCTGCTGTTAATTATTAGTCTCTCTTGGTGTGTATTTTCAAAATTGCTATTATTAGACCAAAGAGAATGAAAAAGGTAAAGACTCCTGAAGGATTTGCTCTTGCCACAGAATTACATCTAAATTCCTGATATCTATGCCACTAAGAGCTTGCTGTTTGTTTCAGCATAATTTCTACCTGTATATGTATTTATGTATATATACATGGGTATATGTAAAATATATTAAATGCATTGCAATGCACATTAGAGTCTTTAATTGGCAGTTATTATTAGCACATATCCATCATAAGTTAATTTGAAAATAAGACTGTATATATCACAAGCGATCAGGCAAATATTTGAGATACTTAGCATATCTTTAGTTCATACATTTTTGTTTCTGAATGAGAAAAATAAACATGTTTATTAATTTATGTTTTCCTCAATGATAGTATACAAAAATCTGCTTCTAAAAATGTGATAACTTGTTCCCCCTTTAGATATAGGATAATTGTTGTTTCAAATGTGTGTTTAAATTACTCAGTTATGTCTTTAATACAGGGCAGTTCTTTAGCATAAGTACATTGCTTATGAAAATCAAAAGTTTGTAGATTGTTTGAAAAAAAATTATGCTCCAGTTTCTTTCCCAATAATGGTGTCCCATTTTCTTTCTTTCTTTTCTCCCTCCCTCCCTCCCTCCCTCCCTCCCTCCCTCCCTCCCTCCCTTCCTTCCTTCCTTCCTTCCTTCCTTCCTTCCTAAGATTTATTTGTGGGGCATGAAGTGGCATAACTTTAATCCCAGTATTGAGGAAGCAGACAGTGGATCTCCAAGATCTAGGCCAGTCTGATCTACATAGTGAGATTCAGAAAAATCCAGGGCTACATAGAAAAATCTTGTCTTGAAAACCAAAACGAACCAACCAACCAACCAACCAACCAACCAACCAACCAACCAACCAACTAAACAAACAAACAACAACAAAACAGAACCAACCCCCCCCCAAACATCCATGTACTTTTATTTTATGTGCATGGTTGTGTTGCCTGCATGTCTGTCTATGAGCCATGGGTGTACAGTACACTGGAAGCCAGATGAGTCTCAGATCCCCTGGAGGTGGAGTTACCAGTGGTTGACATTCACCATGAAGGTGCTGGGAACCACACCTCTGGCAGAGCAGCCAGTGGTCTTAACTGCTGAGCCATTTCTCTGTCCCTCTGTAGACTTCTTAATTATACAATTTCTTTAATCAGAGAAAATTCCTGAGTTCATTGAGTGAAGCAATTCAGGAAGCAGCAGAAACTCCTTAATCTTTCAACCCTCTTCTTTAATCAAAATATTCAGCAATTTAGGCCACCAGACAGGCTTGTCCTGAGGACGCAGTGACTCATTGTTTGCTAAATCCACTGGACACTTGAATATTTAATGGTCTCACCCCTTGGCGCATTTGCCATCTTTAACACTCCTCTTCCCAAAGCTGTCAGCCCTTGTCATTCCTGACCTGTCCTCATTTTCATGACTCCGGATCCAGATTGTCTGGCCTCGAGTCTTGGCACTGTCATTTTGAGTTATGTGACCTTGAGTAAGTCATCAAGCTTCCTAGGGATCTGGTCTCCTCATAGGAAAATGGACATAAAATAGAACCTGTACCACACAGTGTGAGGACACATGTGTGAACCTCAGAGCAGGGGTGAGGACACACATGTGTGAACCTCAGAGCAGGGGTGAGGACACATGTGTGTGAACCTCAGAGCATGGGTGAGGACACACGTGTGTACCACAGAGCAGGGGTGAAGACACATG
>NW_021620769.1:2834479-2849843 GCF_004785775.1 Grammomys surdaster | reverse complement strand
CAGGGGTGAGGACACATGTGTGAACCTCAGAGCAGGGGTGAGGACACGTGTAAACAATCCGACCTCTCTGTATCACAGATAGAGGAAAATGGCTTCCTAAAAGCTCTATGTGTATTGTCTTCCAATTTTCTTAATTAGACCATTGAACAATTCTGTGAACATATCAACAGTGTTGGACAGAGGAGGTTGGTATAGTTAACCCTTCCAAAGCCACTCACTCAGGGTTACTTAGGCAGGACCTCAGCACTTGCCACTGGAACAGTTACACGTCTCTACACGAGCCATGACCTGCTGCAAAAACCCCTTCTCTGACCAAAGTTGACAGCAACAGGAACCTCTGCCTACCATTTACACACTTGCTGTGCACAAGTCAGTGTTTTCCATGTGCTCATAGACTTGTTCAGTGATCACCTTAGGAAGCCATACAGTGTTCATCATTTACAAGGAAACGCTGCTCAGTTATAGCCATCTCCATCTCCATCCCTGGCCTTTCCCAGGTCTGGTCCCCAGCCTGCTTTCTGTCCCCATACGTCTGCATATTTCAGACATCTCAGGTAAGTGAATCACATAACATGTAGTTTTTGTAAATGCCTTTATTTACTTTGTAAAGTATTTCCAATGTCTACCATGATGTGATATGTATCCTAGTCCTTTTTAAATCCAAATCTTATTAACTATGTTGTTCACACACAGGAACGCAGGCGCGTGGGTGTCATGGAGCGTGTGCAAGGCCCGAGGACAACTGTGGTGCCATCATTGCCTTCCACTTTGACATGTCTCTCTGTTGTTCTCTGTCATGCGCGATAGACTGGCCTGCCCTGGTGTCCCTGTGGTAGTACCAGGGATCACAGATGCCCAAATCTGTGTCTTTTGCATGGGATCCGGGAATTTGTGCTCGGGCTTCCATGCTGTACAGCAAATGGTCTCACTCACCAGGCATTGCCCCAGCCTCCACCTCCTTGTTTATTTTGGAACAATAGTTTAATGTATTGATTTGTCACTGTTGTTCATCTATTCATCAAATAATATACCACAGGTTGGCTATTATGATGAACACTTTTCGTTTTTTTGTTTTTTTGTTTGTTTGTTTTTCAAGACAGTGTTTCTCTGTATAACAGCCCTGGCTGTTCTGGAACTCATAGGCCTCAAATTCAGAGCTCTGCCTGCCTCTGCCTCCTGAGTGCTGGGATAAAGGTGTACACCACCGCTGCTCGCATGTGAGTATGTATCTAAGAGTTTCTAGGTCACATGCTTACCCTATCATTTCCAAACTGATTTCCCAAGAGGATGCGAGATTACAGAAGCACTTCTCTTTTCATATTCTTGCTGATGGCTTTTCTCTGTCTCTTGATTATGGTTACTCTAGTGATTGTGAAGTAGCATCCTCTGCTATTTTGGTGCGCATTTTCCTGATGCTATTGAGCATTTTTCTATGTCCTTTCTGAATACTTGCACTTCATCTCTGGAGAAATGTCTCAGTGTTTGTCTATTGGGTTATTTATTCATTTTATTGAATTATCATTATAATGGCTTCCGTTTCATTTTTACTCTTGAGTCTAGAAACAAATATTAGGAGTCCATATTTCTTGTTTGAGCTTCATGGTTGCTCTAGAGCTTCCACTGTTCCACAGGCTCCTTCAAGTCTGCTTGCCATTGTGAATTATCTCATTGAAAGCCCCTGCTATCCACTCTGGAACCTGAATGTCATCTTTATATGGACACTTGGTTTTCCTTTACATTCAACCACAGACCATCGACTGCTATATCCACCTCTTAAAACAAAATTTCCATTTTGGCTGCCAGCCTCGTCAGGACCAACATCACAGTGCTACCGTGGTTTCTCTAACCTGCTCTTCACAGACCTTTAGAAGGGATTTCCTCTGCATTTGGAATGGTTGTTGGAGAGTATAAACATGCTCACGTGCTTTACAGTTCAGCATGTTCCCTTGAGGACAGAATTCAGACTCATGGGTACTGTGGGGGTTAATGCCTAAGAGTGAGAATGGTCAAGGATGTATTAGACCAAGTCAGCATTTAGACCTGTCCCAGGAAACACCCATGGCTGAGTCTGCAAACATCTCTGCAGGAGGATGGGTACAGCCGTACTTTGATTAGATGAGGGAATCTGAAGACACCTTAATACTGTAACCAGCAGAGAAGACAACAGTCAAAAGATCTGATGACTGAAAAGACCCTGTTAATGTACAAATACGTATTAACACATAGTTTTGAATATATATATATTTGGGAAGAGTCATAAGTGTACTGTTAGAGATTCTAAAGTGTCCAGCTCAAAGACAGCAGAAAAGCTCTAAGTGGATGAGGAATTTGTCCTTGTCTTAAGGATAAAAGAGCAGAGTAAATTATAGAAGCAGTCAAAATTATGATGAATTTTGAGAATCAGATGAATTTAGGTTAGAATAAATCGATGTAAAGTTCATTGCTTTTGCCAAAAATATCATTATCTTTATGTATATAGAGTATCAGTAATCTTAAAATCTGATAAGCATTAAGGGCCCTCTCTGTCAGAAGCTATGCCTTCAGCTCCAAATTTTCAGAGTGTTCATACGGCTTCTAAGGTCCATTAGTGAGTATACACTAAAGGGGCCCAGATCTACAGAGTACAGAGGAAGCGGGACCAGGAATGACATAAAGCAGTGTGTGTACATTTCATTAGCAGGTTAGCCTTACCTACTACTAAAGGATTATTTAAAAATAACAAGTGGATAATGTTTATGCAGCAAAAGCAATTAAGTAAATGATATATTCAGTAATGCAATTATAATTTGCACATACATGTCATCTCGGAATTCAAAAGGATGAGACAGAAGGATCACAAATTCAAAACCTTCACCTAGCACAACCATGTCACAAGTTCAAAATCTTCACGTAGCATGGCAGTGTTACAAATCTGAACAAAAGGAATTATCATACACATATTAAGTATCCTTTGTGTGCTTGTTTCAAAAAAGATTCCTCCAAAAAGACAGTAGTCTTGTAATAGAATCACTAAGAATTTAAAATTATAACTGAAAAATGTAATAACCCCTCACATACCCCTAAAAGCCTATTGAAATCTTTACAGGAAAGATTATTTTGAATATCTTTTATTTACTCTGAAAGTTTTACATGTAGATACATACAGTACATCACAATCACATTTGCTCCTGATTTCATTTTCCCACTCCATCAGAACCCCCAAACATCTCCCCAAAACATCCCCCTCCCACCTTTATGTCCTCTCTGTTTTTGCTTTTAAAACCACTTTATCCAACAAAAGCTGCCTGCTTGAATATTGACTGGTCTTTATGACTTGATCTTGTGCAGGTAACTGTGGTGGTTTGAATATGCTTGGCCCAAGGGAAGTGGCACTATTAGAAGGTGTGGCCTTGTTGGAGTGAGTGTGGCCTTGTTAGAGGAAGTGTGTCACTATGTAGGTGGGCTTTGAGATCATCCAAGTGCTCAAGCTCTCCCCAGTGCAGAAAGTGAGCCCCCTCCTGGCTGCCTGTGGTGGACCACAGTCTCTTCCTGGCTGCCTTCTGACCAAGTTATGGAACTCTGGCTCCTCCAGCACCATGTCTGCCTGCACACTGCCATGGTTCCCACCATGATGATGATGGACCGGACCTTTAAAACTGTAAGTCATCTCCATTATGTTGTTGGTTTTTTTAATAAGAGTTGCCTTGGTCATGGTGTCTCTTCACAGACAGTAACCAAGTAAGACAGTAACCAAGTCTGCTATGAGTTGATGAGTCTAACAGCCACGCCATGTCCAGAAGACAGTGTTACACAGCACTCCTCCTGGCCTCTGGATCTTACATTCTTTCCTTCCTTTCTTTCTTGGTGTTTCCTGAGCCTTGGACAGTGTGTTGTGGGGTGGGCAGGAGGGATACAGGGATGTGTAGACATCCCATTTAGAGCTGAACACTCAAAAATCACTTGCTCACTGAACTTTTGACCAGTTATGGGCCTGTGCATTAACTGCTGCCCACTGCAGAAAGAGCAGCTTAGGTCTATGGGTGTAAATAGAAATATTTAGAAGAGTGAAGCATAGCATGTCTAATTAGCCCAACAGTACTAGCATGTTCCCTGCTAAGGCTCTGACTCCCCCCACCATAGACTTCAACCAAGTTCATAGTGCTGTTTATGAATTTCTTCTAACGGAAGACTTGTAAAAAATTGATACAGAGATGTAGTTGTCTATGCCTTGAGACTTGATTTCAAAGTTTTAGAGTGCTATAGCTTACTCGGCTCACTTCTTTCTTAAATATTATTTCAAAATTAGAATTGATCACAACTCAAATGGCAAGATGTACTCCTATGGGCCTTTTTACAGGTTTTCAAAATTGAACAATAAGCTGATTTACTTTCAGAAAAGAGAGATATGGTTCATGGTCTTCCCTGCCTGGTAGACTAAGTATTGTGGATAAAAGATGTAACTGAGAAGCAGCAAGACGTCATTCATTAACGTTGTCATGTCAGGTTTAAGTTACATCCTCAAGTGCTGCCAACTGTTCTAAGTTTGATGTCATTAAGGATACACCATTAATTTGTCAAACTGCTTTGTCTGAGGGAAATGAAAAATGATTATATAATTCTCCTGGCTTGCAAGAGAGACTGGAGGAGCCAAGAAGGAAGAGATGTCTCTCTTGCTCCCATTAATTCAGATAAGATGAGTTCTAAGGAATGGAGCCTGGTAAACCTTGAGTCACAGAGACAGCATTTGTTGACCTGAACATTGGATATATCTGTGCATATGTTAGTTGGCTTCCTGTTACTATACTACCCCAGGGATGGACTTACAAAGACAATAGTTTCATTGCCTGATAGTTTCAGAGTTCCCAGCCATGATTTTGGCTGCTGGTGTCTGTGATGGTGAAAATTCTCTTCATGGTCAAGAAGGTAAAGAATGAGGAGCAGACCAAGGGCCCATCTGAGGGTGTGGCCCCAGTGACCCAAACATTTCCCACAGATTCCATCTTATTGTCCACAGATAGCTAACCCCACTACTCTCCTTATATTGGATGATCTAGCTTCTTGTTTCCAAATTCCTGTGCTAAAATCTAACCTCCTGAGGTGATGATACTTAAAGGCAGGGCCTTTGGGAAGTGACTAGATTATGAGGGTTTTGTCTTTATGAAGGAGACCACAGAGATCTTTCCCTTTCCACAGAGTGAGGCAGTAGTAAGAAGGTATCACTTGTAAATTAGGAAACAGACTCTCATTAGACCTTCATCAGTCTATCCCCAGACTTCTGAAACTTAGTTTCTACTGTATGTATGCTAAGAGTCTCTGATACTTTGTTATAATACCTTTGTGTTATTTACTTTTTTTATTGTTGTGACAAAACACCCTTCACAGAAACTTAAAGGGGGGGAGTTATTTTGGCATACCCAGAGGCATGTATACTCAGTCTTGGTAGAGAAGGTGTGGCAGGGAGGGTGTGTTGGAGCTGATTACATTTGGTCTGTTATCAAGAAACAAAGGCCAATTCTGGTGCTCAGGGAACTTTTCACATTTATTGCTTTTTGTCCACTCTGGCTCCTCAGTGCATGGCACTCTGTCACTCAAGTTCAGGTTAGGTCTTCTCTCTTCAGTTAAACTTCTCCATAAATGTCCCCTCACCCTTAGTGTACCAGCAGTGTGTCTTTGTTTACTATGTGACTCTAAATACACTCACTGGATTGACAATGGAAATTAACCACTGAAAGCCCAAACAGACTAGATATTCATATTTTGCCGTGAAGAATTTACCTTTACAAACAGAATGGGTCTGTGAAATTACAATTTTTCAATCTATGAGTAAAATTCAATGGGTGTGTATATTACAAGCACTTTCCTTTAAAACTGTTTCATACACATTTCTGGGTATTCTAATACTCCTACAAGAGTGACCAGGCCACGCTTTAGAACCTGTGCTAAGAACATGAGAAATTTAAATACAAAATGTACACACATACATTTTTTTACTTCAATGTTTTGGGTAAATAATGCTTATTATTATAAAATATCTTAAATTATAAAAACCCAAATCTTTCATGATAAATATTTAAAATAAAACAAATTGAAAAGCTTCCTTCAAGTGAACAGCATTGTGTCTGTGTAAAACATCATGGACACACATGCGCACATGCATACACACATGTATATGTATAGGCAAACACATCACAAATATATCAACAGTCCAGTTCAGTAGTGTTGGGCTAGCAAACATAAATCAGAAGTGGTAGCATGACCCAGCAGAGACAGTCAGGCCTTAGCAAAATCGGCACAGGTCAGCAGAAAGGACCAGGACCACCAGGGACACCAGGAGAAGTTCTTTGCCGTGCCTCTCTCAACAAAGTGAAGATCAGTGAAGGTGGGAGACCAAGAAGCGTTGTAAAGCCAGCTATGCAAGCAAGCCCAGCCTCCATCACTGTTCGTTGAGTTCTATTTATATTTCCCTTAAACATTATGTGTGTTCCACAGGCCTCACCTCACCATGTGAGTCTGTTTTAGCTGACATCACTTTGTCAATCAGCCCGAGTCCGTGGAAGCAGCAAAGAACTGCCGGTATGCACTAGAAGACTTTTTTGGTGTGTTTCCCTCTATGGAGTCTCGACAAACGATGAGCAATAAACAATGATAAGCTGTACCAATACCATCTGGTGTCATCTACCGTCTGTTGGATCCTTCTTCACACCATTCATCCTTTCACATGTTTGCACTGGCTGAACATCCTTTCACCTGTGTCTGCTTCAGGAAACATTCCTTCACAAGTCTTCCTTAGCAAAACATCCTCTCACCTGTGTCCACGTCAGGAAAACACTCCTTCATCTGTTTGCCCTAGCAAAACACCATCGGACACAACTGACTTTCCAAAGAACCCTCAAATTTCCACTTCACCCATCTGTTGGGACACACGATCTTTTTGTTTTCTTTTTTCTTTAGCTTATTTATTGACATGGAGTTTGTTAAGGCTGACTTTGAACCTGTGATCTGGCTGTCCAGCCTCTTGAATGCTGACATTGCAAGCACATTCCACCATACCCTGCTTTGTCATTCCTTTAACCATCAAGCCAAACCATATGGGTTCTACCTGACATAACCACGCTTATCCCAATGCTAGTCTCAATGTTTCTAAGGTCAGTCTCAATGTTTCTAAGTCCTATTCTTTGAAAGCCACTCTGGATTCTCTCAGTCACTTCTCTAATTACTAGAGTCCCTGTCCACAGCAGGGCCCAGCTCACTGCTCTGCTTCATACTTCTGAGGCATAGGTTGAATAACTGAATTTTCATTCTTTCTTTCCTCTTCTGCTTTCTTCTCCTTCTCTTCTCCCTCTCCTTCTTCTTTCTCCTCTTCTCCCTTCTCCTCCCCCTCCTTTCCCTTCTCCTCCTCGTTCTCCTTTCCTAAGACTCCAAGCTCCTGTTTTTCCCTTCAATCTTTCCAAAGAAAAGCTAAGGTTTGTTAAAGCTAAGTATTAAACAAGGAAAAACACCAACGCCAATAAACTTTCTGTCTTGGGAGGTCAGCTCCTTTATGAAACAGGGGAATAAATCTATTTATTGAAGTTTTCCTACAAAACTCATCTTTTTCTTAAATGAAAAAGCAACCCTCTCTGGCATCCAGATTAATTGTACAGCTCCATGAAATGGTTTTTTAAAATACAATATTTCTTTCCATCTACTCAGATATTGCCTGTCAGGGCGACAAAGGCTGCTGCAATGGCAGATGCTGAGCAAAGGCTGTTCGAGTTGAAATAGGAAGCCTCTGGTCACACTGGGCAGTGAGAACGGGTGGCCTGGGAGGAGTTTTTGGATGATGTGGTGTGAATATCTGACAGACTGACAAATGTTCAAGTTGACAAGTGTGAAGAGAAGAGAGAATGGAAGGAACACATGTAGTGACTAGACTTCTTGTGTGCTGTGCTTGAGAGATGTTCAGGTGAGTGAAAATCTAGATGCTGATGGTAACAAGCCAGGAGAAGAATCAGTTCATTCAGAGGGAGAGGAAACTTGAGCTGGAGATTCACTGGAAAAATGGGCATAGTGGAAGACTGGCCGTAGAGAGAATGACAGATTGATGCTGGAAATAGGAGGAACTCTAGAGGGATGGAGGAGAAGGGGGCCATGATTCATGAGGGCCACAGACTGTGACACAGCATCAGGAAGAAGCTTGGAGAATCAAATTTTGTTTGCAGTATTTCCCACCATTCATGCCATACTGTGTTTCTGAGATGTGCTCTGAAGCCGGTCACCTGCCTGTAGATGAGCCCTGTCTTTGTGGAGTTTCTGGATACTGATAGCCAAGCGTTAGTATGGAGTGAATGCAACTGTGTCTGCTATCTCTCCATCACTAGAGGCTCTCTCCACAAGGAGCTCTCCTAGCCAGCTTGGTCCCCAGTTTTTTTTCCCTGTTCCTACAGGAGGAAATGTAAGCAGAACAGACTAGTCAGAAATACAAACAAACAAACAAACAAACAAACAAACAGAATATCCATTGGAGACTTGTTAAAAACATGTTGCCAGCTGTGATGGTTTTGATATGCTTGGCCCAGGAAGTGGCATTATTTGGACTGGCCTTGTTGGAGTGCGTGTAGCCTTGTTGGAGTAAGTGTGTCACTGTGGGCATGGGCCATCTTTTAAAGAAAGCAGCCAATAATGAACTGTATGGCCACTCTCTACCTTTAATCTTAACTTCAAGCCTTTTCTACACTCATTTTACCCATAATGGCAGACCTCAGATCCTTTTCACGTTTATGCTCCCTCTTTCCTGGAATGCCGCTTCCCTACCTGAAGCAACAACCTCCTTGTTAGAGATGTCTTCTCTGACCAGCCTAGCTTTAATTTCAGCCAAGTACCAAGAGTCCTTTGCTCACCTCTCAGCTTAATGTTTTCCTATTGCATGTGTGAAGATCTAACACAGCACATGGCATCTGTCTCACTAGACATAAGCTCTAGGAAAGTCCTTTCATTTCTACCTGTTTCATTTCTAGGTCCTTGGAATCTATGACAGTCCTTCAAGCAAAATCGAATCAAAGTAAATATTTGTAGATAAACAAATTAATATATTGGTTACTGCTCTTTACCTCAAGAAAGGAGGCCTTGCTGGTGTTCAGTCTACATATTTGATTTTTCTAAGGTCATCTAATGAGCAGAGGTGGGATAGTAGGACATGGGGGATGTGGAAGATGGAGGTCTCGGAAGAATCAAAAGTAATTTAGGAGTTGGGCGAGAGGTTGAAGGGCTTAGAAGCTCAGTTCCCGTGAAGTCAAAGTAAATAGGATTGAATGGCAGGTGCTATGGGCTACGTAATTGGATTTCAAAGTCATCAGCCAAATATGTATGCAATCATGACTTTGTTTCAGAAGGTGATATGATTTGAACGGCTGAGGGCCCAGGTCTGATGAAGTCCCCTCTATAATTTGTTATTTTCTTGAAAATTCCAGACTTCTTTTTAAAATGTCACTGGCTTTCATAGCTGCTTTCTGTTGACTACCTGATGTGCCAAACAAGCCACGCAGACAAACCACAGGTAGACCTGAGCAAGCCAGATGCCATGGTAAGCTCACCTACACCATGCTTGTGTGAAGTCTGGGGCACACTTCCTTTCCTGGAGCCAAGGTGTAAGAAAAAAATTTTAATTGGCCAGTATCTCAGAATAACATGGGACTATGAACTCGTGAACTCCCGGGGAAGGGCCCCAGGGCAGGAGCATACAAAATATTTCTGAAAGCTGCAGCTGTGTGTATGCTGATACGAGAGAGAGCACTCCTGCCTGGAACATCCTGGCTCCTCAGTTTTCCAGCTGTGTGTGTGCCAATAAGAAATATACAATCAAGAGCGTTCCCACCTAGGAAGCCTCTATTCCCCAGCCCTCCTCCCAGCCTGTGGCTTTTGTCTTTATAAATCTGTGTATTTTGATGTGGGGGGGCTCTCTCCTTCCCTCTTGGGGGAAGTGTGAGGTGAGTCGAGCTCCAGCGCACTGGTTCCCAAGTAAAAGCCTCTTGCTTTGATTGCATCAAGGGCCGACTTCAGTGGTCTTTGGGGCAAGCTCCAGTTCCTGAGACTTGAGCGGGACCCCGAGCCTCTCCTGGGGCCCTACAAAGGCAGGCATTTGGCTGGGAGATGTTTTTTGAAATTGTGATGCAGGAAAACCCTTTCCTAAATTAACATTCGGAACTACCTTAGGTGTTTTTATTTCTTTCTCTTTCTTCTCTGAAAGCAGACATTGAGAATAGACAGAACTCAGTCCCCAGTCATTGGAAAAAAAAGTGTGCCAAAAAGTCAAGCTGTCTGTTTAAAGTGAGAATTCTTCAGGCAGGCATTTCAAGGAAGTTTCCTCCCACGGCTGAGTGTTTGATTTAAAGATGAAAACAGACTCACAATGACAGACACAATTTGAGCTGTTTGGGTGTAAATGATGAAATAACCCACACACCCTTGCGTTCACTCCCTCCAGGCGTCTAAGAAGCAGGGGGTGTTCCACCCTGGGAAGCTCAGTGCTTATTCTTTGAAGAGAGCCAGGGACACTTAATGAGACAAAGTGCTGCTTTACAGATCCACATGTTCTATGGGATGTGCTTAACTCTTTCATTTCCCAGAAGATGAGGAAAATGAGGTGGAATTGTTGTTTGAAGCCTGAGGTTCCTTTTACCTCTACAAAAGAACAAAACCCAATTCTTTCTAGAGCCACAAAAGAGGAAACTGAGTTTATGTTCTCACCAAAAACTGTAAGGCACATTTGTTTCAGAACTCAGTGGATGTTGTGGGAAGAACCATGAGGGAGAGGCAAGGAAAAAAAGTGCCCTGTGGTGGAAGCAGAGATTCAACACTTCTGACAGTGACCATGTGACTGTTTCAAAGCATTTTATGGAAGGTTAAAAGCATGGTACAAGACTCCTCTCTGTGTTTATGTCATTTTCAAACTGTGATTTAGAACTTCAGATGCTAACCAGAGGTGTGCTATTGGTAGTGGTTATGATTCATATGGGAACTCTTAGCCTTGGGTGAAAAGGGTTCTGTACTTATGTCTAAGTACATAAAGAACCAATAATCCTAATAATTTATAATGTGTATTCATATTTAGATAAAATTCTGCAAATAGCCATTCTTTTACTTACATGGTTTAATGAACCTCATGATCTACTTATGAGCAGGGCATTTATTATTTATCTTTTGGAGCCGAGGGAACCAAGTTCTATGACGTTAGTGTCCCAATCTCCCGGAGCCAAGTCACCTGACAGTGGTCATTTTCTCATTGTCCTGTCAGTCATATCTTATCCACCTGCCCATCTACCCACCTTTGATCCAGTTCTTCTCATGTTGGGAATTATTTAAAATTTTGGGTGCCAGTTATAACTATTCCTATTCTAGCTTCCAATTAATTGACACAGAGACTCATCAAATGTATTAAATAGTCTTAAGCACTATGACTGTGAAGATACTCATCTCTTCTAATCGTCTATCTTAGCTGCTTTCCCATCACAGGCCCCATACTGCTTGCCTTCTCAGTATTGCCTTGGTTTGCTCTGCTCCATGAATGTCCTCATGCAAATCCCTTGGTGACCTGCTCATCATGACTCTTCCTGGACCTTGCCTCATGGTCTCCTTATTATCTTCATCTTTTCTCCCACCTTGGGACTCTCCTGAGGGATTACAAGTCCCGCCTTCTCTGCCGAGTCATAGGCTGATCAGCTCTTTATAATCTATCAGAGATGATAGATAACAGTTTTTCCATAACATCAAGATTGGAGATACTTGAGAATGCCAATGTTCAGACTGCAACTAGATCTCTGGGCATAGGTATGAGCATCTGAATACACAAACCATCCCAAACATTTCCCATTTTAGTTCAATAAAAGTCTCTTTTTCTTATATTAATAAGCTATAAACAGTAAGAACAATTGTGAAAACAATCAGATAAGAATTACATTCATAATGTCCAGTCCATTCATATTTGGCATTTTTGGAGAAAGTACTCTATTATTTTTCCTATCTAGGTGAGTTGAGTTATGTACTAAAATTGTTTTCTATTATAACTTGAATTTATCAACCTAAAGCATCTTCTTAGATCTAAAAACATTTTTTAAAAATCCTAAACAACTTAAGTTTAAATGTGAGACTATAACTACCTAATCTTTAACCCCATAAGAGACCTTAGAAGGAATAAATATTACCTGAGTATGCAGGAAGTTTAGGCAAGCAGCTTCCAAAACTATAGAAATGACAGAGACGGATGGCTGCTTGTATAGTCAACTAAAATTTCTGTGTGTCATTAGAGCATCATCTTCAGCCTTCTGGCCCCAGTATCTGACAGCAATTCTGTGAAGCAGCAATTATGAAGGACTGCTTACCCTGTCTTGGCAAAGCTCAGCAGGCGCCTTCCCTGTGTCTCATTTGTCCATTTTGGACAGCATTCTGTCATTAGTTGAGACAAGGGCAGTTTCTTAGCTAGTGGCTTGTTTGCCACATTTGAAGCAAGCTCCATATGGAGATTCTCTGATGCGCACATCTTCTTTGAAGTAGAATGGGGGTGCTGCCAGGAGTAGACTGGTCTCATTGTCAGGAAAGCCTTTTATTAATAAAACAGCTTTAAATACCGTGTTCTGTAGATATCGGAGACTTTGAAGACTATCTATATCATATCTATATCATATCTATATCATATCTATATCATATCATATCTATATCATATCTATATCATAGCTGAATTGTTGGTTTATAGCTATTTACTATCTCTTCAATCTATGAAGCATATTTCTGTGATTAACTAAACTAGTATCTAACATGATCATAGGTTTTATTGATTAATTACTAACTTGCATTTCTTACTTATTCTAAACAGTTTGTAATAGTAGCTTTTAAAAGGACTAGAACTTAACATTACATTTTTTAAAGAATTACATAGGTACAATGCCTTAAACAAGAGTTGAAGTTCTAAGTGAATCTAAAGCTGGAATTTCATGTTTAAAAACTACACAGGCATTTCAAACATGATATTCTTGGCAGTGGAACATTGGCAATATTTTTAAACATGGTAAGGAAGCTTTCATTCTGTATTATAAGAGAGCCAGCCAGTTGCAATTGTTATGGCAACAAAATATAATAAAAAATTAACAAGCTACTTAAGATCCTTGTACAGCCAGCTGGGCAGTAATTCAAAAGCAATTCTTCACACAACCAATGAACTTGGCTTGGGAAAACCCCTCATTTTCTAAACTTGCCTGCATTTCTGCAATAATATCTTCCAAAGGTTGACATCCTTTTGGTGCCTTGATTGGGTTTCCCTGTTTGATGACGGCGTCTTGATTTTTCTATCTTGATACTGATCACTTTGGATGTTTTCCATTTTGGCTTGAGGTTTGTGCATTTTTGGTTGCAGTGCTTCCTCTAGAAGCTACTCTCTAGTCTCCTTCTTCTCCTCCTTACAGCTCTCCTCCTCCTCCTCTTCCTCCTCATCCTCTTCCTTCTCCTCATTACAACTCTTTTCTTCCTCCTCTTCCCCTCCTCCTCCTCTTCCCCCTCCTCTTCCTTCTCCTCCTCCTCCTCTTCTTCCTCTTCCTCCTCCTCCTCCTCCTCCTCCTTCTGTACCACCTTCTCCTTCATCATCACGATCATTTTCACCTTTATCGTCAGCAAGTGTAAGTTTTTCGTATGGACCTTTGCTACCATTCCCGAGGCAGGCCTCATATATGAGTTTTCTGTCTTCTTGCTCTTCATCCCCCAACTTTGTCTACAGCTACTAGTGTTTCTCATTATTGATCACAGGCCCTGAGCCACACGTCCAACCTTTTGACCAGAGATGATATTACTTAAAGGCATTCAGGGAAATTGTTATCGACACAAACATTTTTAAAGTTGCAATGTTACTTCAGCTGGATTGCCTTCCTGAGTTGTTGCCTGTAGTATTAATTTTAATAGATCCCAGTGTGGAATTGCTTCCTTCCTCAATGGTTTATGTTCTCAAATGAAAGACACACAGAGAGTCTTTATATTTTAATATGCCTTAAAGCAGCACAATTTTTATGAACTCATTTTTCCATTGCAGTAGTATTAAGAGGAAAAGCCTTTTGGGAAGTGACTAAGTCATGAGCTCCAGTTTTCCCAGGAGATAAGAGCCTTCTCAAAGGCTTGAAAAAACTAATTGATGCCCTGTTGCTCTTGTCCTTTCTGCACTGTTGGGATGTAGCAGGAGAACCTCACCAGGAATCAAAAGCTGGCTCCTTGTTAGGTAATGTCCCTGCTGGGGCCTTATAAAAAGTACATGTCTTTACAAAATGCCCAGTCACAGGCATTCTGTCATAGCCAATATCTTCTTATGGCTTTGGTTTGCATTTTCTATTGATTAGTGATGTCAAACATATTTTTTTTTTATATTCTAAGTATTAACCTCTTGGCAGGCATAAAATTTGAACTTTTTTTCCAATTTTATGTAACAAAATAAAATATAATATGATAAAACAAATTATAACATCAAAGGATCACTGGAAGAGGTTAGATTTAAACCACAGAAACCACTGTCAAAACACACACTATGATGCAGTTTCACCCTACATGGACGGCTGATCCATGTAGTTTTGATTTGAGTTTCCCTGATGGCTACGAATGGTGAAAATCTCTTTAAATGTTTCTCAGCCATTTGATTTTCATCTTTTGAGAATTCTCTGCTTAAATCCATACTCAACTTTTTTCAGTTGGGTTATTTGTTTTCTTGATATCTATTTTTGAATTCTTTATATATTTTGGATATTAGCCCCCCTATGAGATATATAGTTGGCAAACATCTTTTCCCATTCAGTAGGCTGTGGCTTTGTCTGATTGACAGTGTCCTTTGTCTTACAGAAGCTTCTCAGTTTCATGAGGTCCCATTTATTAATTGTTTATTTTAAGACCTGTGCTATCAGTGTTCTGTTCAGGAAGTTGTCTCCTGTGCCAATGCATTCAAGGCTATTTCCCAATTCCTTGTCTATTAGGTTCAGTTATCTGGTTATATTTTGAGGTTTTAGATCCATTTGGAGTTAAGTTTTGTGCAGGGTGGTAAGTATGAATCTATTTGGATTCTTCTACATGCAGCTGTTCAGTTTGACAGCACCATTTGTTGAAGGTACTGTTATTTTTCCAGTGTGTTTTTCTGTTTCTTTATCATAAATCAGATGTTCATAGGTGCTTTTATTTATGTTTGGGTTTTCAGTTCAATTCCACTGATCAGTGTGTATCTGCTTCTGTGCCAATACCATGCTGTTTTTATTACTATAGCTCTGTAGTACAACTTCAAATTGGGAATGGCAAGATATTTAGCAATTCTTTTATTTTTCAGGATTTTTTTTTATTTTTTGCTCTCTCTCTCTCTCTCTCTCTCTCTCTCTCTCTCTCTCTCTCTCTC
>NW_021620769.1:2767823-2834469 GCF_004785775.1 Grammomys surdaster | reverse complement strand
CTCTCTCTCTCTCTCTCTCTCTCTCTCTCTCTCTCTCTCTCTCTCTCTCTCTCTGTCTGTCTCTCTCCCTCTCCCTCTCCCTCTTCCTCTTCCTCTCCCTCCCCCCCCTCTGTGTGTGTTTCTATATGAAGCTGAGAATTGTCCTTTCAAGATCTGTGAATAATTATGTTGGAATTTTGATAGGGATTACATTGATTCTGTAGATTGCTTTTGATAGGATGGTCATTTTTACTATATTAATCTTACCAATCTATGAGAATGTGAGATGTTTTATCTTCTGATATCATCTTCCACTTCTTTCTTTAATGACTTATAATTTTTTGTCATACAAGTCTTTCATTTGCTTGGTTAGAAGTACACAAGGATATTTTATTTTATTAGAAGCTATTGTGAAAGGTGTTCTTTTCCTGATGTCTTTCTCAGTTCCTTTGTCATTTGTATATAAGAGAGCTACTGATTTTTTTTTTTGAGTTAATTTTGTATCCTGCTACTTTACTGAAAGTACTCATCAGTTGCAAGAGATTCCTGGTGAAATTTTTAGGGTTACTTATGTATATCTGAAAATAGGATACTTTGGCTTCTTCCTTTAGAATTTGTATCCCCTTGAAGTCCTTCAGTTGTCTTATTACTCAAGCTATGACTTCAAGTACTAGATTGAGTAGATATGGAGAAAGTGAACAACATTGTCTTAGTTGTCCTAGTTCTAGTGGAATTGCTTTGAGTTTCTCTCTATTTAAGTTGATGTTGGTTATGGGCTTGATGTAATTGCCTTTATTATGTTGATGTATGTCTGTCTCTTGCATCCCTGATCTCTTTAGGACTTTTATTATGAAAGAGTGTTTGATTTTTGTCAAAGGCCTTTTCTGCATCCAATGAGATGATCATGTGGGTGGTTTTTGTCTTTCAGTTTGTTTATATGCTGGATACATTTATTAATTTATGTATGGTGAACTATCTTTGCATCCTTTGGATGAAATTTACTTGATTGTAGTGGATAATCTTTTGGATGTGTTCTTAGATTCAGTATGCATTTTTTATTGAGGATTTTTGTATCTATGTTTGTAAGGGAAATTGTTTATAATTCTCTTACATTGTGGAGACTTTATATGGTTTGGGCAACAGAGTAACTGTGGACTCATAAAATGAATGAGGCAATGTTCTGTCTGTTTCAATTTTGTGGAGTAATTTGAGGAGTATTGGCATTGTTTCTTCCTTGAAAGTCTGATAGTATTCTGAGCTAAAACCATTTGATTCTGGTTTTTTGGTTTGGATATTTTAATGATTGCTTCTATTTCACTAGAAGCTATAGATCTGTTTAAGTTGCTTATCTGATCTTGATTTAACTTTAGTAAGTGGTATGTATTGTTGCTATACTTTTTAAAAACCTACTATTAATATGAGTTCTTAAATGCTTTTGGGATAGCAACAACGGTGGCATAACCTAGGAGAGACAGCCCGGTCTCGGCCAAATTGGCACGAGTCAGCAGGAGGGATTAGGACCACCAGAGACACCAGGAGAAGTTCTCAGCTGTGCCTCTCTCGATGAAGCAAAGATCATCAAAGACCAGGAATTGTAAAGCTAGATCTACAAGCAAGCCTGTTGAGTCCTCTCTGTGCTTCCACCAAGCATCATGTGTCCTCCATGGGTCTTGCCTCACTATGTGTCTTGCCTCAGCATCTGAGTCTGTCTTAGCAAAACTCCAAGTGAATCTGTGTCAGCTGACATTACTCTTCCAATTGGCCTGAGTCCTCGGAAGGGGCAAGAAGCCACCAGCACATCACCACAAGTTTTTTTTTTTTCTTGGTTTTTTTTTTCTTTTTTTTTTTCTATGTTTCTCTCTATGGAGTTCTAACAAATGGAGCTCAACAATGTTAGTAATCTGTTAAACTCCACCTCCACAGTCACCTAGCAATACCCAGGTATGCTCCTCCCCACGTTACCTGTCAACAACCAGGTAGGCCTGCCCACAATAAAAGGGGCTGCTTGCCCCCTCCTCTCTCTCTTGTTCTCCTCGACCCAGCGCCTGCAGGTTGTCCTCTCCCCTCCCCCCTTCCCTTCCCCTTCTCCCCATGTGGTCATAGCCGGCCTCCACTTTTCTACTCTCTCTCCCTCCTGTTCCCTATCTCCTGAATAAACTCTCCCTCATGGAACCGACTGTCTGGTGTTATCCGTCCAAGCTGCGCACGTCAAAAAATTCTTTTAAACAATGCATGTAAGGTGAATCAATACACTCATGTCAGTAGCAGAGAATCCTTCATCATGTGTCCTTTCATGTGCTTGCTTCAGCAAAACGTTCCTTCCCAGGTCTACCTTAGTAAAACATCCCTTCACCTGTCTCCACTTCAGCAAAATGTTTTTTTCCCATGTTTGCCTCAGCAAAACACCATTCGACACAACTGACTTTACGAAGAACCCTTAAGTTTCCACATCAGTGTATCAAGAAAATTTATCTATTTTTTTTAGATTTTTCAAATTGGTGGAGTACACGTTTTTTAAAGTATGCCCTTATGATTCTATGAATTTTCTTGTCTATTTTTATGCCCTTCTTTTGTATTTTTAATTTTGTTAAGTTGAATATTCTCTCTTTGCTTTTTAGTTAATTTGAATACTTATTTACTTATTTGAATAAACCAATTAAATAAATCTTACTGTTTTTTCAAAGAGTGAACTCTTTGTTTCATTGATTTCTTTGTATTGCTTTGATTGTTTGCTTCTATTTTATAGATTTCAGCCCTGAGTTTGATTATTTCTTGCTGTCTACTCTACTTGGGTGTAATTACTTCTCTTCATTCTAGAGCCTTCAGATGTGCTGTTAAATTGCGAGTATGAGATCTTTCCAATCATTTTTAATGTAGGTACTTTGTGCTATGAGCTTCTTAGCCTTGCTTTCATTGTGTCCTATAAGTTTGGGTATGCTATGTATTTATTTTCATTGAGTTCCAGAAATTTCTTTCTTTACTCTGTGTGGATCCATTTTACATTCAGTAGAGAGTTGTTCAGTTTCTATAAGTTTGTAAGCTTTCTATCTATTTTGTTTTTGTTGATATCTAACTTTAATCTGTGGCAGGTCTACTAGGATTCAGGGAATTATGTATCTGTGAGACTTGTTTTGTGTTCTAGTATGTGGTCAGTTTTGGAGAAAGTTTCAAGAGGTACAGAGCAGAAGGTATGTTCTTTTGCATTTGGGAGAAATGTTCTGTAAATATCTCTTAGGTCCATTTGTTTTATAATGCTTGTTAGCTCCTGTATTTCTGTTTTGCTTTTATCTAAAAAATGTTCATTGGTGGGCATGGGACATTGAAGTCTACCATTATCAGTGTGTGAGGGTCAATATATGATTTAAGCTTTAGTAGTGTTTTTTGGTTTTTTTTTGTTTTGTTTTGTTTTGTTTTGTTTTAACGAATGTGGGTGCTTTCATTTTTGGTGCATAAATGTTAAGAATTGCAATGTCCTTTTGGTGGGTTTTCCCTCTGATGAGTAGGTAGTATGCATCTCTAACTTTTTTGATTAGTTTTGGTTTAAAGTTTATTTGTTAGGTATTAAAATTGCCACACCTACTTGCTCCTTTGGTATGTTTGTTTGAAATATCTTTTCCAACCTTTTATCCTGAGTTAATATTTATCCTTGATGTTGAGGTGTGTTTTTTGGACACAGAAGAAGGATGGATCCTGTTTCCACATCCATTCTGTTAGTCTGTATCTATTTATTTGGGAATTGAGACCAATGATATTGAGAGATATCAATGACCAATAATTATTGAGTCCTGTTGTTTTATTGTTTTTGTTGGTAGTGTGTATAACTGTCTGTGTGTTGATTTTGTTTGTGTAAAATTATTTATTCCTTGTATTTTTCTTCTAACAGTTTTTGTAGGGCTAGATTTGTAAATAAATATTTTTTATATTTTATTTTATCATAGAATATCTTATTTTCTCCATCTATGGTGATCAAAAGTTTTACTGAATACAGAAATTTGGTGTGGCATCTGTGGTCCCTTAGAGTCTGCAGCATGTCTGTCTAGGATCTTCTGGCTGTTAGAGTCTTCACTGAGAAGTCAAGTATAGTTAAAATAGGTCTGCCTTTATGTTACTTGATCTTTTTACCTTGGAGCTTTTAATATTAATTCTTTTTTCTGTATATTTAGTATTTTGATTACTATGTGGCAAGGGTACTTTTTCCATCTTTATTCATACTTCTTTCATATATTACATCCCAGTTGTAGTTTCCCCTCCCTCCTCTGGTCCCAGCTCCCTCTATTCCCCCAGATCCACTCCTTCCCTTCAGAAAAGGGCATGTTTCCCAGTGACACCAACCAAACATGATGTAACAAGTTGCAAGAAAACCAGGTGCATCCTGTCTAGTCCTGTACAGATTTGAAGGGCCAGAGTGGGTTGGTAACCATGGTGGGCCTCTCTTTTCTTAGAGGAGAAGAGAAGGGGGACAAGGAGAGTGGCCATGGGAGGGAGGTATTGAGGGGACTAAAAGGCTGTGATTGGAATGTAAAGTAAATCAATCAATCAATCAATCAATCAAGAACTAGGCATGTTCCCTCTTATTAAGTCTTGATGAAGCAACTAGTAGGAGGAAAAGGGTCCTAAAAACAGGCAAAAGAGTCAGAGACACCCCCACTCCCCCTGTTAGGAGTCCCACAAGAATACCAAGTTATACAACCATAACATATGTGCAGAGGGTCTAGTCAGACCTATGCAGGCTTCCTGATTGTTAGTTCCATCTCTGTGAGCTCCTGAGTCCAGCTAGTTCTTTCTGTGGGCCATTTTCTTGTGATGTCCTTGATTGTGAGTGGACTGTTTTTCCTGTCCAATCTGTTGGTGTTCTATGTGCTTCTCGCACCTTTATCAGTATCTTCTTCTTTAGGTCAGGAAAATTTTCTTTTGTGATTTTGTTGAAAACATGTTTTGGGTCTTTGAGCTGGATTTCTTCTCCTTCTTCTATACCTATTATTCTTAGGTTTGGTCTTTTCATAGTGTCTCAGATCACTTGGATGCTTTGTGCCAGGACATTTTTTAGATTTCACATTTTCTTCCATGAATGTATTAATTTTTTCTATTGTATTTTGAATGCTGTGATTATGTCTTCCATCTCTTATATTTTGTTGTTGAAGGTTGCCTCTTTAGTTCTTTTTCAAATTCCTAATTTTATTTCCAGAACCCCCTCAGTTTGTGTTTTCTTTATTGTATCTATTTCCACTTTCAGGTCTTTAACAATTTTACTCTTTTCTTTTCCTCCAACTATGTGTGTGTGTGTGTGTGTGTGTGTGTGTGTGTGTGTGTAGTTATCTTGGGGGCTTTCTTTAAGGCATTTATTAATTTCCTTCAATTGTTTGTTTTTCCCTGGATTTCATTAAAGGATATCTTTATTAATTTCCTGGATTTCTTCAGTCATTTCTTCTTTAAGTGTTTGGCTTTGGACCCCAGGACAAGAGACTGAGGTACATGTTTTACATATCAAAGCAGACTTGACCTCCAAGTTCTCCCAGCATCTCTCAGTCCCTACCTGGGATACCTTGCCCCCAACCCTGAACCTTCCAGCCCTGGAGCTGGCTGCCCTTCCCCCAGAGGCTCTTCCCTATGTAATTCAGACATCTTGGTCTGCCTTCTCCTCTCTTCTCTCTTTGCATATTCTTTCTTTCTTTCTTTCTTTCTTTCTTTCTTTCTTTCTTTCTTTTTTTCTTCCTTTCTTTCTTCCTTTCTTTCTTTCTCTTGTCCCTACTCTTCTTTTTTCCCCCATGGTGACTACCTGACCTCAATCCTTGGGGCCAGTGAACTCACCTGAGAGCATCTCACCAATAAACCTGTTTATAATGTAATCTAATTCTAATGAACTGGCTCATTTCTCTGGCAATGAAGACATTACCTATCATTATCATATAGATAGAACAATTGCCATATAGTTGGTTTTAAGGTCTTTTCCTTGTGCTTCAGTTATGTTGAAATATTCAGAGGGTCTGCTGTGTCAGGATAGCTGGGCTCTAGTGGAGATGTATTGCCCTGGTTGTTGTTGAGTGTGCTTTTATGTTGGCATCTTGGCATTTGGGTTTGGTATGATTAAGGTCTAGGGGCTTATTTCTGGTTTTGTCTTTGCTAGATGGGTGCTTTGTTCCTTGGTTTCTGTTTCCTCTCTGGATTTTCAGAGAGTATAATGGCTGTGTGTTGTCCATTGACCTGCTTATTCACAGAATGCCTGCAGGTGTTGGAGGCTGGGTAACTGGAATGAGTTGGGGGAAGAAAGATTGGAGAGAAGGTCTTTGTGATCTCCTGTGGGTGTAGTCAGAGAGGAAAGGGAAATAATAGCAGGTTTTCAGATACAGAGCTAGGGATGAGACTGGGCGGGGGGGGGGGGGTTGGATCTCAGGAGCAGTAGGAGGGATGTGGGTTCAGCTTCAGTTTATTTGTTGCTTTGGGAGAAGATGCCCTTGGGTTAGCAGAGAGTGCATGCTAACCTGAATGAGTGCCTGGGACAAAGCAGTAAATGAGGGGAGGAATGATAGGAGGGAATGGTTGGGAACCACAGGGAATGTGGGCAGGGATGAAGGAAGGCTGAAGCTAGTGCTCTATTACAGTGCTAGGGATGAGACTGGGGGATTGAATCTTGGGGAACAAAAAGAGAGGAGGTCTGTGGGCAGCCTATCTAGTTTTCTGGCAGGCGTGGCCTATGTCCAGAATAAACCTTCTTATGACCTTATTTCCTTAGGGTCTTAATCCACATTGTCTTCAAAGTTCAATCCCCCTACATGTTGTCAAGTCTACTTTTGTAACAGGGGATTTCTCAAGAAAAATTAGCATCTTTGGCACAAAGAGTAACATTAGGGGACTCCTGAATCCATGTTACATAGTAAGGCATTTGGCTAACAGGGATAGTTGTTTCCTGTGATTAATTATAAATAGTCCTCAGCAATTCTCTACCTGTTAAGAAAACTTTGCCCATTTTAACTTCTGTCTTCATCTGAGCTCTTGCTGTCATTTTTTCCCCGACTTCTTACAGAACATAATGTAGAATCTTTGTCTTCTGCAAGACTAAAATACTTGAAAGAGCATGCTAATGACCGTATTTTGTATTGTGCACTAATGGTACATGTAATATAGGCCCAAAAACACCTTGTTGAATTTCTGGCTTATTTGTACAAATGAAAGAAGCCAATGACTTATTATGATTGGATGGAATTTAATTGTTATGATTTGGTTATTTTTAATCATTTTACTTTAAGAAATACAATTTCAGACTATATTTAAATGGCAAAATATTAAAGGTCATGATCTGGACTTCTTCAGAATAGATTGTCAAGTATATTTTAATCTTCAGGCTTTGAATATATCTAAAATTAATCTGAGGATTCGAAGAGGTCACTAACCAAAAAAAAATTAAAGTTGTAAAAGAGATTTTGGAAACAATTTGACTTTTTTTCTTTCTATTGAATATTTCAATTTCTATGAAGACTTTCATAGTACGTAAATGCTCCTTTGTTTATAACATTAATATGTATGAAGAAATGTATACTGTGTGTATGTGTAGAGTGTGTGTGTAATCAAACAAGATAGTCCTGTCCTTAAGTAACTTACCAATGTCTTTACTATTTACCTTCGGTCCTTATTGCAGCGTTCATGCTAGAAAATTTTGACAGAGGTTCCAAATCTGAAATTCTACTTTTTCATTACATGTCTGTTGTCCTTAACTTAAGACACAGTGTTTAAATTAAAACTGCTTAGGAGATAGATAGCCTCGTGGTTAGACACACACATGTGTATTCTTTCTCTTTTTAAGATCTGTGTGTGTGTGTGTGAGTTTATGCATGTGAGTGCATGCCTTCTCATACCACAGCAGATATGTAGTGGCCAGAGATTGACCTTGAGTGTTGCTTGTTGCTCCTTGCCTTCAGCCAGGATGTAGCAGTCAATTAGTTAATCCGTTCTATGTTCCCAGAGGGTTGTGCTTTCTGCCACCTGCTAGAGCTCTCTGGATTCTTGAATGAAGGACACACACACACACACACACTCACTTATATACATACCAGCTTAATTTTGATATGCCTTGACTAGCTGAATAGTTGGACACTTCTAAAACTCCCCACAACCAGCAAACACTCCCTTCCGGCATTCCTGACTTAATACGTCCTAAATCTATATTTTATCTTTCCTGCTTTGTTGCCCAAGACGCTTCTGGTCAGCCCTTCCAGGGACCACTTTTCTTCTTGTATTTACATTTCAGCCATTACTTCTACCTGTTTTTTCCTACCCTTTTCTTCTTCCTTTCCTCTTCATCCCCAGAATCTAGAAGTCCCACCTCTTTCATTCTGCTCAGCCATTGGCCATTGACTCTTTATTGATCAATCAAAAACCAATTGGGACTAGGGACCTTCATCATTTGGACATGCAGATTTCTGGTCTCGGGGACAAAATTAAGACAAAACATTAGAACCAATTCCCAATACCAAAATCTCTTGCCATTTGCAGTTGCATGCATCATTGTAGCTGGTCCACAAGCTTCCAAGGATTCTCTTGCCTTCATCTGTCATCTTGCCACAGGATCATTAGAATTACACATATGAGCTTTTATGTGGGCCTTGGGGATTTAAACTCGGGTCCTCATGCTAGCATGACGAGCACTTCACCCACTTATTTCCTAAACTGAAATTCTATTTTATTTTATTATTTGTATTTTATGTGTATGAGTGGTTTTTTTTTGCATGTATAAATGTATCACACATGTGCCTCATATCTGGGTGAGGTCAGAAGGGGGACATTGAATGCCCTGGAACTGGAGTTATAGGTGATTGTAAACCACCATGTTGATGCTAGGAAAAGAACCCAGGTCCTCTGCAAAAGCAACTACTGATTCAACTCCCCAGTGCCCCAACTCTGATTCTTAATCTCATCTATGATTCATTACCACAAACAAAACTATAACAATATAATTTTAATGCACACATTGCCTTTTTCATGCTATTTTCTTACTTCTCAGGTTCTCATCTCATGGGACTGTCCCATATGACTTCCAGCATTACTCACTATAGAGCATAAGCCATGCCTTACTGTGAAGATTTTATTTCATATCCTTGACAGGGACACAGGCTTAACCTCGGCTTCATTTGGTGGATGCTATGGCTTGAAGAACATCTGAACTAATAGCTGGATAATTACTCAGCAAACCGTTAGTCTGGGATGCACCTCAATCAATCTTCACACATTTTTGCTTTAATTGACAGTCACTCACTCAAATAATAGTTGTTTTTTTCAAAGGAAATGAGTTATCTTTCTCTAGGATTTTAAACCTCAGAGTAGCTTTATGAAGCTAGCAAATAGTCATAAAATGTGAAATGGCTGCAGTAGGTGCTCTGAGGAGCAGGCATTTGGACTGAGTATTCTCTGCTCTGATTTGAGTAGGAGGGATGGGCTTCGAACAGACTTAATAAAGTGTTATATTCAGTGCAGGCACTCCTTTTCTGTAACTGATGTGGACAGAGATGAGGATAATGGAAGAATAAAGCTCCTGGAACTTCAATACAGCTTGAATAATATTTGAAACATTCAGAATTCTGATTTGTAGTTGAGCTGTGAAATTTAACTTTTAGGAATCATATTTTAAAGTTGAAACACATCAGATGATCTAGCTTCCTTTCTTCTCTCTCTCTCTCTCTCTCTCTTTCTCTTTCTCTTTCTCTTTCTCTTTCTCTCTCTCTCTCTCTCTTTCTTTCTTTCTTTTTCACAGTAGCAACCTATGAATTTTTTTTTTTTTTGAGACAGGGTTTCTCTGTGTAGCACGGGCTGTCCTGGAACTCACTCTGTAGATCAGGCTGGCCTCGAACTCAGAAATCCGCCTGTCTCTGCCTCCCAAGTGCTGGGATTAAAGGCATGCACCACCATTGTCTGGCCTATGAATTTTTAATACTATCTTTTTTTCCAGGAACCAAGTGAATTTAGACTTATTTTAGAACATTTAAATGAGAACTATAAGAAAAAATTCTTTCTTTATTTTTCTTTTCTTTTTTTAAGAATTTTTTATTTTATTGGATATTTTATTTATTTTCATTTCAAATGTTATCCCTCTGAAAACCCTCTATCCCATCCTCCCTCCCCTTGCTTCTATGAGGGTGCTCACCCACCCACCCACCCACCTACCTACCTACCTACCTATTCCTGCCTCCCTGTCCTGGCATTCCCCTACACTGGGACATCAAACCTTCGCATTCCCCTACACTGGGACATCAAACCTTCTCAGAAACAAGGGCCTCTCCTCCCATTGATGTCTGACTCTGGAACTGCGTAAGGGTATCCTGGGTCATGGCTGAGCAGTTGCCTAGAACCCCAAGACTCTGCGTGAGAACCGGCAGGAGTGTGCCCCAATAATCCAGGGTCCTGAAAAACAGTCTCATCTCCATAGCATTACATTGTTCAGTCACATAGGCCAGACTATAGGCCTCAGGCCCTAGGGATTTACATACTAATGAAGGCCAGACAGCCCCTCCCAAAGTGCACAGGTAGAGGGCTTGACTAGAGGCCTCAGGGCCTAGGGATTTACATACTAATGAAGGCCAGAGGGCGGAGCAAATTAAGCATGCCTCCCCCGATCCTCCCCAGATCCTCCCCCTTTCTCCCTCCCTATATAACTCGGGACTGCCCTGAGTTTTATGGGGGTACGCCTAGATCCATCCACCATCTGCCATGACAATAAACCCTTCTGGAACCAAGGACTTCCTCGTGTCATTGGAGTCTGTTGCTGCCAAAGCCTCCAGGCCGCTGGAACCATAGATGTTCCTCGCTCATGTGGGACCCATTGCAGCGCGTGGAAGCCTCCCCAGGACTCCACCGCTGCGGTGGCCTCTAATTTTTCCCCTGCATTTGTCGTATCCAACGTGGAGCACAGACACCCACATACTTCAAGAACTGGGCCACCTCATTCTGCTACAGAATGCAGCCGATCTTCCCGCCCTGCTTTTCTGGTGCTGTGAGGAATCCACTCAGTGAAAATTCCGTGCTTTTCCCATGCTGACTGAAGATGCAGCTGCTTAATCTTTCACCTGGAGGACCTCTGCGTTCCAGACACGAGGACCCACATCTCCAAGCAAGCTAGCCAGGCCACCGAGTGTGCTAAGGAAGTACAGTCTCTCCCATGGGTGCTGGTAGGGCCTCTTTTCTTTTTACCTTGTTTTGAGGCAGATTCTTCTTCATTGCTTTCTGTAGGCTTGACTGCAGCAGCCTCTCTGTCAGGTCTGATGCCTTGGGCTTACAGAGACAATCCTTCCAGCTCTCTCAGAATGTCGTTCTCATCAAAGTCTTGCTTCTTTTTCTCCTTTTTCTTCTTTCCCTTTGACTTCTGAGGCTCCTGCTTTTTGGCACTGGGACTCCATTGCAGCGGCCTCTAATTTTTCCCCTGCATCTGACAAGGCCATCCTCTGTTACATACGCAGCTGGGGCCATGGGTCCCTCCATGTGTACTCTTTGGTTGGTTGTTTAGTCCCTGTAAGCTCTGGGAGGTCTGGTTGGTTGACACTGTTGTTCTTCCTAAGGGGTTGCATACTCCTTCAGCTCCTTCAGTCCTTTCTCTAACTCCTCCATTGGAGAGCCCTTGCTCAGTCCAATGATTGGCTGTGAGCATCTGCCTCTGTGTTTGTCAGGCTCTGATACAACCTATCAGGAGACAGCTATATCAGGGTCCTGTCAGCTTGCACTTCTTGAGATCCACAATAGTGTCTGGGTTTCATGTCTGTATATGGAATGGATCCCCAGGTGGGGCAATCTCTGGATGGCCTTTCCTTCAGTCTCTGCTCCACACTTTTTCTCCATATTTCCTCCCTTGAGTATTTTGTTCCCCCTTCTAAGAAGAACTGAAGCATCCACACTTTGATCTTCCTTCTTCTTGAGCTTCACGTGGTCTGTGGATTGTATCTTGGGTATTCTGAGCTTTTGGGCTAATATCCACTTATCACTGAGTACATACCATGTGTGTTCTTTTGTGGCTGAGTTACCTCACTCAGGTTGATATTTTTTAGTTCCATCCATTTGCCTAAGAATTTCATGAAGTCATTGGTTTTTTTTTTTAATTTCTTTTTTTTTTTGAACATGAAATGCTTTTTTTTAGAGCATGTTTTACAAGGGGAGGGGGTAAGAGGGTCCAGGTGGTGGAAAAGTACAAAATCTTCTTGGCCTGTGCCTTGAAACATGTCATGGTCTATATGGTACACTGCCTTGAATTATGATCTACCTGCAGTTCTTCAGAAGATATGGTACACTGCTTGAGTTATGGTCTCCCTGCTATTCTTAAGAAGACATGGTACTCTGCTTTGAGTCTATCTGCAGTTGCCAAGCAGGATCTTGCAGTTGCCAAGCTTCAGAGGACATTGTGCAGGTGGGGAAAGGTAGGGGGTAAGGGTAAGGGCGAGGGTCCTGGCTTCTGGCATCTCCCCCTTCTCTGTTTAGTTAGAGAAGGCGTCTTATGTTCAATCCCAACTATGTGAGTTTTGAATTTGGATGTCTAATTATGGGGGGTCTTAGACAAGTTCACAACCCCAAAACACTGATGTGAGACAGTCCCCCTGAAATACTCTCCATCATGCCTTGTTCACTTTTCTCTCTCTAAAGCTGAAAGCTCATGGCAAATCTCTTGCTGACCATGTTGGTGACCTCGGGCACCACCAAGACCAACAAAACTTTGCCACAGATATGGGGAAGGACCCTCATACCCATAAAGGGAATGCCCCAGTCCCAGTTCCCTTATGGAGCCGAGGACTGATATGCCTGCCCAATACCACAGAAGGCACAGCTAACCGGCTACCACAAATATTAATGAAAAAAATAGATACCCTCACAAAGCCAGGCCCAATCATAAATACGATGAATAACAATTTACATCCAGGGAAGAGAAATCTCCCTGAGAATCCCCTTCTTTTTTCTTTCCAGGTAAAATTGAATCACCCGTGATGCCTGCTATTAGAAGTTCTAACCCAGATGGACCAGAAGCCAGGAGCCTCGCCCTTACCCTCACCCCCTACCTTTTCCCACCTGCACAAGGTCCCCTGAAGCTGGGCAACTGCAAGATCCTGCTTGGCAACTGCAGATAGACTCAAAGCAGTGTACCATATCATCTGAAGAATAGCAGGGAGACCATAACTCAAGCAGTGTACCATATCTTCTGAAGAATAGCAGGTTGCAGTCCTCCTCGTCCCCACGAATAACCAGGACCCGCTGGTCGGGTCAAATGGCACCCAGACGTGGGGCTCGAGGCACGGACCCATCCGGACGGACCCTCATTGAGAGGAAGTCATTGTTTTTTAATAGCTGAGTAGTACTCCGTTGTGTAAATGTACCACATTTTCTATATCCATTCCTCGTTGAAGGACATCTGGGTTCTTTCCAGCTTCTGGCTATTATATATGAGGCTGCTATGAATATAGTGGAGCATGTGTCCTTGTTATATGTTAGAGCATCTTCTGGGTATATGCCCAGGAGTGGTATAGCTGGGTCCTCAGGTAGTACTGTGTCCAATTTTATGAGGAACCACCAGACTGATTTCCAGAGCAGTTGTACCACGTTACAATCCCACTAACAATGGAGGAGCGTTCCTCTTTCCTCTTTGTCTGCATCCTTGCCAGCATCTTCCATCACCGGAGTTTTTGATCTTAGCCATTATGACTGGTGTGAGGTCAGGGTTGTTTTGATTTGCATTTCTCTGATGACTAAGGATGTTAAACATTTCTTTAGGTGCTTCTCAGCCATATGGCATTCCTCAGTTGAGAATTCTTTGTTTAGCTCTGTACCCCATTTTTAATAGGGTTATTTGGTTATCTGGAGTCTAACTTCTTGAATTCTTTGTATACATTTGATATTAACCCTCTATCAGATGTAGGATTGGTAAAAAAAAATTTTCCCAATCAGTTGGTTGCTGTTTTGTCCTATTGACAGTGTCCTTTGCCTTACAGAAGATTTGCAGTTTTTTAGGTCCCATTTGTCAATTCTTGATCTCAGAGCATACGCCATTGGTGTTCTGTTCAGGAACGTTTCCCCTGTGCCCATGTGTTTGAGGCTCTTCCTCACTTTCTCCTCTATTAGTTTCAGTGCATCTGGTTTTATGTGGAGGTCCTTGATCCACTTGGACTTGAGCTTTGTACAAGGAGATAAGAATGGGTTGATTTGCATTCTTCTACATGCTGTCCTCCAGTTGAACTAGACTCATTTGTTGAAAATGAAGTCTTTTTTCCATTGGATAGTTTTAGCTCCTTTGTCAAACATCAAGTGACCATAGGTGTGTGGGTTCATTTCTGGGTCTTCTATTCTATTCCATTGATCTTCCTGCCTGTCTCTGTACCAATACCATGCAGTTTTTTATCACTATTTCTCTGTAGTGCAGCTTGAGGTCAGGGATGGTGATTCCCCCAGAAGTTCTTTTATTGTTGTGAATAGTTTTTGCTATCTTAGGTTTTCTGTTATTCCAAATGAATTTGAGAATTGTGCTTTCTAACTTTATGAAGAATTGAGTTGGAATTTTGATGGGGATTTTGAATTCGAATTTTTGAATCTGTAGATTGCTTTCGGCAAGATAGCCATTTTTACTATATTAGTCCTTCCAATCCATGAGCATGTTCTACCTATCCTGCCTGAAGCCCATTTCCTTGTCCTTGGCCAATATCAGATTCCTGACAACCATCCCTGAAAGCTCTCCACATCTCCCCCATTTTTTATTTCATAAAGAAGACTGAGCCTGTCTTAGATCGTTCTGACAAGAATGCCTTCTTTATCCATTGTGGAATATGCATCTTGCCGAAAGCAATCAACAGATTCAATGCAATCCCCATCAAAATATCATCTATCTATCTATCTATCTATCTATCTATCTATCTATCTATCATTTATCTATAATCTATCTATCTTATCTATCATCTATCTATCTATCTATCTATCTATCTAGTTTCTATGATCTCTTGTAAATGTGATATCTACACTGGCAGGAATTCCTGGGGAGGGCTCTGATACATATATATTCAATCTGGACAGTTCATATATGTTACTTGTATATTTTTCAGGGCTGACGACTTTAGGAACACAGCAGAGTAGCGCAATGAAGTAGAAAATTAGTGGATCTTGTATACACCCAAGGCAGAAACATATCCCCTAGGCCACTGGTTGATTTCTTTCCACCTGCTTTAGCAACTGCTCAGAAGATAAGAGAAAAGAGAAACATATATGTTTCCAAGCAAAACGAGAAGACACAATAAGACACTTCTTGACAAATTCCATCTGCATTGATGGAAGAGATCTATGTAGACAGTACTCTAGTCACACTGAAAACATTAGAACAACTTGTAGGTTAAGTGTTGAAGTTTCTTCTATTATAACTCCACCCTCCACCTCTGTAAGAGTAGTCGAGACGCAATGACACAGCAGCAAGTGAAACATAAAACCCCAAATCAACAACAACCAACCAAACAACTGAACACACACACAAATTCTGCCAAAGCAAATGAAGAGGAGTAGTACCTAAGGTAGTCCTCTGATTCCACATACCTATCCACATAGTAAATAAAAGCATCAATTATAGACAACTATCCTGACTTTTTAAAAAAATTATTTATTTTTATGTGCATCAGTGTTTTGTCTGCATGTATGTCTGTGAGGGTGCCAGATCCCCTGGATTTGGAGTTACAGACAGGTGTGAGCTGCCATGTGGGTGCTGGGAATTGAACCTGGGTCCTGTAGAAGAACAGCTAGTACTCTTAACCACTGAGGCATCTCTCCATCCCACTAGCCTGATGTTTAAAGTCTCAGTGCTTTCTGTGTAAATTGTCCCTTGGTAATTTGTACTCACATCATTTGAACTGTAGCATAGGTACAGAGCAATGTAGAATTCCCAAGTATACCAATTGTTGAACAATAGAAAGTGAACACATTTAAGCAAACAAGATTCAGGACAATATTTGATGTCACTTCCTCCCGCCACATATCTCTTACTCTTCCTCCTACACAAAAGTAACCCATCTCTCGAGCTTTATACAGTGGGTTTGTAGACTATCGGATGATATATTCTTTTGAGTCTAGTTTCTTATACTCAGTATTATTGAGACATCCATCAGTGCTATGTATGATAAGGGGCTGATCTTTTTAATGCTGGGTTGTATTTTTTCAAATAAATATGCCGTGCTTTGTTGGATGGTTGCCAACTTCGTGCTATTAAGAAAGATGGCGTTTCTAGTGTTCCCATAAACGTCCTTCAGCTCCCACTTCCCAGGTGTGTCTCCAGAGATGGACTCGCTGGGTGGTGCAGTAAGTGTGCACAGTGTAGCTCAATGCCTTCTCCTTCATGTCAGTTACAGTAGTTACTAAGCAGGTTCTTACCTACAGAACACACTCAAGAATTCTTACTTCATTTTGATGTAGTATTGAGAGGATTCTTAGGTATTAGGACCCTTGAATTTTTTTATTACCAGAATCTATCTTTTTCACCCTAAGCAAGACATTCTAGGTATGTGATATCTGAGAAATTCTAATAGGCACAGTAAGTCACAATTACTATTTTATGAACCACTGGGGACTGCTACTCTGCTACATTTTTACATGGTCATATTTAATCTTGACACTAACAAAAAATAATGAATGCATCACCATAACTCCAACACATTAAACAAAATTACCTCTGACATTATAAAAATGAGTCACCATTACTTAGGCTCTTATGGATGCCATGCCTTCTTTATATCTTCTGAACTAAAATAGCTAAAATTCAAAACTCTGGAGAGTTCCCACAATGTAAGCCAATGCAATGCGACTAATCCCCAACTATCTCTATATGCCTACATCTGCATATAAGTTATTTTGAGACAGGATCTTAAGTAGTCAAGATCTTCTGGCCTTGTCCTTCTGATCTCCTTGGCTTCCCTTTCATGATGCTGAGATTACAGGAATGAATTAATGTCCCATTGATGTGGGGCTGGGGATTGAAACTAGGCCTCGTATGTGTTAGGAGGAACTCTACCAATGCAATCGCTTCCTCCACCTTACCTGCAGTCTCATCAAATTAAATTACCAGACTGTTTAAGCAAACCTGTTGGTCTTAAAACCTGCAAATGCATCATTTAAATGCACTGCTATTACTGGAGATACTGCATTTCGGAAAAATTAGAATTGATCAATGGACTCATTAAAGATTTTTTGGTGACTCTTAATAGCATACTGCTATATTCAGATAACTGCCTTGCTGAGCTCTCATCAGAGGACCTAACACAGATATCAAAAAACGAACAATGTGCAGAGAGTCAGAGACTTTAGAATAATTAGTCCTAATCGGGATGTCTTTATCAAAGCCCTCCCCTCAGGGCTGAGGGATCTGTGAGGGAGAGGAAGCAGGAGGAATGTAGGAGCCAGAGCTGAGGGATGCCTTCAAGGAAACAATGTCTTAGAGACACAATGTCTAGAAGATAGCATAGTACTGGTGCACATCTGAACTGACGGGACAGGGGCCACATGCAGAGGCCTGCACAGGTTCAAGCCAGATATGGTCCTAGACCTGAGAGAGGAAAGTGAATACAGGCTCCTGCCCCTAACCAGGAAGTTACCTGCAATTGAGACCTGCTAGCAAAGGAAAAATCAAATTCGTGCACTGGAGTCTCACTGGATATATTAACCACATCTTGGTGCAGGCCTCATGTCCAACACAGAACAAATTCAATGGCTTTTTTTGTAGAGTTTTTGTCTCATTTTTCTTTGGGCATTGTTTTTGTCTTATGGGTCTTTTGATTATTTATTTATTTATTTTTGTTTTGTTTTGTTTTTTGCTCTTGTGAGGGTTTTCTGTGTGTGTGTTTCTTGCTTTTTTGTTATTGTTTTGGTTTTGTTTGTGCTTTTAGAGAGAGATTTGATGCTCTGTGGAAGAGAGAGGGAAAGAGTGTAAGAGCCAAAGGGGATGGAGGACACCAAGACATCGAGGCTTTCTAGACAGGGACTCTCAGAGATGGTGGCAGTGTGCATAGGGCCTGGGTGGGTGGCAACAGACGGGGTCCTAGAGCTGAAAAGAGAGGTGCACAGCACCCTCACCCCTAATGGGAAGCTATCTCCAATGATAAACATTTTTTGATGAATGGTCAGTTTTCTCCAAAAGAGTCTCACTGGGGAAACAAACTACCCTTAAAGGTAGGCCCAGTGTCCAGAAGCAGATGTCACCACATAAGGAACTCAATGACATCTTTTGGGGTTCTTTGTGTCTCATCACAGCTTTTTTGTTTTTAGACCTTACAGGTCATTTGCATATATAATATTGCCTCTTGTTTCTGTTTACGTTTGATCGGATCCCTGTGTTTGTGAAGCTGTGTCTCTGCATCTGTATGCATTTCTTGTGCTTTTTCCTTTGGCTCTTACTTAGTTGTTTTTCTTTTAGCTTGTTGTATTTTATTATTATTTCTTAGATGCCTGTTTGTTTTCTAACAAGAGACAGAAAGAGTGTATAGATCCAAAGGGTGGGAGGTTTTGTGTGTGGGGTGTGTGTGTGTGTGTGTGTGTGGGTATGTTGTGTGTATATGTGGGTACCACAGTCAGAATATATTGTATGAAAAATCTATCTTCAATAAAAGAAAAAGATTAAAAAGAAAAACATATAGAGAAAAGTAGAACATAAAGTCAGGTGGCTAGGGAAGTGGGGAGGATCTGTTAGGAGGAGGAGGGAAATGCATGATCAGAATATATTGCATAAATTTTTTCCAATATAAACGTTTAAAATGATTGTTTTGAAGACAGTGCCTCACTCCCTATGCAGCCCAGGCTAGCCCCTTGCTTGTGACCATCCTATCTCAGTCTCCTGAGTACTGAGTTTATGGTTGTAAATCACTGTACTCTAGGACTGTGAAAGGCAGCCTGGTTCCTGGTCGAGCACATGCTGGAAACTCCTGATAAACACTTGCTGATGGAAGTGACCCTCGGGGATGGAAGGCATTTTGCCATGCTCCTGAACACCAGGCTCCTGACTGGAGGCCACAGCCCTCCATAGATTTGTGGTCATCAGTCATGTAAGGGCAACGCCCCAAGCCCCTTCACAGGTAGAGGACATGACCTGTGGTCACATAGGCTCAAGATAGATCTCCATTTTAATGAGGTACCTGGGGGGCTGAGTCCTGGAGGGCTTCACCAATAAGCTTTCCTTCCCAGACACTCCTCCCTGCAAAAGGTATTTAACCTCCGGCCCACCCTGAGAAGTGGATTATGGTTTTACCCATCCACTTTCCGCCATAAGAATAAATGCCTTAAAACCATGGACAGCCTCCCCCACCCCGAATAGGGATCTGCCATAGGTAGCAATGAAGAAGGCCTTTGCCTAAAGAGTCACTGTCTAATCTGAAGAAGGCCTCTCAGCACTCCTAGCCATGGCCTCCACCAAGCCAAACCAGCTGCCAGCTGACCAAGCCAAGAACTCATCCCCGTGGGACCCAGCTGGAGTTCTCCCTTTTGTCCCCTCAGCTCTTCCATGGCTTCCAGTGGTGCCTGGATGTCCAAGAGCCTGAGAACCAGACGGCCTGGCCTCCCTGCAGGCCCGGGGACCCCTGCGCCAGCTCTAGCTGTCCCCAGGACCTCAGACTGCGCTTCTCCACTCCCAGGAGCGGTGTCCCCACCCTGAGCCGATGTGGGGTAGGTGCAGTCAAACTTTCTGTCACCCGCCTCCCTGAGCACCCGAGCCCTGTGACTGAGCAGACACTGGACCCCACTTAACCCTACACTGTACGTGGCTTCATTATGGTCAGAAAAACATTTACCATGGCTAAAATTCACACAAAATTAGAAGGCTCTGTGATACTTGACAGAGCTTTGTAGTTATATGACAGAAACATACTGGCTTTCTTTTATGATAGTATAAATTCAAAGATTAAACTCAAGATTATTTCTGAAATCGACAGAATGAAGCATTTTCGTCAGAGCTAGATATTTTAAACTCCCATATTGTACTTATGAATTTACAACCGAAAGACTAACAAGTCTGGTAGGCAGAAATGAAAAAGTATCTTGGCACAAAAACACTCCAGAGTCCTCGGAGGTCAGGGGCCATACATAAATCCTAAGTGTGGATAAGTAGCTCAAGGACCTCAATTGACCTCTTTGATCTTAGATTCTTTACAGTTCAGAGGACTCCACATTTAAAAGCTGTTTGTGAGGATCAGCTTGAGGGGATGCTAACTGTGTTTCTGTCACCTGCTAGGACGAATGAAGGGCCAGGATAATTTCACCAAGTCACTCAGTGTGGCAAGTACTCAAAGGGCCCAGCACCCCCTAGCTCCCGGGAACCTGTGGTCCTGCGGGAGGCCGGTTGCGGGAGGCAGTGGTCGCATCAATACGTTTACATGGGTGTGATCTTTTCTAAAATCACTTTCAGGAACTGCTTTACATTTTCAAGATTTTTTTTTTTTAAATAAAAATCATAAAAGTCGATCGGCTACGTTCAACGTAGTTTGTTAGGTGAGAGAATGGAAATGAAGAGTTCTAGAGATTAGAAAATGGGACAATCTGTAATTACTGTTATTGGCGTGGAAATGCCCTTGGGATCTCCAAATTGACCCTGGGAAACTTGACTGAACAGCTGGTGTAGAAGTCCTTTCCTACAACCCCAAACACACATAGAACAGCAAATCACGATCGGTAAGAGCCCACTGAGGTCAAGCTGAGGAACGGAAAGAGAGACTCCAAGTCAGGATGGGCTCGGGGAGATGAGTTCTGAAGGATACCTTCCCTCACTCCAAGTCTTGGGTTGAAAGTCTGCTATTCAGGAATAGACAGAGGTGAGTAAAGGGGAAACTGTCCTTGGCTTCTGTCAGCTACATTTTTCTGATGTCTGCCTTGTCTTTCACAGGCAATTCTTGATCTCTATATCTCAACCCCAACCCACTGTGTCTGTCTGCCAAATTTTCTTTCGATGAAAATACCAGTTCTATTGGAGCAGGGACCCACCCAACTTCTGTGCAAGTTTATCTTCGCTGTATCTGTCAGGATCCTATTTCCAAGTTCACATTCTGAGACAATAGGACTATAATTTTAGCATATCAATACAGTGTGGGTCCAACTCATCCCAACCTCCCAAATATAAAATAATTCATCTGAGTTTTTTTTAGTTTTATTAGAAAAGGAGATAATAGAAATCCTCTAAAGTCTATTTTCTATTCATAACTAGAGTATTTGAGACAGATATGAGGCCATTTCAGATGGCCTTTAGAGGCCGCGCCCAAATCACATCAGCAGCACAGGGGCCCCTGCCTCGCAGCAGCTATAGGACATGAATCTTGTTTATTCCAGACTTCTAGGGACCGAGCAGAATCAAACAAGCAGGAACCTAACTCACTCTGTGTCCATTTGTAGCTCGCTGGAGTTCTCAGAATTTAATAAGGTGTACCCAGCTTTCCTGTTTGGTGCCCACCAGGCCATGTCAGATATGTGCTATGTGTGGGAGGGACACAGGTTGGTTCTTAAAGTTTTCAGTGGATAAGGCCAGACAGCTAATCTTTGCTCACCATCCCACTAATTGGCCAACTTCCTGGTTTTGCTACTTTGGTGACGGCTTGTAATTGACTCAGTCATAGTTTGCATACTTAACAGTTTTGCTCTCTGTCTCCACAAATGCAGAAGTGCTTTAAAAATCTTACTTGTTATTAATTGTTAATTCGTAAAACTCTGACCTAATATTTTAAGACATTTATGATTATTATTTTTGGTTATGAAATTCTTATTTGAAACAGGAAGAGAGCAGATAAAGGCAAAAAAATAGTACAAGGAAAAGGGAAATTTTGATCTTAGAAATTTTTGTGTTTACAACAAAGGATGCAGGTTGTGTGGCATTCTGTAGTGTATAAATTTTCCTAGATAGCAGGGGAGCTGGACAACGGATCACAGCACAAACCCAGCAGAGTGCTGGCACCAGCAGCTGGTTCTAGTGGGGTGGCAACACCTGTGGCTTAGTCTCCTGTGCATGCTTGGGCTCCCAAACTGTGGGTTCCATCTCTATGTATCCTCTTGTTTTTTCTTTTGAATCTATTCAGAAAGAGCAATACAGCTATGAGGAAGAGGAACAAGAAGAAAATTAAACTCGTCAATGGATGTGTAGCTATGAACCCTATTCAATATAATGTAGTTTTAGCTATTCAATTTTAAATAATCACAAACATCCACTTACAATAAAGCAAAAAAAAAAAAATAGATGTCACCAAAGCCTGGTGGGAACAAGCTGTGAGCCACAGGGAGAACTGCTGTTTAAAATGACTCATTAGCAGGAAGAAAGCTGGGCAGGTCACTAGAAACCTCCCACAGTACAAAATGTGGCTGGGAGATGCATAGTTTAGAACTGTTTCAGGTCACTGGTATTTAAGAATAAATGATATAATTAAAGCATCTTTTTCCCCAAATGTACAGTGTCTTCCAGAGTCCTGGAAGACGCTCAGACACACACCCTCTTCTGACAAGAAAGTTCTTTTGTGTGGGTGGCCAGGGGGATTGCTTGGCAGCATTATAGTCTCAAGGTGCCCAAGGAGAGTAATTCGCTCACAGCAGTTGGTATAATTATTGTTGTATTTCAGTAATCATGACTCTGCACTAATCTCAGACTATTGTAATTGCTGATAGCATGACCAAAGAATGAACTACTTTCAAAACAGCCATTTTCAGAAAGAGGTGCAAATGAGAATTAGTATGCTTTGAAGAGTCAGGGGAAGCTAAGAAAGTGGGGCATGTTTTAATGGCCACATTTCTTCACTCGATGTGACCATCAGCAAATTCCCTGAGTTTACCTGGTATCAAGAATCCACTGGAGCCTGTACGCCATCATTCATTTCTTGGTGTAACAAGGACTTCTCTTAATTTCCTAATCTTAGTTTCTAAACTGGAGCCTCTGGAAGGCTTGGTGATTTATTAGAGCATCTCCACCTTCATCCTGCATTTCTGCTGTTAGTTCCTCTAATAAAGCTGCTGTACCAGTGTAGGTACCTGCTGACAGACTGCAGCATGTGTACCAGATACACAGGAGCCTTTTCTCTCTTGAAATCATACCCACAGTCTTGAGAAACCTCAGTGGGACAGACTTGTACATAAACCAACTTCCTTTGGATGCTTGAAGGAGTCTCATGGGATGAAGATGATGGCATGGTGACATCTTTCCAAGCAGTGGCTCTAATGCCACCAATGCTAAAAAAAGTCTTTATCACACTCAGTTTTCTCATTTGACAAGGAGAAGAAGCTTAAGCCTCAGCAGGGAAATGAGACAGCCGTCCTTTTGCCAGAACTCTCTTCTATCCATGTAGTCACTTTGATTTTTCCTTCAAAAAAAGAAAGTGAGCGATGTGTGTTCTAAGGTCTTCCTGCAGTGAGGATCTGGTGCTGGAATGTCTTACGAAGTTAAGATGGCACCAATCATGCACAATGATTAAAAAAAAAAGTCATGTAAGTATTTTGTAGTGTTGTTTGTTTGTTTTGTCCATAGCAACCCTTCCTCCAGACCCTGCTATTCTGATGTGTGGAATGCAGAGGTAAGAATGGCCACGTGAAATCTTTATTTTACCAGGCACTTTAGATTTAAATTTCAGCTTAAACCCTTCTAAACATTTTATCTAATTGATATGTGAGGCTACCTCTGAGGAATTTGGACTTAGACTTGCTTTGATATTTATTCATGTATTTAGAACAATTGACGGACTTGTGAGAATGAGGGAGCAGTAACCCAGTCTATTCTTGCATGTTCCTAAACCAAGGTCTTATTTACTCTTGATTGTCAAGACCAAAAATGTGAATAATTAAAAGATGAATGTGGCTGCCTAAGAGGTATAAGGCAGAAATTTTATGTTATTAGAAATAAGCAAAGCATCACTAGTAATTTGGTTAATTAAATCTTATAACAAGAAAATTACTAGTATTGGTCTATTATTGATTTTTGAAAAGTAATCATAGCATATGCAGACCTGAAGGTCTGAATTCCTAAACTTGAAATATCAAGAGACTTAAATAGTCTCCACAATACTCTGATCAGACAATGGTCCAGTCTATGTTTGAATATCTGTAGTGATGAGAAATGCAGTTTGTTTCTTATTCTTGTTTGATCTGAGCATACGAAATGCCCTCTAAATATTTATGCTTATACCTATAGATGAATGCTGCTCTCAGCTTCGGTCAGAGTAGGCTCTTTTTGCATTAGGGAAGCTACTGCAGAGGCTCTAACTGGTTTAAATGTTAAGAATAAGTGACTTACATCGGGCAGTGGTGGCACATGTCTTTAATCCCAGCACTTGGGAGGCAGAGGCAGGCAGATTTCTGAGTTCAAGGCCAGCCTGGTCTACAGAGTGAGTTCCAGGACTCCAGGATAGCCAGGGCTACACAGAGAAACCCTGTCTCAAAAAAAAAACCAAAAAAACAAAAAAACTAACAACAACAAAAAAAAAGAATAAGTGACTCAGTCTTAGCTTAGTTCTGAATGGGACACACATTTCTATTTCACTTCTCCAGGGGCTCAGGGAGCAGTGTGGAAGAAGAGGCTGAAAGGACTTACAAACTGGAGGAAGGGGACACGCTACAGAAAGTGTCTTCCTGCTACGGCAAGGCTGTTTGTGCTCAGCAGCGTGATTATTGCCATAGGATGTGTGCAAGATTCAGCCAGTCGACAACCTGTCATGGATGGGAGGGGGTTCGCAAGACCCCACCCCACCTTTAGGAGCGATTTGCAGTTAGTGTTGTGAGGTAGAGAGACATTTTCTTCAGTGGTGTCGCTTCTGGCAAGTCACCCATTTTTATATAAGTAACTCACCACGTCCACCGTCCATGCTTATTTTTGCAGCCTAATTGACCTAAAAAAGATAATTTCTTTTAACAGTCAAAATTTGGTTCTTTAACATCTGTGGGTACCAGCTCCATTTCTTAGCTCTTGGTAGAATGAGGAGTCCAATGACCAGACTTGTCCTTTTTCTAGATTACTCAATATGTACAAGATTTTCATTTCAACAGTGCTTCTCTGGAATTATAAGACAGGGTTCTTAGAATTCTTAAATTCTAGAATTTAAATTTTATCATTTTATTCTAAGATCATTTACAAGGAAAATATACAATTCTTCCAACTAATTTCATGTTGCAGTCTTTCACAGTGTCACGAGAAAGCTCATGTCATGGACCAGTTGCCCATGAACTTTCTTACCTGGCCACATACCTCTGATGAATGAATTTCTTCCACCTTGTTGGGCAAAGGAAATATGTATTGTCTGTAGTCACCAGGTGCTCAGCGGGCTTTGCACCCCTCTTCCACTCATTCTTTAAGCCACTTTAAGGAATGAGTAGTATGTGTTTTCAGATGAACTATCACTGAGAACTTGCAGTTGGAAGAGATTTATATTCTTATTTTGTAGCAAAATAGATGATAGAATGGGAAGTTTTCAAATTTGATTTTGAGCCACAAAATGTTCACAACAAGCTCTGACTCTTGGCGTATCATTTAACCATAACTAATCCATTTGAAAGGAAAAAAAAGGCCTGAGCTTTGTATTGAAATTTTAGGAGATGTGAAATCATTCATGTGAACTCCAAGTCCTCCTGCAATTTAGGGACCTTTATTTGAAATAATGATTCTTTGTAAAGGGTCGTTGTAACAAATTGTACAGCAAATGACATAGCATACACTATTCTGACAGGAAGAAGCATAAAATAATCTCTGTCTTGCTTTTCTTATCGAGAATCTGAACATGCTGCATGTAGCCATTTGCAAGTCAATGTGTGCATCTTTGAGGCTGGGTCCTGTTGTTGCTCACAGCTTGATTTTAGGTCAATGGGTCCACAGAGCAAAGGAACTCCAGTGGGTGGCTAAAACTCATAGTACTCCCTGGTTTGGTGTATATAACCTCTGGTTGATATTGCTTACCATTCTAGAGGTGGTGGGACCCAGCAGAATAAAGCCTAAAACTGAGGCAGACTAGTTTCATGCAATAGCCAACTTGATTCAGTATATAAGACAATTTATACTCTGAGGATTAAGAGGAGTCACGTGAGTAAAGTGTCTAATTGCAAGGACATGCTGCATATGGCAGAAACATGTTTTTCCACAGAGGCATATAAACAAATATTAGTGTCCAGTGAGTAATCCGAAATAAACTCTCTCCTATCTGCTACTCCTGAGAGAAGCACAAAAGCACAATCCAAGAGCAATTCTGTCTTTTTTTTTTTAAAGAAACTGAGATCACACAACTCTTGTCTTGACTTCTTGGAGTTTTCTCACAAGCATTCAGAAATCACCTCATACGCCTTCATTCTTGGACTGTGTTCGGACATGTATCTAGACAAGGAGGGATGGCAACTGTATGTCCTTTCTTAAGGTTAGCAGCTGCTGTCACTGTTACCACAAGGGCTATGAGGACATTACTCATAGATCTTCTGACATTTTAAATCAAGCAGAGCTTTCCACATGAACTTTATTGATTAAAAAAGCACCATCGATGAACTGACTTTAAATAAGTGTTGCACAGGCAAAATAAACCAGACCTGACTGGATCTGAAGTACCTAATAAAAAAGAAAATGACCTTCACCTGTACTTTTCAAAGACATTCAAGGAATATCAAGTGTCCTTACATTTAGTCTGATTTTAGTCAGTCCGTTGCCAAAGTGTCTTTAACTTAATGTGACTGTAGTTGGTTCAATTGTCAATTATATTAAACTTAAAAATGTATTTCAAGTATGATATCACATGGAATATCCTTTGTAATATGTATTTTTTAAAACATCAAAGCTTTAATTTTGAACAAATTCATTGGATCTTAATAGTGAAAAAAATTACTTTGAAACAAATCTTGCCCTTATGGTAGCTAACATTTTTAATTTACTAAGGTTTAGGGGAAGGGTGAGAAGGTATGAGTGTCTTTGTAACAGGCCAGTGTGACTGTTATATTATGAACTATTACTGTGATTTTTATTAAATAATTTTTATATTCTGAGACAGAAATGTAAATAGTTTTATTATAAACATTTTATACTCATTTTGGTCTGTTAGTCCCTGTTTCAAGTAAGAAAGAAAAGCAGTATTTATTTGAGTCTTGTCCTTTTTAAAACTCAAGTAGGCCTGTTGCTTCTGGATACAAAGAGCAAAAAGGAGTTTTCCAAGTCAGTTCAGAAAGTCTGTCTGTCTTTCTGGCCTTCATTGGTACAAATAATTGTAAACCAGGTTTTGCTCCTGGGAAATGAAGGCATTGCTTATCAAAGAGTTTGGCATGGAGGTCCAATAGGAAAGCTCTGAGCTGTTTGCATGGGAACAGACTACAGCCCAAGTCACAAATCTTTACAAATGATGCTTTGAGCCTTTAACTGTCAGTTTCTAAAACAGTGGTTTGGAAAAGCACACCATTGGTAAGCTATTTTTTATTAACTTTTCACCTCTGAAATTCCAGTTTACTGACTAATTGAGTCTCTCTTTCTTACACTGAATTCTTAAGACATCTGGGCTTGTTACTGTTCGCTTGTTAACTACTAGATATTGCTCTGTTTTGATTTGAAAGAACAAAATAATCAGAAATTAAGCCTCTAACTAACAGCATGACAAAGTCAATCTGTCAACACATTGTTAATTTGCTTCTAAGAGACTGTACCAGTAATAATAAAAGATATAAAATTCTTCATTTTTTTGTTTTCAATTTTTTTATTCAATATTTTATTTATTTACATTTCAGATGCCATCCCCTTCCTCTATCCCCCCCCCCATTAATCACCTATCCCATCCCTCCTTCTCCTTTTTTGCCTTTATACTGTTTAAATTATAAGCTAGTATTAAGGTCAGTTCTAGGTTGGGGAACTAGCAATACAATAGATACAAATAGTCAAGGAACAAGGAAGACAATAAACCCAGATAGTCAAAGAACACACAGAGCAATAAACAGAGTCCTGTGATCATTCATGTGATCACTATTTCTAAGGGCTTATCAGGATGATCAAAATATCTGAGCCTACTTCCCTGTCCCAGCCCAAAGTCATTTTTGTATCTGAAGCCTACTTCTTTGTTCTAGCTTAAGATTTCCATTTCTGCCTATAATTACTTCTTTGTTCTAGCCTAGGATTTAGATTCCTGCCTGAAATTACTTCTTTGTTCCAGCCTAATGTCAGATTCCTGCCTGCAGTCCATTTTTTTTTCTGTCTTTGGCCAATGTCAGATTCCTGCTAGGCAGCCACAAAAGCTCTCCACATGTCTCCCTTTTTATTGCATAAACAAGACTGAGCCTGTCTTAGGTCATTCTGACAAGAAAGCCTTCCTTACCCATCGTGGAATATGCATTATCAAAAACAATGCACTTCTGTCTTAGGTTGGTAAGGCTCTGTGCAGAATCTTACCCATCCTTGGCTTGCCAGCCTGTTAAATTAATCACTATGTCTAGGGGTCCATTTTCAGTTTCAAGTCATGTACTTTGGGTGCCAATCTGTTGATGTAGTTAGAGACAAGCTTTTACACGATGGGAAGGAATAAAAGTATTCCCAGGACAAGAAAATCTAGCATGATCAAGCTATATATGCCATTCCTGAGGTTTGATCAAAATGGAAATACTGACCTCAGGCCATGGATAATTTTATCAGAATTATCTGCAGCATCAAAGCTCAACAGAGTAGCATTCTTTAAATTCATAATCTCACTATGCAAAGTTAAAACACCCATAGAAGTGTTAGGATTATGCCAAATACCCTACAGGTGTCTTTAAACTTTTCTCTAATTATAATGGCAATCATTGTAAATTTTAGAAGTAACACTACTCCAATGTTTTTGTTATGACACTTGAGATGGCTCCTAACTCTTGAACCCCGAACCTCCTTCAGATAATTTGAATAGGTTATAGAGCATCAGTCTGTTGTTCCAGATACCTATATAAATCCTTTTATATACTCAATACTTTAGTAATATTTTTTTACTAGATGGTTAACAAAAATAGCTGTCTTAACTTCTTGTGTCAATGCTATTGCAGAAGCAGTGGTGCTAGCAATTAATGAAATTAAAGCTGTTATACTACCATCTTGCTTCTGCTTAAAGCCTAACTCACTTCTTCCAGCACTTCCAAGCTTTATTTCAGAGAATCAAGGTTTGCTAATATTCAAGCAGTAAGACAAAAGCTGGTTGATAGACCCCCATAACAGACATGCCAGGTTTCAACACACTAACACAATTAGAAATTATACAGTCAATGAACTTACAATAAATAGTGTACAAGAGACAAAACCAATTTTAGCTTGACAATTAAGAGCCTTAAAACATTCACTAACCCTTGTTTGAAATCCAAATCCTGTCCCAACTTTATCCTTGCTATCATAACATCATAGTGAACTACAGCTAACTTCCAAATATGTCTCTGACAATGTCCAGATCCAGCCTTCCAAATGAAGACTGTTATTTCCAATATTGGGTTGATTTCTAGACCAGTACATGATTGAGTCCTAATAGGTGGTCATCTTTAAGAAAAGTACAAGAGACATTATAATTACTCTTTTTGATTCTCTGTCCCACAAGGTTGAAAAACTTGAGGCAAGACAGCTCATCTCATCTGATATATAGGCAAGCAAAGGTGGGTCAGGAACATATGTCCAATACAGCTTCCCAGTTACCCTTGTCAGAACACTCAGCAAGCTCACAGGTCAGCATCATTCTTTGTCTCAGCATCAGCATGTTTCACCAATCACTCTGGCAGCTACCATGTTCCTATAGCAACCTGCAAAAAACCCACAAACATGCCCTCTTCCCCACATTAGATACCTAGTCCGGATCATGTCATATGCCTGTAAGTGGATCCTTCCTTTTCACCTAGACATAAGTATGCTTAGTTGAAGGATGCCGTAGACACTCAGCAGAAAGTTCCTTGGCACCCAATGTTTTTAAAATTTAAAATAAAAAGAGTATGATTTAAATAAATTTGTGGTGTTCAGGTATATACCTCCCCCCTTTTTATTTTATGAAGATATTATTTTAAAGTTCCATGAGCCACCACCCACAATACCTTGTCCTTGAGGATTGTAAGGAATTCCCATAATAAATTGTTGACAAAAAGTCGCAACTGCTTATCTACAATTGCCAGATTCATTATCCGTTTTTTTATTGGATATTTTATTTATTTACCTTTCAAATGTTATCCCTTCTCCCATTCTCTCTCAAACCCCTTATCCCATCCCCCCTCCTCCTACTTCTATGAGGGTATGCCCCACCCATCCACCCATTCCCACCTCCCTGCTCTCAAATTCCCCAACACTAGGGCATCCAGACATTCAGGAACCAAGGCCCTCCCTCCTCTTCCACTGATGCCTGACAAGGCCATCCTCAACTACCTATACAGGTGGAGCCATGAGTCCCTCCCTTTGTGCTCCCAGGCTAGAGGTTTAGACCCTGGGAACTCTGGTTGAGGATTTTGTTACTCCTTCTAAGAAATACCAAAGTACCCACACTTTGGTCTTCCTTCTTCTTCTTGAGTTTCATGTGGCCTATGTGTTGTATCTTAAAGTATTGTGAGCTTTTGGGCTAATATCCACTTATCAGTGAGTATATACCATATGTGTTCTTTTGTGATTGAGTTACCTCACTCAGGATAATATTTTCAAGTTCCATCCATTTGCCTAAGAATTTCATGAACTCATAGTTTTTAACAGCTGAATAGTACTCCATTGTGTAATGTACCACATTTTCTGTATCCATTCCTCTGTTGAAGGACATCTGGGTTCTTTCCAGCTTCTGGCTATTATAAATAAGGCTGCTATGAACATAGTGGAGCATGTGTCCTTGTTGTATATTGGAGCATCTTTTGGGTATATGCCCAAGAGTTGTATAGCTGGGTCCTCAAGTAATATGGAAGGGTTAAAAGAATTTTTACCCCTAGCAGACTAGCAGATAGAATAGAGCCAAGAGAGCAAGTCAGCTAGTTCAGGGGATTTGTGTTCCAAGAACTTGGCTGACAACAAAGTCGATGATATGGTTAAATAATATTGAGTTCTTGAGAAAAAAACCTATACTTTCCCATGATTGTTCCTTGAATCCTGTCACACACTGAATAATAGGCTGGGACTTTCCACTTGTACTTTCCAGCATCCCGTCACTCCCCCTGGTTTGTGTTTTTTTTTCCTTTAAATACTCTACTCTCCCTGAGCTGGGGGTTGAGCTCCTCTGCCCCTGCATGGGTTACTAGTCTTGGCCTCAGTGCGCTTATTTCCTGAAATATTCCTCTTGCTGATTGCATCAAGAATGATGTCTCGTGAGTCATTGGGTGGTTGTGATTTTCTGAGACTTGAGGGAGGGTCTCCCCTCTCAGGAGTCTTTCAATATTATGTTCAGTTTTCTGAGGAACCCCCAGACTGATATCCAGAGTAGTTGTACCAGCTTACAATCCCACCAACAATGGAGAAGTGTTGCTTTTTCTCCATACCCTCGCCAGCATCTACTATCACCTGAGTTTTTAATCTTAGCCATTCTGACTGGTGTGAGATGGAATCTCAGGGTTGTTTTGATTTGCATTTCCCTGACGACTAAGGATACTGAACATTTCTTTAAGTGCTTCTCGGACATTCAAGTTTCCTCTGTTGAAAATTCTTTGTTAAGCTCTATATCCCATTTTTTAATAGGGTTATTTGGTTGTCTGGAGTCTAATTTCTTGAGTTCTTTGTATATATTGGATAGTAGCCCTCTATCAGATGGAGGATTAATAAAGATCTTTTCCCAATTTGTTGGTTGTCATTTCGTCCTATTGACAATGTCCTATGCCTTACAGAAACTTTGCAATTTTATGAAGTCCCATTTGTCAATTCTTGATCTTAGAGCATATGCCATTGGTGTTCTGTTCAGGAACTTTTCCCCTGTGCCCAAGTATTCGAGGGTCTTCCCCACCTTCTCTTCTATTAGTTTCAGTGTATCTGGTTTTATGTGGAGGTCCTTTATCCACTTAGACTTGAGCTTTGTACAAGGAGATAAGAATGGATCAATTTTCATTCTTCTACATGTTGTCCTCCAGTTGAACCAGTACCATCTGTTGAAAATGCTGTCCTTTTTCCACTGGACAGTTTTCACTCCTTTGTTAAAGATCAAGTGACCATAGGTGTGTGGATTCATTTCTGGGTCTTCTATTCTATTCCATTGATCTTCCTGCCTGTCTCTGTACCAATACCAAGTAGTTTTTATCACTATTGCTCTGTAGTGCAGCTTGAGGTCAGGGATGGTGATTCCTCCAGAAGTTCTTTTATTGTTGAGAATAGTTTTCGCTATCCTGGGTTTATTTGTTATTCCATATGAATTTGAGAATTTCCTTTTCTAACTCTGTGAAGAATTGAGTTGGGATTTTAATGGGGATTGTATTAAATCTGTAGATTGCTTTTGGCAAGATGGCCATTTTTATTATATTAATCCTGCGAATCCATGAGCATGGGAGATCTTTCCATCTTCTGAGATCTTCTTCGATTTCTTTCTTCAGGGACTTGAAGTTCTTGTCATACAGGTCTTTCACTTGCTTGGTTAGATTCACACCAAGGTATTTCATATTATTTGCAACTATTGTGAAGGGTGTCATTTCCCTAATTTCTTTTTCAGTCTGTTTATCTTTCATGTAGAGGAAGGGTACTGATTTGTTTGAGTTGATTTTATAACCAGCCACTTTGCTGAAGTTGTTTATCAGGTTTGGGAGTTCTCTGGTGGAAGTTTTGGGGTCACTTAAGTATACTATCATATCATCTGCAAATAGTGATATTTTGACTCCTTCCTTTCCTATTTGTATCCCTTTGACTTCTTTTTGTTGTCTAATTGCTCTGGCTAGGACTTCCAGTACTATATTGAATAGGTAGGGGGAGAGTGGGTAGCCTTGTCTAGTCCCTGATCTTAGTGGGATTGCTTCAAGTTTCTCTCCACTTAGTTTGATGTTGGCTACTGGTTTGCTGTAAATTGCTTTTACTATGTTTAGGTAGGGGCCTTGAATTCCTGATCTTTCCAAGACTTTTATCATGAAGGGATGTTGAATTTTGTCAAATGCTTTCTCAGCATCTAGTGAGCTAATCATGTGGTTTTTTTCTTTGAGTTTGTTTATATAGTGGATTACATTGATGGATTTCTGAATATTGAACCATCCCTGCATTCCTGGGATAAAGCCTACTTGATCATGATGGATGATTGTTTTGATGTGGTCTTGGATTCGGTTTGCTAGAATTTTATTGAGTATTTTTGCATCGATGTTCATAAGGGAGATTGGTTTGAAGTTCTCTTTCTTTGTCGGGTCTTTGTGGGGTTTGGGTATGAGTGTAATTGTAGCTTCATAGAACAAATTGGGTAGTGTTCCTTCTGTTTCTATTTTGTGGAATAGTTTGAAGAGAATTGGTATTAGGTCTTCCTTGAAGGTCTGATAGAATTCAGCACTAAAACCATCTGGTCCTGGGCTTTTTTTAGTGGGGAGACTTTTAATGACTGCTGCTATTTCCTGAGGGGTTATGGGACTATTTAGATGGTTTATTTGCTCTTGGTTTAACTTTGGTACCTGGTATCTGTCTAGGAAGTTGTCCATTTCATCCAGGTTTTCCAGTTCTGTTGAGTATAGGCCTTTGTAGTAGGATCTGATGATTTTTTGAATTTCTTCAGTTTCTGTTGTTATGTCTCCCTTTTCAGTTTTGATTTTATTAATTTGGATACTGTCTCTGTGCCCTCTGGTTAATCTGGCTAACGGTTTATCTATCTTGTTGATTTTCTCAAAGAACCAGCTCCTGGTTTTGTTGATATTTTGTATTGTTCTTTATGTTTCTATTTGGTTGATTTCAGCCCTGAGTTTGATTATTTCCTGCCTTCTACTCCTCCTGGGTGTATTTGCTTCTTTTTGTTCTAGAGCTTTTAGTTGTGCAGTCAACTTGTTAGTGTGTGCTCTTTCCAGTTTCTTTTTGTAGGCACTTAGAGCTATGAGTTTTCCTCTTAGCACTGCCTTCATGGAGTCCCACAAATTTTGGTATGATGTGTCCTCATTTTCATTGAATTCTAAAAAGTCTTTGATTTCTTTCTTTATTTCTTCCTTGACCAAGTCATCATTGAGTAGAGAGCTGTTCAGTTTCCATGTGCACGTGGGTTTTCCATTGGTTTTGTCATTATTAAAGACCAGTCTTAGTCCGTGGTGATCTGATAAGATGCCAGGGATTATTTCAATCTTTTTGTATCTGTAGAGGGTTGTTTTGTGACCAATTATATGGTCTATTTTGGAGAAGGTACCATGAGGTGCTGAGAAAAAGGTATATTCTTTTGTTTTAGGATGAAATGTTCTATAGATGTCTGTTAAATCCATTTGGTTCATAACTTCTGTTAATATCAAAGTGTCTCGGTTTAGTTTCTGTTTCCATGGTCTGTCCATTGCTGAGAGTGGGGTGTTGAAATCTCCCACTATTATTGTGTGAGGTGTAATGTGTGTTTTGAGCTTTAGTAAAGTTTCTTTTATGTATGTAGGTGCCCTGGCATTTGGAGCATAGATGTTCAGAATTGAGAGTTCACCTTGGTAGATTTTTCCTTTGATGAGTATGAAGTGTCTTTCCTTATCTCTTTTGATTAATTTTGGATGAAAGTCGACTTTATTTGATATTAGAATGGCTACTCCAGCTTTTTTCTTGGGACCATTGGCTTGGAAAATTGTTTTCCACCCTTCTATTCTGAGGTAGTGCCTGTCTTTGTCACTGAGGTGTGTTTCCTGTATGCAGCAAAATTCTGGGTCTTGTTTGTGTATCCAGTCTGATAGTCTTTGTCTTTTTATTGGGGAATTGAGACCATTGATGATAAGAGATATTAAGGAAAAATGATTGTGGCTTCCTGTTATTTTTGTTATTAGAGGTAGAATTATGTTTTTATAGTTATCTTCTTTTGGGGTTGTTGTAAGATTACTTCCTTGCTTTTTCTAGGTTGTAGTTTCCCTCCTTGTGTTGGCATTTTCCATCAATTATCCTTTGAAGTGCTGGGTTTGTGAGAAAATACTGTGCAAATTTGGTTTTGTCATGGAATATCTTGGTTTCACCATCTATAGTGATTGAGAGTTTTGCTGGGTATAGTAATCTGGGCTGGCAATTGTGTTCTCTTAGGGTCTGTATGATGCCAGTCCAGGCTCTTCTGGCTTTTATAGTCTCTGGTGAGAAGTCTGGTGTAATTCTTATAGGTCTGCCTTTGTATGTTACTTGACCTTTTCCCCTTACTGCTTTTAGTATTTTTTCTTTGTTTTGTGCATCTGATGTTTTGATTATTATGTGACGGGAGGTATTTCTTTTCTGGTCTAGTCTATTTGGTGTTCTGTATTCTTGTATGTTTATGGGCATCTTGTTCTTTAGTTTAGGGAAGTTTTCCTCGATAATTTTGTTTAAGATATTTACTGGCCCTTTAAGTTGGGAATCTTCATTCTCATCTATACCTCTTATCCTTAGGTTTGGTATTCTCATTGTGTCCTGGATTTCCTGGATGTTTTGAGTTAGGAGTTTTTGCTTTTTGCATTTTCTTTGACAACTGTGTCAATATTTTCCACCGTATCGTCTGCATTTGAGATTCTCTCTTCTATCTCTTGTATTCGGTTGGTGATGCTTGTGTCTATGACTCCTGATCTCTTTCTTAGGTTTTCTATCTCCATGGTTGTCTCCCTTTGAGCTTTCTTTATTGTTTCTATTTCCATTTTCAGATCCTGAATGTTTTTGTTTAATTCCTTCTTTGTGTTTTCTTGCTTTTCTTTAAGAGATTTCTGTGATTCCTCTTTAAGGGCTTCTACCTGTTTACTTGTATTCTCCTGTATTTCTTTAAGGGAGTTACTTATGTCCTTCTTATAACCCTCTATCATCTTCATGAGAAGTGATTTTAATTCTGAATCCTGCTTTTCCGATGTGATGGGTTGTTCAAGGCTTGCTATATTGGGAGAACTGGGTACTGATGATGCCAAGAAACTTTGGTTTCCTTTGCTTATGTTCTTGCGCTTGCCTTTCGCCATCTGGCTAACTCTAGTGGTACCTGCCCTCACTGTGTAAGACTGGAGTCTGTATTTCCAGTTATCTTGCTTGTTGCAGAGCTCCTCAGAGTCCAGAGGTCTCTGTGGTCTTATGCTCCTAATCTCCTGGGTGGACGAACTCCTTGGATTCAGGCCACCTCTTGGATCCGGAAATCTTTCTGCTCTGGGTGCAGTGGATCCTCTAGGATGGCTCAGGATTCAGTATCTTCACAGGAGCAGACCAACTCTGTGTCTGTCCCAGCCCAAAGGACCAGGCAGGGGCGGAAGGGAAGTGGAATTCTGGAGGGGCGGGGTTTGGGTAGCTGGTGTGTCCTGAATGTCCCTGGCTCCCAGATGTATCTCTGGGGCTTAGGGAGTGAGATGGAATTCTTACCGGCTGCTCTGAGTGCAGTGGCTCCTCTAGGATGGCTCAGCATTCAGTATCTCCACAGGAGCAGACCAACTCTGTGTCTGCCCCAGCCCAAAAGCAAGGTTTTTTTTCAATAGCTGCAAAATTCTCAGAAAATAATAACTTGAGTATGCTGTATGCATATATGATTTAAAATATTGGACAAGTGAGTCTACTCATATAGGAAAAATTTAACTACATATCCTATATCATGTAACAAAAATTATAAATAAATGTTGAATTAGAAAAAAGGAAAGCGGGAGAAAAGAAAGATAGGAGGTAAGGAAAGATAGATGCTAGAAAAGAAAGCTATGGAGGCTGGTGGGACAGCTCAGCAGGTAACTGTGCTGACCGTACGAGTCTGGTGACCTCAGTTCAATCCCCCAAAGCCCACAGTGTGAGAGAGAACCAATTCCCGGAAAGTGTCCTCTGAGATCCACAGGCTCTGAGGCACAAGTACACTAGCACACACTCACACAATGATAATGATAATAATGACAATAATAATAACAACAAATGAAAATGGAGTCCAAAGTTATTCAAAATATGATGATTATGGATTCAACCACAAACTTGCATACACAAAGGGAAAGAACAACTTGGCTCCACCAAAATTCAAAATATGTACATATAAATCTGTATGTGTACATATTTATATATATTAAAACATAATAAATCAGCAAGAAAATGGAACTACTTCACCCAAAGCAAAAAATATGCTGTTTTTCTAATATTTCAGGCAGATCTTAAAGAGTAGAAGAAATCAAACCAAAGTTATGAGTGGGAAAACCCTCAAAAGATAGATTTTAAATAATCCATAAAGACAGGGCTACACTCAACTCTTTGACTATGGAGAAGTGCTACTTAAATTACAGTGAGAGTTTGTATAGGCTTGGATTAAAAAACATGTAGTTTAAAAATAGTGTTGGGTCTGGAGGGATGGCTCAGTGATTAAGCGTACTTGCTACTCTTCCAGAGGACCTGAATTCGGTTTCCAGCACCCACACCAGAAGCTCACCACTACTCATAACTGTGCTCCAGGAAATCAAATTTCCTTTTCCAGCCTCTACACAGACATGTACACATAAAGAATAAAAGATATCTTTAAGAAATGGCAAGTGTTACAGAAGTCATCTTCCTTAGAAAGATGAGAATGGATCTAACTCAAGATTGAGCTACACCACTCTTGGCCAATATACCCAAAGGGCACTTCATCCTCCCACATAGACACTTGCTCAACCATGATCACTGCTGCTCTATTCATAATAGCCAGAACTGGAAACAACCTAGATGTTTCTCAACAGATGAACAGAAAGTGTGGTACTTTTACACAATGAAATACTACCCAGTCAATAAAAAAGTGTGGAATTGTGAACTTCTGAGGTAAATAGATGGACTAGAAAAAATCATCCTGAGTGAGGTAACCCAGACCCAGACAGACAAATGTGGTATGTATCTGCTTATACGTAGATATCATACTTTGAGCCAATGATAACTAATCTACCAGAGAACCTCAGAGGTAGGTGTAGAGTAAGGGAATACTGGGGAGAGATGAGCTCTCTCTAGAACGGGAAAATAGAATAGATTGTTATGAACGGATGGGTGGACTGGAATAAGAGGATCAAATGGAGAGGGAGACAGAGAGGGGAATGAAAAAGGGAAGATGGGGAAAGATGCTAGAATTAAGGGCCATTTGAGGGAGAGATAGTATAGAAACCTAATACGTAGAAGCTTCCTAAAATACACATACACATATAAGAAAGAAATATAAATAAAACCACCAAATAATGGGGGAAACAAAACCCTAACTGGACATCTCTTATCACCCAATGAGGCTTCCAGTACTGGAGCTGGGTTACATCTAAATGAGTTATTGGCAAAACCCTAAACAATTCAGCCTGTTGCCAAAACTATGGGTTGTTCTCCATTGCTGAAAACAACATTTACACAAATCATTGAACACAGAGAAGTTGAACTGGTGCCTACCTAGAGCCTCCACCCCCACAAGCTAGTATTTGTAGTACTCGAAGATACTCTGCATGCTACCAAAGGAGAAAGGTTAGTTCCTTGCTCAGCCATCATCAAAGAAACTTCCTTCTGCAGCGGATGGGAATGAATACAGAGACCCACAGGCAGACCATATGCAGAGAGTAAGAGACCGGGGAACGCTCAGTCTCCATTAGTCTCTATCCTCTTAGGGCTCAGAGAACTCTGCAGAGGAGTTGGCAGAAAGAGTAAACAGGCCAGAAGGGATGGAGAACACCAAGAAATCAAGACCTTCTAAATACAGCAAGAGCTACACATGTGTGAACTCACAGAGACTGAGGCAGTATGCACAGGGCCTACATGAGTTTGCATTAGATGGAGTCCTAGAGCTGAAAGGGGAGGTGAACACATGCCCCACCCCTAACCCAGAAGCTGTCTCCAATTGATAACCGCTTGCAAAAAAAAAATAGTTTTTCTCAAAGGAACTCTCACTGTGGAAACAAAAAATTCTTAAGGCCCCATGTTCAGTAGTAGATGGCCAATGGAAAACAAACTCAGCAGTGTCTTTGGTGGGTCCTTGTCTCAGAATGTTGTCTTAGGGCACGTTTCTTTTTACATTTTTATTTATTAATTTAATTAATTTCTTTTTTTTACAATAACATCCTTTTTGTATATAGGCTTCCAGCTTTGTCTCCTTATGGAATGAATGTGTGAATAAGTGGGTTTTTGTATCTTATCTGTCTTGTGCGCATTTTCTCGGGCTCTTTCTCTTTGGCCTATGTTGCCTTGTCCCATTCTTATTTTTTTATCTTATTATTTTATTATTATCTTTTAGATGCCTATTTGTTTTCTAGTAAGGGGCAAAAAGGGGGGTGGATTCGGGTGGAATGAGAGGTGGAGAGGAACTGGGAGGAAAAAAAGAGAATATGATGAGGATGCAAGAAGAAAGATGTCCTAAAGACTTCTAACCAATGACAACATAAGTGAACACGCAGCTCGGCAGTGTTTAGAGTATGCAGTAACAGGAAACACTACTACTGTCTGGTGGATGATAGAGTACTGTGGCCTCTTTCGGCTTGATCCAGAGGGTTTCACCATGAGCTGGTGGGACTTTCAAGAGGCCAGGCCCAGTGAGAGCTGGTTAAGATCAGTGAGAATGTTGTATCACAAAGCATTAATGCAGCTCTTCTGAGCTCCTAATTAGTTCTTGATAAGGTATGGTCCACCAGTTACCCTTCTGGCTTCCTGTCTCACTGTGTGATCTTTCCAGACTTGCTTCTTGCCATATGGTTTGCCATGAGGTCAGCACCAGAGCTGAATTGATACTTTCTGAGTCCTTGAACCTCTAGCATTGGGGCAGGGGTGGGCAGGATCAAAACAAAAAGCCCTCTTTTCTTTATACTGGGCCACCTTAGGTCTTCATCACACACACACACACACACACAAAGGGACTAACACAATATTCATACCGCGTGAGTCAACAACTTCAGTTCTAGATGCGAATGTAGGGCTGCTGAGGTGGTTCAGTGGGTAAAGCTTCTTCCCACAAAGCCTGATGACCCGACTTTGATGCCCCATCCTCACATGCAGAAGGAGAGAACTGACTCCCACATGTCTGTCTTTGTCTCGTCATTCCCCCACAGGTCCCATCTCCAGTCAAGTTGCTAAGGTCTAGGCTCTGTCTGAGCTGTTACCTTCATGTCTCCTCCCCTGCTGTCCACTGGTGCTCTTCAGACAACCAAGTCCATTTTAACTCCATGTATCTTAGGGAGAAAATATTCAATTCAAATATAGTAGGGAGAACGATGTTTACTTTTCTCCACCTATAGCATGAACAGCACCTTCTAGAACCTTCTAGCTAGTAGGAGTGAAGTATTCAGGTTCCTAAGGCTGCGGGATCATTGAAGTCAGTTCAGTGGAGGATGTGTCATATGGCTACCTGGAATCAGGGTCTCATTGGGTACTGTCTAGAAACTTGAGATACAGCCCAGGTTGGCTACAAACCTTCTTCTACATTACATATCGCCTTTTTGGGACCAACTGACCACTTTAGAACATGAAGAGTACAGTAAGCACAACAGACAAGGGTCTCGGGGAAGAGGACTTGAGCAGAGCCAAAGATGTGCTGGGTTGGTTTCCAGTTGCAACAGGGCAAAGGTAGAAAGAAACCACAGAAGGACAAATATTAATTGGATTGCTAATTTTGATAAATTGTTGGTTATAAGTAAATTTAATTTGATTCAGAAGAACAAGCACATATCCTGAAATATCTTCAAACAATTCTTCCTACTTGAACGTATTTTAGATTAATTGACTCTGATAAACAAATGGGATACATCCAATATGGCCTTAATATTGTACATGTGAAAACTGACTTTAATGTTACAAACAGCCAGAGTCATAATATCAGTGCAAATTAGGTTTGAGTTTGGTGCCAGCTTGATCTCTCCACATGACTCCTCATGGCTCACAAATGTGGTGTCCAGCAATTCAGTCTTACCATCAAGGTCTGGAGGGTAGCTGGGTGCGATGGCAGTAGCCTTGACTGTTAGAGCTCTATGGGACATCACTGTCAATAGCTCCAAAAAACGTAACCAGTTCTTGGCATTGGGCTTTTTATTTGTTAGGCTGTGATGTCTAATAGTGTTGTTCTGTTATAAGGTAACTCCATTTTATCTATCTATCTATCTATCTATCTATCTATCTATCTATCTATCTATCTATCATCTATCTTTCTGTAGACAGAATCTCTTGAACAGTGTACTGTGTGGAAGCATCACCTGCCAATGAAACACCTATGGTCAGTGAGCTGAGGCAGGATCGGAAGGTGGGACATCTGGCAGGAAGAGACAAGATTCTGAGAAATAGTCAGGGGCAATGATTCTCCTAGAACACTGATGGAGACATGCATGAACCTGAGCGGAGGTAACTAACCATGTGGCATGAGGTAGACTAGTTTAAATGAGATAATTTAGTTATGAGCTGGTGGGAATGAGCCAGAATGATTGGCCTAGGCGTTTATTCACAAAGAAGAAGTCTCATAGTCATTATTTCAGGGAACAAGGAGGCTGGGTGGAGAAGCCCACAGTTACATCTATCTGTCTATTCATGGAAACTGTTACAGTAGTAGATTCCCATGACCATCTTGAAAGGTCTTGAGCATTAATCATTCCTCCCCATATTCCCCTCTCTACCCTTTCCTCCTGTCTTCCACTCAATTTAAATCTTCCTGTTCTATTTTTGCCTTTTAGCTTTTCGAAACACTGCATTTTCTGATTTTTTCTTACCAAGATGGAATTAAAAATTTATTTGCTTAGAGCTGTGAAATGCCTAAGAGATACAAATTTTGGTTGTAAGTTCTGAGGGGCTAATGCCCAGCATGGTGACAATGGTATACTTCTCTGTACTGTACAGTCCAGTCTGTCTGAGAAAGGGGCTCTTACATAGTCTCAACACACACGTGTTTGTACACACACACACACACACACACACACACACACGCATACATATATTTCCATGAGGTGATAGTGTGTCAACCAACTTGGTTATGGTTATAATTTCACAATATCTATGTATATCATACCTTTAGTTTATATACTTTGAATATATACAGTTTCAGTTTTGAATTATACTTCAATTAAGGTAGAAAAAATGCAGCTGTATTCAAAATGATGTATAATACTACTAAATGTCCTATTTTAATCTTAATGTATTAATTTCATAAAACGCCTTTAAGATGAATTTTAGTGAATTATAATATTCCATTTTATAGATGTCACAGAACTTGACAAATTCTTATTTAATTAAAATATAATTACATCATTTTCTTTTCCTTTTCTTCCATTCTACCTCTCTTAAATCCTCTCCCCAAATTCTTGTTCTTTAATAATCCTTAGAAAATTCTTACACATTCATTTCAATATGGTTAAAGTCTAGCTATGGTTAAGTTTCCAGGCATATTCTTTTTCCTTTTTTTATTGATTAATTCTGTTCTTTGATAATTTCATGTGTGTATATAACATATTCTGATTACTCACTTCCTCTCCTCCCCTCCCAATCACTACCCATCTCTTTTCTAGATTCACAACTTTTGGTTATTCTCTGTGATCCATGCAGTTTAACCAGGATTGCAAATGTCTAGTATGGTCACTAGCATGTGTGTGACTGAAGGCAATGACTCCCATGCTTCCTGATCCCAGGGGTGATCAAGAGGTGGCGTCCCATGAGCCCATCTTCTATCCATACCTGGCTGTCGATGGGGCCATTCTTGTATAGAGCCAGCACAGACACCCTCAACTCTTCTGCCTTGCTGACAGTAATGAGTATGTCTTGCCCAGACGGTGGCATTTTGCAACTCCTCTGTCAGGACAGAATCTTAATTTTCAGGCCTGAAATAACTGGGTCAGATAGACCTTGAGGCACAGTGCTCTGCCAGTTTGAACTTGCTTAAGGTGAAATTGACTATCCTTTTCATGTCACAGGCTTTCACCAAGTTTCTTCTTTACCTTTCTGATTGTTCTGTTAATATTCTCATCCTGTTTATTGAGCTCCCATTGCCTTTGAATAACTCACTGGGATACCATAGAGGGTAAGAAATCTTTTGATGGGCAACTGGATGGTAAGAAAAGTATTCTGGTTTCTCCTTCTTTAGCTTCTTACCTACATCACAGGGTGGGCTGGGCTAGTTTATACCTTTACACTGTCTTTGTGCTGTTCTCAACAATGTCATCAGCTTTTCTTAATTCCAGTGTAGCACATTTTATTTTGGTTTTAACCCTTATCCTGAGATATTGCTAAATTTTACAAAGTAATTATTGCTTTTAAAATAGTATTTACGATACCACGATAGTCAATTTTGAAAATTTTTTCCTTATTCTTGCTGTGCTGCTTCCCATAGCTCAGAGGTGACAGTAAGTCAGTTGGAAAATGCACATTAATGGTGTGTGAGAGAGGTCCTCTGTGGATACAGTGACATTCGTATGTACCCAATGATGCAGTGCCTAGCTGGGAAGCCACACTGAGGTCGAGAGCCTGTGGTGTAAAATAGTTGTCTCTTAATTTCTGTGAATCATAAAAGGCTCAGAAAGTTGACAGATTTCTGAAGCTTTGTTTCATGATTTTGGAGAAGGATCTAACCTTGGCTCTGTTTTTCATAGGATGGAGAACCCAGTTATCTTCTTAGTAGTGCAGGCTCTGTATCTTACTCCATTTAAATAGCATTCTAGCCAAGAGTTAGTGCATTGTATTTAGAAGACATAATAGAATTGAAAACTATCTCCTGTGTAGACGTTGATGATAGACCATCTTTTTGGGGGATGGAGGAGAAGTGAGCCAGAAACTGATTACAATTAAAATATGTTATTTAAAATTGAGGGCCTGGCTGGACCGTGATGGCACATGCCTTTAATTCCAGCACTTGGGAGACAGAGGCAGGCAGATCTCTGAGTTCAACGACAGTCTGATGTACAGAGCAAGTTCCAGGACAGCCAGGGCTACACAAAAAAACCCTATCTTAAAATAAGATAAAGCAAAATGAAATGAAATGACATGAAATGAAGTGAAATGAAATTAGAGGCCCTAGGATACTAGGATATTACTATTTCTTTAAGAGGCCTGGAAAAATGGCTCAGTGGGGATCTTCAATATCCTCATAAAAAATCCAAGCATGGTGATTGCACTTGTATTCCCAGTTTGGAGAGGTGGAGATGGGAAGATTCCTGTGGCTTACTGTGCAGCCAGTGTAGCCAATCAGTGAGGGACAGCTTTGAGGAAAGACCTTGTGTCAAAACAAAAACAAAAACAAAACAAACAAACAAATACCCCAAAAAGCAAAAAACAAAAACCCAAGGTGAGTAGCGATAGAGGAACACTAGACATTGACCTCTGACTTCCACATATGAGTACACATGGTCACATACATCAACACACACAGATGCACACTCTTGTACACTGAAGAGATGTTTTTCTTTAAATATTGTTTTCTGTGTTCTTCTTTGTATACACAAAAGTTCTGAAGGTTTGAAGGGATGTGAAACACAGTGGCATACAGCCAGGCATGGCTATGAACTGAGTCTTTCTGCTTCTACTTCAGTTTCTGTTTACTATGGAAAGATAGTGGAGGCTTTGAAGTCTGACTTTTCATTTAAATCTTCATCAATAAAATATGCAAGCAAGTCTACGTGGTAGAAAAGCTTCATTTTATAATATATATATATATATATATATATATATATATATATATATATATATACCTCTAAAAGATAAAAAAGAAAAACTTCTGTACAAAGCATAATTTTTCTAGCTGGCTTACTCCTGGTGAAAATGCAAAGGCTGGAGTGTTACCTTGGTAACTTAAGGCACAAACTGAAGACATGCTCATGGAGATAACCCAGGTCAGGTGGTATCCTTGCCACACAAAAGTCTGCGCCCTACCCAGGAGCCTGATGCAATCTCATCACTATGTTTAATTACTTGGCAATTGCACAGACCTTTTACTTTGTGTTCCTGGTATTCCAGCAATGAATAAATGTCACTGCAGAAATAAACTACACAAGTCCCCACTCAAACTGTTCATTGTGGTCCCTTTCTCCTTCTGCTTAAAAGGTGGGCTGACAGCTACTGAGCGTTGACTTGGCTGTTTATTTACAATAGGGCATCTATTATCTACAATAGGACATGAGAGTTGTGAGTGTTACAAACAGGATTAATGATTTATAAATATGTTCAAAAATAAGTATCCTACCCTTGCCTTGGGATTTGAAAATTTAAAGAAACATTAAGACATGACCATTCTTTTAAAATGTTTTTTCTTTTACTCTTCTTTTTGTCACTACATCCTTCTCCCTTCATTCTTCCACCCCCTCCTCTTCCAGATCCAGTCCTCCTCCACCTCCATTCAAAAGAAGAATAGGTCTCCCAGAGATGTTAATGGAACATGGTATAACAAGTTACAAGACTAGGCACAAATCCTCATACCAAGGCTGAAGGAGCAACCCACTACTAGGAAAAGGGTCCCAAGATCAGGCCAAATAGTCAGGTACACCCTCCCCTCCCACTGTAAGGAGTCCATAAGAAAATCAAACTATACAACCATCTCTCTCTCTCTCTCTCTCTCTCTCTCTCTCTCTCTCTCACACACACACACACACACACACACACACACACACACGGTCTGTGATTATTGTTTCAGTTTCTGTAATTTCTTATGAGAAGTCATGGCAAGACCTAAAAATTTAGGAGACATGCTGCAGGATAGGGGGAAATGTTTGTCAGCTATTCACCCAGCAGGGGATTAATATCTAAAACATGTAAAGAACTGAAAAAAAAATCAAATGCTGAAAGAGAAAACAGTGCAGTAGATGTCAAATAGGCAGGTGGGTTGAATCTGTTCCTATTCGGAAAAAAAATACAAATGTCCAATAAATATATGAAAATGTGTTTAATATCTTTAGCCATCAGGAAAATGCAAATCAAAACTGCCTTGCGATTTTTCTCTCACATGGCTATGATGAAGAAAACCCCTAACTGCAAACATTGTAAGGTTTCAGGGTGGAATTAACCCTCATTCATTGTAGGTGAGAATACAGATTAGACCATTCACTGTTGAAATCAATGTGGAGTAGCCTGCAAAAACCAAAAATAGAACTAACATGAACCGGCTACACCAGTCTTGAGTATAAAAAAAAAAGAGCATTTATCACAACGCTATGTGCAATATCCACATTATGGACCAATATATCTCCTCAGGGATAGATGAACAGATGAAGAAAATGTGAGATTTACACACACACACACACACACACACACACACACACACACACGGGGGAGAGAGAGAGAGAGAGAGAGAGAGAGAGAGAGAGAGAGAGAGAGAGAGAGAGAGAGAGGGGGGGGTAGTGGTGCAGATGGACAGACATTGAAGTTTTCAGTTTTAAAGAAGAATAAAGGGTCTGGAGAGATGGTTCAGTGGTTAAGAGCACTGGCTGCTTTTCTAGAAAATCTAGATTCAATTCTCAGCGTTTGCATGACAATTTACAACTGTAGGTAGTTTTGGTTCCAAGAGATCCACGTTCTTGCCTGATCTCTGTGAGCACTTGACGGATTCACAGACATACATGCAGGCAAAACAATTGAAAATTGGAAAATATCTACCTGAAGACCTAGTTATACCACTCCTCAGCATATACCCAAAAGATGCCCCACTATGCCACAAGGGTATGCTGTGACTTCACTTTCATTAAATTCTAAAAAGTCTTTAATTTCTTTCTTTATTTCTTCCATGACCAAGTTATCATTGAGTAGATAGTTGTTCAGCTTCCACATGTATGTGGGCTTTCTGTTGTTTTTGTTGCTATTGAAGACCAGACTTAGTCCGTGGTGGCCCAATAGAATACATGGGATTAATTCAACGTCCCTGTATTTGCTGAGGCTTGTTTTGTGTTCGAGTATATGGCTGAGTTTTGAGAAGGTACTATGAGGTGCTAAGAAGGTATATTCTTTTGCTTTATGGTGAAATTTTCTGTAGATATCTGTTCAATCCATTTGGTTCATAACTTCTTTTAGTTTCACTGTGTTTCTGTTTCCATGATCTGTCCATTGCTGAGAGTGGGGTGTTGAAGTCTCCTACTATTATTGTATGGGGTTCAATGTGTGCTTTGAGCTTCAGTAACGTTTCTTGTACAAATGTGGGTTCCCTTGCATTTGGGGCATAGAGGTTCAGAATTAAGAGTTCATCTTGGTGGATTTTTCCTTTGGTAAGTATGCAGTGTCCTTCTCCATCTTTTTTGATAACTTTTGGTTGAAAGTATATTTTGTTGGATACTAGAATGGCTTGTTTCTTTGAGTCATTTGCCTGGAAAAGTTTGTTTCCAGCCTTTTAATTTGAGGTAGTTTTTGTTTTTGTCACTGAGGTATCTTTCCTGTATGCAACAAAATGCTGGATCTTGTTTATGTATCCAGTCTGTTAGCCTATGTCTTTGTATTGGGAAATTGAGTCCATTGATGTTAAGAGATATTAGGGACCAATGATTGTTGGTTCCTGTTATTTTTGTTGTTTGATGTGAAATTATGTTTATGTGTTTATCTTCTTTAGAGTTTGTTGTGAAAAGATTAATTTCTTGCTTTTTCTTTGGTATAGAACTTTTTCTTTGTGTAGAACTTTTCCTTCTATTATCCTCTGTAGGGCTGGATTAGTGAAAAGATATTGTTTAAATTTGGTTTTGTCTTGTAATACCTTGGTTTCTCCATCTACGGTAATCGAGAGTTTTGCTGGATATAATAGCCTGGGCTGGCTTTTTTGTCCTCTTAGGTTCTGTATGATACCTGTACCGAATCTTCTGGCTTTTATAGTCTCTGCTGAAGAAGTCTGGTGTGATTCTGATACGTCTTCCTTTATATGTTACCCCCTTATTTATATGACCTTTCCCCCTTATTGCTTTGTTGTTGTTGTTCTGTGAATTTGGTGTTTTAATTATTATGTGACAGGAGGAATTTCCTTTCTGGTCCCATGTGATTGGCGTTCTGTAGGCTTCGTGTATGTTTATGGGCATCTCTTTCTTTAGGTTCGGAAGTTTTCTTCTATAATTTTGTTGAAGATGTTTGCTGGCCCTTTGAGTTGGGAAACTTCACTCTCTTCTACACCTATTATTCTCAGGTTCGGTCTTTTCATTGTGTCCTGGATTTTCTGAGTGTTTTGAGATAAGAGCTTTTTGTGTTTTGTATTTTCCTTGACTATTGTGTTGATGACTTCTATGGTATCTTCTATCACTGAGATTTTCTCTTACATCTCTTGTATTATGTTGGTGATGCTTGCATCTATAACTCTTGTTCTCTTTCCTAGGTTTTCCATCTCTAGGGCTGACTCCCTTTGTGTTTTCTTTAATGAGTCTATTTCAATTTTTAGATCCTGGATGGTTTTGTTCAATTACTTCACCTGTTTGATTGTGTTCTCCTGTATTTCTTTAAGGGAGTTATTTATGTCGTCCTTAAAGTCTTCTATCATCTTCATGAAATGAGAGTTTAGATCTAAATCTTGTTTTATAGGTGTGTTGGGGTATCCGGGACTTGCTGTGGTGGAAGAACTGGGTTCTGATGTTGCCAAGTCAATTTGGTTTCTATTGCTTATGTTTTTATGCTTGCTTCTCACCATCTGGTTATCTCTGGTGTTATCTAGCCTCTCTGTCTCTGACTGGAGCCTGTCCTTCCTGTGATCCTGTGATCCTATGATCCTGTGATCCTGTGATCCTGTGATCCTATGATCCTTTGATCCTGTGATCCTGTGATCCTGTGATCCTGGATGTGTCAGAATACCCTAAGGAGTAGAGCTGCATCTGGGGTGTGAGCTGTGTGGGCTCGGGTCCAGAGCCTGGGCTCTGCTCCCGGCTCAGGTGGGAACTGGAAAGCATGCAGGTCTCTGGCTGGGCCTAGGTTTTATTTTTAAACCAAGTTCATGATTATGGTTCATATTAAAACCTATTGCTATGTTCTATATGGATATGAACATAAAACAACTTCAGTCATGTGTAGGAGGCATCCTCTTATGCACATTAGAGTTTAACATCAATTTCATCTCCAAGTGCAAATGAATAACACTGAAAACTTGATTACTTTCATTTTATTTCACGCTTGCTCTGCAATTGCTATTTTACAGCATCCGGTGCTCCGATACGAGGTTGGGATGGTGAGTCCTAGCCCAGTCCTAAGCATATTGAAAGTTTAGAGATGAAGCCCTTTGCTAGGAATGTGGAATTATAAGTAACACTGTCCCTCCCTCTCCCCACCTTCCTCAACTGAGCACTGAACCTAGGACCCCTCTAATGTTAGGCAAGCACTCTAGTGACAAGGTACATCCCCTGCTGCTTCTTACTTTTTGCTTTGGTTCAGGACCTCTCTAAACTGCACAGATTGGCCTTGAACTGGTCGCAGCTGAACTTGAACTCACACTATAGTCCCAGCTGGCCTTGAACTCATGATTCTCTCATCTCAGCTCCTCAAGTAGCCAGGATTACAGGCCTGCAACATCAAACCAGGCAATGCTTGCTAAATTTAGGTTGCTTACCCTTTACCCTAAAGGCAGCCTGATGAAGGCCTTTGCTTTAGAAGGTTTTTGTTTGAAACTTACCCACTGACCACTTGGATGTTAATTTCTCCAGGTTTCTGTTGGTGCTATACCTTTTTTTGTCTCCTAGAAAATGGGAATCATAAATATATCCCACCCTTACAGAGCAGCACAGTTTTATGGAACAGTGTGAGTAGTGAATCTAGCCCAGGTTTCGTTATCTGGGAAGGAACCTAATGGAAAACCACTTTTTGGGTACAAGGTTGCTGGCTGAGCAATAAAGGATGGTTTTAAGTCTGTCAAAGCTTCCGTAGTTCCCTTTCCAAGGTGGGTGAGCATCTAGTGAGAGGAATCTGAGAGCCTTAGTACTCAGGTGTGGTCTCTGCTGACAAATATTAGCTTCAGTTATAGTCTCCCTCCTGTGAGGTAGAAGGCAGTTTTTTTCCTCTGATGTATCTCCATTTTAGTGTCCTCCGGCTGACCTGCATTTTCTATACCTTCTTTCCCCTATCCTCACAACTGGCTGTATATCAAGGGTTACTTGAACCTGGAAGTTCAAGACTAGCCTGGGCACTACAGTAAGACCTAGAACTTCCCTCCCTACCCCCGTCACACACACACACACACACACACACACACACACACACACACACACACAAGAACACTCACAAACAAAGAACCCAGGAAAATAAAAACATTATTACACTGTATGAACATGATTTGAACAAGTAGCCTGTGATTGGCTGAGACTCACTTCTTTGGCCCAAGTGTATATTGTCAAATGAGATTGTGATTTGCCTACACATGTAACTAGGATGTCATTTGCTATGTACAAAGGCTGTTTGGGGACAAATTTATTGTTCAAATACAGAGGCTTCTTTATTCAAAATTTACTTTCATTCAACACACTCCTGTGATCATTTTATTGAATTCTCACATGGTTCCCTTGATGAGATTATTCATATTTTTCAGGTAAGGAAGCCAAGACAGGAGATAACGTGAGCTGCCAAGGGCAGCAGCGTTCTCTGCACTGTGAGGAGTGGGTCATACCTTAACTGCAGTGTCAATAAAGACATGCCTTGGCTAGCATAGGTTTGTGGTATTGAAACATAGAATTCATATCTATCCATCTCTCCCTGAGGTTCTCCTCTGACAGCATACCATTCAAAATTATTCCTCTTATGCTTAAGCCTGTTATAAACTGAATGATGTGTCTCCTAAAATTTACATGGTGAAGCTTTAATCCCAAATGTGGCTGGATTTGAAGACAGGCCCTATAAGAAGTAATTAAGATGGAAACAAGTGATCCATGTAGAATTCTGATCCAGAAGGAGTGTCTTTCTGAGAAGAGACTCAAAACAAGACCCCCACATCTCCCTCTCTCCCCACACTGTATAAAGAACAGTGGCAATCATATGTGGTGAAGGAAATGGCCCCTCACCGCAAACTAAATCCTGTTTATGAACTTTAATAGGAAAACTTGTTTGTTGCTTGTTACGGTATATGGCAGGCTAGACAGGTAACCACAGGGATGCATACATTGGCATTCTATTGTATACTCACTGGTCATACTGATAAGGAAAAATCATGTCTGAAGGAAAAAGGGAGTTTTGGCTATTAGTCATTTGATGTGGACCACCACATTAATTATATATGTTCACGTTAAGAAGTTATCACCCACTTAAAATGCTCTTAACATTCTAGTTGACTTCAAGATGTTCAAATGATAAGGTAGAATGTCCTTGTTAAATAGCCCATAAGAGAAATTTGTAACATGACATTTATTGGACCAAGGGGATGGCTCAGTGGATAAAGGTGCTGGTTCCTAACACTGATGAACTGAATTTAGTTTCCAAGAGCCACATGGTGTAAAGAGAGAACAGTCTCCTATAAGTTGTCCTCTGACTTCCATATGTACATACACGCATGCACACACACGCACACACAACTAACTCACTAACTAACTAACTAACTAACTAACTAAAATAATGTTTAAAAAGAGCATGCAGGCTCTGTGTGGTGGCACAAACCTTCAATCCCAACATTTAGGGAGGCAAAGACAGTCGAATCTCTGTGAGTTTGAGGTCAACCTAGTCTGTATAGAACATTCCAGATCAGCCAGGGCTACACAGTGTACCCTGTCTCAAAAACAAACAAACAAACAAACAAACAAATAAACAAACACCAAACCACCAAACAAAAAAAACCAAAACCTCCAAAACCCAAAACCAAAAAACCAAAAATCACAACCCCCAGTCATGCATTAGGTGATAAATGCATGTGTGTTATATTTATATAATGGGTGTTTATATATACGTATAAAACATGCACACTTGTAGTAGTAATTTATGTGGGGGGGGGTTGCATCCCATTCTAGCCCATATGACTCCCAAATAAATAGGATAGATTCTATAAGATCTATTAATTAAGCTTTATAGCACAATAACTGAGCAGTTATTAATCTATTCTATATTCCAAGCTAGTCTAGCTACCTCCCAGCCAAAAATCCTTAAGATACATGCATTTTAGTATTGGACTGGTTCTTTCTGCTCCAGGTGTGTTCCCAAGGTGTCCCCTTGATCCTCTCCTCCTCCCCTGGCTAGGATCAGAAGTTCAGCCTGATTTTCTCTTCTCGGCCATTGGCTGATCATCTTTTATTGACAAATCAGAGAAGAAATGGGGAGCAAGGTTTACACAACACGGAGAAAGGAAATACTTGGAATAAGCATCACAATGCCATGTCTGAATTTCAGCCAGATATAGGGGCAAAGAGATCAGCATTTAAATAATACAAGAATAATCTTTACACAGAGCACAATAACATTATGCCTACACACACTAGAGAAAGAAAAGAAAGAAAGAAAGAGAGAGAGAGAGAGAGAGAGAGAGAGAGAACTAGAATTTTACACAAATAGTCCTGTGATAATGTGATCTTTGTGGAGATGTTCTGGGTAATCTTCTTGATTTTGCTTACATACATTTTTTATGTTTTATTATTGAAATATATAAAAGAATAAAAGTTACCACATAACCAGAAGATTGTTAGAGATGAGTGGTATGTTTCTCTTCTCTTTAGGGAGGTAAAGGGTTTAGGTAAATGGTTACATAAATTCAATAGATTGAAAGTGTGATTTTCCCCCCAGAAAATCTCTGGCAATAGTCTGAAAAAGCATTGAAAAACAACAACCAGAATTCCCATGAACTATGTTCAGGTAAATACACTATTTGGAGTTGTAAAAGCTTCACATAGGCTCCTTTAGGTGGGCTAGTGAGGTGGCTGCACTCTTCTCTTCAGACAGCTGTGCTGTAGGGAATGATGAGTATGAGACACTGACAGAAAGACCTGGGCTCAACTCAGTCCTCAGGATCTGTGGAGGTTTTGTCTTTTACTGTAATGTTAAGAGCTGGCCTCCAAGATTTGGAATTTGCAAGTAGCCTGAGGAACCTTGCCCCCAGTTAATTTTGATTGGTAAATAAAAATGCCAGCAGCCAATAGCTGAGGAGAAGAGACATACGCCCAGTTTAGGTTTCCCAGGCTTGAGACCTCCAAGGAAGGGGAAAAAAAACGAAGTGGCCTTGGAAGGGTAAGAATGTGCAGGGGGAGAGAGAGAAAGAAGCCACCATGGGATGGGTGAAGCCACCACAGGAGGGAGAAGGAGAGCTGCCATGTTAAAGGGTCAAGATAACATAGCCCAGAGGGCTGCTCAGTTGGGTCAAGAGCAGCCAAGGTGGAACATAGCAATTAGTAAATAGTAACTCGGAATTATCGGTAGGAAAGTGGAGTCTAACAGTGTGGAGGTTCGGCAGGTGCCCAGCTGTTGTGCTGCATAAGGCAAATTAAAATATAAAGGCTGTGTGTGTGTGTGTCTTTTATTTGGGAAGATAAATGGTCTAAGGTGGAAAGGAAACCCAGAGACAGAACTTTTTAAGTTTTATTACAACACAGATCTGCCATTGAAAAAGTCGCTTCAATGTTCAAACCTTTAGTGTCTTCATTAGTAAAACTGGGATAACAGTTCCGTGTCATTGACATAGTTTTCATGTGCATTGATCAAGCTAAAATAATACATGCAAAGCTCTGTGACCTGGTGTGAATTATTCTGAAAGTGACTATTATAAAGTTATAAAAAAAATATAAAAATGCAAGATTTGTTGCCCTGAGAGTATCCTAATTCTGCTGGGGCACCTCTCTTCATGTAGCTGACATTTCTGTTATACTCAATGAGTGGCCACTGCTCTGTACACATTGGATTTCTGGCAGACTATAAAATCTAGGGTTCAGGCACACTGTCAATCAATAGCCACGCAAACAGAACATAAAATTGCAAGTTCTAACTTTCATTTGTTCAGTATTGATCATTTAGAAATCTATTTAGTATTTCCAGTGCTCCAAGTTTTATTGTTATAGCACAATTGAAACACAGTATCTGCCCACTGGGGCTTATGATCCAATGGAAGGAGGGCTGGCTAATAACGTAGTAGAACCCGAGTGTCACAGGTCAGAGATTAATAGAGTAGAACACCGTACGTAATGAGAGCTGAGAAGAAACCTAAAGCTGAGTCAGGGCAGAGTGCTTTAGGTCACGTGTGTGAGCAACACGATCTGAGATTTACGTGAAAATGTACAGATATTTTGAAATGCTCTTGGGAAGGAAACAGGATTAGGAAGATACTGGACTGTAAAAGAGACAAGGTTTGGCCTTGTTGACCCACTGGGTTGGACCTTCAGAGATGTCTTGAGTTGGGCAGATGGGCTTGCATGTTAGATTCTTACAATGACTAGAAACTGAGTGTAAGCTGTCCCCTAGGAACTGGGCTGTGACCTTGAAGAGGCTTCTCAGGGCAAGTCCTAGAATAAATGACAACAATGAACTTCCTGTCCCTAGCACTGTGTCAGATAGGAAGCTGTTGGGAGAAGCCAAGATTGCTTGTTCCTGTAGAAAGCTCAAGGGACTAGAATATACTTGAAGGGCAAGAGGGGAAATACTATTTTCAGAATGAGACTTTTACCTTCATTTAGAAGTTTCTCATATGATGATGTATGTGAAACTTTGTGTGGTCATCTTTTGCTCTCTCAATTATATTCATGATGGCTAGGCACATAAGTAACAATGGGAATATCCTTTCTGCCATGTGATTATAAACTTTTCTTTTAGAAGTAGATGTTAACACCTTTCACGGGATGTATTACACCACTAACTATTCAATTAATCACTGCTGAGTTGGCTGATACTGGTTCATAAAAGTCTAGAGACGTCACCCTGCAAAATAAATGCACATGCCAATGGTAAATAAGTTGTGGGAGATGTGTCCATTGTTTTGAGGAACCACATTCACATATCCACACTCAAGTACACACTCACCTGCACAGGCACTCACAACATACTCACACATACACACACTGACTCACACACACACTCACATATATACACACACACTCATACACATACTCACATACATACACACACACACTCACACACATACATACACATGCACACACATTGAGCTCACAATGAGGAACTCATTGTTATCTTTCACATATCATTGTATTAGTTTATTAACACCCTTTCTTATTTTTAGAACTTGCACGTTGCTTCATGATGTCATCATGTCCTGAGGCTTCCAAAGTACCTTATATCTGTACACATCCAAACAAGTCTTCTTGGAAGTTATGATATACATTTATGCAAAGACTGAGGTTTGGCAGAACAGATCTCCAATAGTCATCTTGCTGTCAATCAAGGGAAGAGGTGCAGCATGTGACCAAGGCCTGTTATGCCTCCCTCCACTTTAGGACAGAAGAGACAAAGCATGCAGACCTGTGGGCAAGCTAGAGCATGTTGGTGTATCAGAGGGAGGAGAGGGTACTACATGTGGGAACACTGGATTCTTTGTGATTGCCTATCCTTTGCAGCGCTTTGAGTCTCCTGGAATCCTTCAGAGACTTCTGATCCAGGAACACTCCAGAATGATGAGTTTGTTAAACCCTCAGGGGATCCACATGTTTGGAGATAAAGCCCTTCTTGAAATGTTCTGCCCTTGTGCTGCAAACTGAAGACATGCTTAATTCTAGAAACTCAAAGTGAGTTTGTGGCCACCAGCATGTGCCTGCCAGTGGAGCAGAGCTGGGGACACAGACACTTTAGCCCTGGTTTGACACAGGCCCACTCATGCTGTGGGGTCGAATTTTTTAAAGTTTCTTTTTATTTGAATAACATCCGTATTTCAGGACTCTCTTTTGTGAAAATAACTATTCGATGAAATAAATACTTAAAATACACGAGAAGGCAATGGATGTGTCACTGTTTATTATTATCACTGCAACACTTGGTTTGCCACACCCTGGTTCTTCACATTCACACTGAATGCCTCTTTGTCCTCATTTGGATGCTCTGTTTAAATCTCTGTTAGTAAACACACAGTGTGGGGCAGTGTGGGGAAAATTAGAGGCTGCAGCTGTGGAGTCCCAGTGGGTTTCCACGCTGTGGCAGGTCCCACATGTGGGAGGAAGGTCTAAGGTTCCAGAGGCTGGGGGCTTTGGCTGCAGCAGGCCCCAATAACACGAGGAAGTCCTTGGTTCCAAAAGGGTTTATTGTCATGGCGGATGGTGGATGGATTTGGATGTACGCCCTGTAAAACTCAGGGCAGTCCCAAGTTATATAGGGAGGGAGAAAGGGGGAGGATCTGGGGAGGATCGGGGGTGGGGGGTGGGGGGAGGCATGCTTAATTTGCTCTGCCCTCTGGCCTTCATTAGTATGTAAATCCCTAGTCCCTGAGGCCTCTAGCCACACCCTCTACCTGTGCACTTTAGGAGGGGCTGTAATGGCCGGCCTACGTGACTGAGTTTTATGGAGACTAGACTGTTTTTCAGGACCCTGGGTGCCGGTTCTCACGCAGAGTCTCGGGTTCTAGGCAACTGCCCAGCCATAACCCAGAATACCCTTACACAGTCCCACAAGGCAGAGGACTGTGCCAGGAAACTTGGTAATGGGTTCAGAGACCACAAGCACCCAAGCACCCATCTGAGGACCGTAGGCATCTATCTCTGCTACCTAAAGATTCCTGGATGGAACACTTGGACACACTCCCCACAAAGAGATGTGACAAACCAATGGTCACATAGCCCAGGACAGAGTTCTCCATCTTAACAAAATATCTAGATGAGCCCTGAGGGTTCAGCCAATAAGCTTTCCTTCCCAGACATTCCTTTCTGTAAAAGGTATTTAATCTCTGGTCCACTCTGAGGAGGTAGTATGTACCTACTTCCCACAATGAACAGTCAATAAATGGTATGGAGACATGGACTATTTCTTTGATCAGAAACCAGCTTGGGGAACATTGAGAAAGCCTTCCTCTACAGAGCCAAGCTACCAAAGTCTCCCACAGAAGGTTTTCAGACTTCCTGCTGCTGAGCTAAGCTGGAGTTTCCCATCCCCTGCCTCAGCCTGCCAGGCTCAACATCCTCAGTCCCAGGGCTCCCTCTGTCTCCAACTCCCAACAACTTCCAGCAGTTTCTGGATGTCCAGGAGTTTGGGAACCCTCAGCCCTGGGCTACTCCTGGAAGGCTCTTTGCCCCCACCCCCCTATTCCAGGCTCTACTTGGTTGGTTTTCAGCCCCACCAGGAGTTAGGGAACCTCAGTATAAGCCTCAGCCTGTGGGGTTTCTCATCTGGCTGATGGCCCCAGCCCAGGCTGCATTCTCCCACCCCCATGGCACAAGTCCAGTAGGTAGGGTAAATGCAGTCTGGTATCTCCAATTCTCCTGCCCAAGCAGCTTTCCCACACCCCAGAAGAAACAAGGAATGCGGGACCACAACACAGCATCAGAGAAAGTTTTCTAACTAGCTACACCACCCCTGCTCACCTTAATCCCCGATCTTAAGTCCCAGAAATGAACTCACACAACTATGGTCACTTGATCTTTGACAAAGGAGCTAAAACCATTCAGTGGAAAAAAGACAGCCTTTTAAACTGGAGGTCAGCATGTAGAAGAATGCAAATTGATCCATACTTATCTCCTTGTACAACTCTCAAGTCCAAGTGGATCAAGGACCTTCACATAAAACCAGACACACTGAAACTAATAGAAGAGAAAGTGGGGAAGAGCCTTGAATACATGGGCACAGGGGAAATTTTCCTGAACAGAACACCAATGGCTTATGCTCTAAGATCAATAATCAACAAATGGGATCTTATATAATTGCAAAGCTTCTGTAAGGCAAAGGACACTGTCACTAGGACAAAATGGCAACCCACAGATTGGAAAAAGATGTTTAGCCACCCTACATCTGATAAAGGGCTAATATCCAATATATACAAAGAACCCAAGAAGTTAGACTCCAGAGAACCAAATAACCCTATTAAAATGGGGTACAGAGCTAGACAAAGAATTCTCAACTGAGGAAACCTGAATGGCTGAGAAGCACCTAAAGGAATATTCAACATCATTAGTCATCAGGGAAATTCAAATCAAAACAATCCTGAGATTCCACCTCACGCCAATTAGAATGGCTAGATCAAACATTCAGGTGACAGCACATGCTGGTGAAGGTGTGGAGAAAGAGGAACACTCCTTCATTGTTGGTGGGATTGCAAACTGGCACAATAACTCTGAAAATCAGTCTGGTGGTTCCTCAGAAAATTGGACACAGCATTATCCAAGGACCCAGCTATACCATTCCTGGGCATATACCCCAAAATGCTCCAACATATAACAAGGACATATGCTCCACTATGTTCCTAGCAGCCTTATTTATAATAGCCAGAAGCTGGAAAGAACCCAGATGTCCTTCAACAGAAGAATGGATACAGAAAATGTGGTACATTTACACAATGGAGTACTACTCAGCTATTAAAAACAATGAATTCATGAAATTCTTAGGCAAATGGATGGAACTAGGAAATATCCCTGACAGAGGAGGCTGGCGGTGGGGAGGGGGAAGAGACTGAAGGCTCCTAGGTGTGAGGAATCGGGAGTTTCTGGATTCTTTATCAGGTGTTTTGAGGGCTGTCGGACAAACGGAGGTCTGTCTCTGTCACTGTGTTGAGGAGCGGGCAAGGGCGAGTGGATCGGCTGCCACCAGGGCTTGGAGAATAAGAAAGCTAGCCTGAATATTGGGGGAAAAACAGAGAAGAGAAACAAAGATAGAAGACAAGGTTTTCCAGTTTGCATAATATTTCCCTCGTGGATACATTTTATAGCATTATTATGTGACATGAGAAGTTATTTTTCTTTCTTTGAAATAACATGGATTTTATACTACAGAATCAAGAGAATTGGCTTTATAGGAAATTTTGATATATAAAAATTGGTACAGGTTTTTATAGATAATCATGACAACATCATATATGAATGGGCATGTAACAGAGGAATTAGACAGTGGAATAAAAATTCTTGATTTTGTATCACCAGAGGAATATCCGAAACACCGAGAGATGGCTGTTGACTGCCCTGGAGATTTGGGCACCAGAATGATGCCAGTGCGAAGAAGTGCACAGTTAGAGCGTATTCCACAACTACAGGAGGATATGAGACGTAGGCGTGAAGAAGGGAAAAAGCAAGAACTCAACCTAAATTCTTCCATGAGACTTAAGAAACTAGCCCAAATTCCTCCAAAGACTGGAATAGACAACCCCATATTTGACACAGAAGAAGTAATTGTTTTAGAAAGTCCTCACTATGAAGTGTAAATATTAGAAGTTGAAGACTTGTTCTCTTCAGTTAAACACATCCAGCACCCTTCAGTTGGTTCTCAGAGCCAGGAAGATATCGCACTCTTTTACAGCTTGTATGAAACAGAGATTTTCAGAATGCATTCAAGATACGCAGTGCTGTCACAGTGCCCATGAACAAGGCTAGCCCTCCGTTCCCTCTTTTCTCCACTGTACAAGACCTTGTACAAGAGGTACGAACTGTCTTAGAGCCAGTCCATCAGAAGGAAGGACAGGAATTAACTGCTTTGTTGAAATGTTCCACATATTCAGGGACTTCTGGCCCATGATAAGGTTGCTGAGCAGGAAATGCAGCTAGAGCCCATTACAGACAGAGAGTCTATGAAAGTGTCGGGCATTATGAGGGAGAAACTGTAAAAATAGTTCATATAGAAAAGGCTAAGGATATTCCATTGGGTGCCACAGTTCATAATGAGATGGGTTGTGTCATCATAAGCCAGATAGTGAAAGGAGTCGCTGCAGAGAAGAGTGGGCTCCTGCACGGAGGAGACGAAGTTCTAGAGATCAACAGCATCGAAATCCGGGGGGAAGATGTCAATGAGATTTTGGACTTATTGTCTGATATGCATGGAACTTTGACATTTGTTCTGATTCCTAGTCAACAGATCAAGCCCCCTCCTGCCAAAGAAACTGTGATCCATGTAAAAGCTCATTTTGACTAGGACCCCTCAGATGACCCTTATGTTCTGTGTCAAGAGTTAGGGCTGTCTTTTCAAAAAGGTGATATACTTCATGTGATCAGTCAAGAAGATCCAAATTGGTGGCAGGCCTATAGAGAGGGAGACGGAGACAATCAGCCTCTAGTGGGACTTGTTCCAGGCTCATTAACAAACCGGATACTGGAGCTCAGTGGGAGCCATCCACCTGGCTAAAGAGAAGGAAATGGCTAGTCTGTGTCATCATGATACAGAAACTTTATGATGCAAACCGCCAACAGGAAGATGGCCTTACTGCTGAGAGTTAAGCTCTTAATCTAGTGAGAAAGGTCCATTAGGCAATTGGTACACAACACTTCCTCCATGTTGCTTTAGGGGTCCTTGACTTGTTTGGAGATTTAAAATGGAAACTTTCTTCACAGCATTTCTTATTTATCCTGGTAAAACCTTTTGTTTTCACCTTCTGACTCTTGGCCTTTGGGTCAGATGTCTATAAAAAAAAATGTATGTATATACATAAGAGTCCATTGTCTCACATAGTTATGTATATTAATATTATTTAACATTTAACTTAAATGACTTTATGGGATTATTGAGAGAAGGGGCTGTGCTTCTGTGCACTGAGAATAACAGTATTTTCTTAAGCAACTGACTTAGTCAAAAGAAATATTTCTCTTAAAAAAGAAAAGGAAAAAAAAGGTGCCACTTTAGTTTGGAGCAACTTTTTAAGTTTAAATTTATTGGTTGCATCTTTCCATTCTGAAAAATATTCCATTAAAAGTACCAGTTTTGCTGGGCATTGACGTGCACGCCTTTAGTCCCAGCACTCAAGAGACAGGGGCAAGTGGATCTCTGAGTTCAAGACCAGCCTGGTCTACAGAGTGAGTTCTAGGCTAGTCAAGTCTGCATAAAGAAACCTTGTCTCAAAAAAAATCGAAAATAAAAAAAAAATAGTCCGGCCCTTCAGCTTGGACTCTGTGGATGAGAATTCAGCTTCCAGTGTAGTTACAAGTATACAGAAGATAGAATTTTCTGAATTACTTTATTAAATTGTGGTGATTTGATAGCCTTGACTCCTTGCTCTGATAAAGAGTTCATATAAACTATGTTGACCATTAAAATTTTTCTTCATGATGCAACTATTTTTATGTCAGTGAAAGGAAGTAACGTATTTGACAGTTTTTACATTTTCATATCTGAGCACAGAATTATATCTATGACTGTGCTATATATGTAGGTATCAAACTGGAAATTGTACTGTATACTGATATTTAATCAATTAATAAATAGCTGTGTTCTGCATTGGAATAAAATTTTATACATACATACACACTGAAGAAATACTGACAACTGATTTTGAGATCAGAAGGAAGGAAGTCATTGAGCATTTTAGAAAAGGACATCAGAGCAGTGTTTTATTAAGTGTGTACAGACAAGTTTTGTCCTAACAGTCTTCCTTGTGACCGAAATACAGCAGCTTGCTAAATCTTAAATGTTCATGCTAATGGAATTTTTGTACTGTCTCTTTAGCTATAGCTTTAAATTTCACAGTCTACAAATCCACACAGAAAGTTAGTTAACTTGTAGTCTTCTCAAGCCTTTAAGGAAAATGTTCTGTGTGACAACCAACCTCAAATGTGAATGTCTTGATTTTATGTAACTACAGAATTTCATGTTCCCAAAGTAAACACTGGAATGACACTGACTTGTCACTTAGCACGAGCAGTTGGTGTTGATGTCGTATCAGTGCTGTTTGTGTGTCCGATTTCTCTTCTGGATAGTCTTATTGGAACAAATGTAGAGTGTTTGTGATGTCTTTTATGTTCAGTTTTGCATGGCTTTTGTAGTTGGCTGGCAAGTGTGTCTATTAGAAATCCTTAAAAATAATTTTCCTTAGGAATAAAAGCACATTCTTGGGTTGAGGGAAGGAATGCTATAGTCTCAAGTCTGAACTTGAGTTTACAGCAGGAAAAATGCAAGGTTTGAACCCTTGTCAGCATTGAAGGTCAATTCACCTAGCACTTAAAAGATTAAATCTTTTCAGTTTTTCACTGTTTTTTTTTTTTTTTCTCCTCAGGAATGAAAGGTAGTCTATGGTCAGTAGAGCTTTGTGATCTGCGTGCTGACTGAAAATACTGACTGGTGAGACTTGGTACATACCTGTAACCCTATAGCAAGACCTAGAGTTTAAGCCTGGTCTGAGTTACATGAGACTGTCTCAATAAATAAATAAATATGTTTTTTTGAAGAGAAAGAAAGAAGCAAGGATGGAAGGATGAATATTGGATTTGAGTCAAGTTTTAAGTTAGTGTCAAGGCCACTTGGTGACAGTGGGGCTATGTGCTATCAAGACTTCCACACATGACATTTACAGTAGAGCCTATACCCAGGCACATGTCATGCCACCATGTAGTTTAGACTGAGATTCTCAAGGTCAGTGAGATCCTATAATTTTCTCTACTTGTAAGTAATGATAGGATAGAGTACATCCTGAGCTTTTGTAAATCCTAATGGTTATGAATGTACTAATGCTCAACATAGTCCCTAAACAGTGGAAAGTTAAGCTATGCTAAACAAACAAACAAAAAGCCAACAACAACCTTGTTTTACATGTGATTGTAGAGCCATTAGGGCCAATTCAATTTCCTATTTCTCTCTGGTTTTGATTGGAAACTGCCGTGCCAGGGAAGTCTTAGCTACTTACAAAAATGATGTTGTGATTGGCTGGGAACACAGCTCAGTTGGTAGAGTGTCACCTAGCATGCACAGACCCTGGCTGTGCAGAAAGCCAGTATGGATGTTGATGGGTGGAATCCCAGCATTTAGAAAGTGGAAGCAGAAGGATCTGCAGCTCAGGGTTACCATCAGCTACATGAGATCCTGTTTCAGAAACAGAGCAGGTGATACCGGTTAATGACATGTCCTCTGGAAATCCGAGCAAGGAAGTACCTTCATTTCTTAGATTTTCATACTTCAGAATAAATAGGATGTTAGTCTTTAGACTGGCCCAGATTAGCTTTGTATGAAAATCTAGTGTATGGATTGCTTTCCTTCTCTCATGGCCTAAGGAGTAAATACTGACAAGGAATGATTTGAATGTAATTTTTCCAATGTGTGGAAAATATAAACCAGGGATTTATCCTTAATGAAGGCAGCCGCTCTGACATTTGTGGTTGATCTCCCTTTGTACTGTTTTGTTTCTGCATTTGTTATTTTGAGATGTCATACTGCACAATGTATTATAAAAATAAAAAGTAAACCTATATTTCAAAAAAAAAAGAAAAAAGGAATATATCATCCCAAGTGAGGTAGCCCAGTCTCAAAAGAACACACATGGTATGCACTCAAAGTGGATATTAGCCTAAAAAGTTGGAATACTCAAGATATAGTTCACAGAACACATGAAGAAGGAAGACCAAAGTGTGATTGCATCAGTCCTTCTTAGAAGGCGGAACAAAATACTCAAGGGAGGAAATATGGAGACAAAGTGTGGAGCAGAGACAGAAGAAAAAGCCATCCAGCGATTGCTCCACCTGGGGATCCATCCTACATACAGATACCAAACCCAGACACTATTGTGGATGCCAAGAAGTGCTTGCTGACAGAAGCCTGATATAGCTGTCTCCTGAGAGGCTCTGCCAGAACCTGGAAAATACAGAGGCGATGTTTGCAGCCAACCAGTGTACTGAGCACGAGCCCCCAATGGAGGAGTTAGAGAAAAGACTGGAGGAGCTGAAGGGGTTTGTAACTCATAGGAGGAACAACAATATCAACCAACCAGACCCCTCAGAGCTCCCAGGAACTAAACCACCAACCAAAGAGTACACACGGAGAGACCCATGGCTTCAGCCACGTATGTAGCAGAGATGGCCTTGTCGGGCATCATTATGAAGAGAAGCCCTTGGTCCTGGGAAGGCTTGATGCTCCAGTGTCGGGGAATGCCAGGGCAGGGTGATGGGAGTGGGTGGGCAAGTAGGGGAGCACCCACTTACAAATAGGGGAGGGAGGAAGAGATAGGGGGTTTCTGGAGGGGAAACCAGGAAAGGGGATAACATTTGAAATGTAAATAAAGAAAATATCCAATTATAAAAAAGAACTTCAACTAGTGTCAAACATGCAATCAATGATGATGTTGTCACAGGAAAGAGTTCTTATAAGTTTTCTTTCTTTTTTTTTTTCTTTTTCTGCTGATTTAATTGTAAATGTACAAAGGTCACTCTCCCTACAAACACTAAATTTCAATATGAAGGCCAATAGAGAAGTACATAGAAACTGCCAGAACACTTCAGGGAGGTGAAAACAATTTGTGCCATTATCCTCTGTGTCAGTATCCTCTGCGTTCTGGAGCTCTGCTGTGGCAGCAATGTTACTCTAGTCACTTCCTGCCTTTGACCAGGAAATTGCTTTAGGGTCAAGGTTAGACCCAAATTCTCTCTTAGTCTAATGTTTTATGTTTATTGAAATAAGTACACTTAAAATTACCATGGCATTTGGGTCATTATTGAATTAAATTAACTTAATGATATTCTTAAACCTACTTAAAATGTATATCAAAAATATTCCCTTCTTATTACCATTCCTTTATTTTAAATAGGTGGTAAGTATAAAACATTCTCTGTACATACAAGTAGATTTTTAAAAAGAAATATTAAAAATAGATTCAAGTTTCCAGGACTAAATATGCACATATGGTTATTTACTTAGTTATCATAAAGTAAGGCAAAGCCATATGGACTCTTGTCAACTTGAAAATAGTCGCAGGTTTTGTTTTTAATATTAATTTTTAAAATATATTTTTATTAATTCTTGAGAATTCCATACAATGTACTTTGAATATATCCATCCCTTACTCTCCCTTTGCCAGTCCCAGACCCACCCCTACCTCCCCACACATCCCAACTTCATGTCTTCTTTAAAAAAAAACAAAAACAAAAACAAAAAACAATTGTAATCTTAAGTTTTTCTATAAAGGAATGGCAGAAGTATAGTCACAAAGCCCCTTAGTCACTTATATCTAGAAAGCTCTTTTTTTCTAAAGTTTTATTAAGAAGTGAAACTTCCCCTGGACGAGCTCAGAAAGTTTGTGAAAACTCAGAGTTGCTCAGGAAAGCTTTCACTCGTGCCTCACAGTTACACATTTTCTGTAGTTAATCTTTGATTTTCACCGCAAGAAAAGGACCTTAATTATTTACCCTTAAGGTACTCTGGGTGGTTCCAGAAGCATCTCTTTGCAACATGGCACACTGTTCCATTCTCTGAAGGAGTTAATGTGGCATTGTCAAATTATTTTGAATTATCAGAAAAACCCCTTCCTCTTTAAGAGAGCAAATACTTTTGTGCTGACTCACATAGTGACTAATGGTTGTGAGTGTCCTTACATACATTTATGCTTGTGGCATTTCTGAGTGCAGGTAAAGTATCCTTCCCATTAATAGAGAGCTGTGTGCTCCCTTGTCTGCCTGACAAGGGAGAACACAGGAAGACTTACTGATCTTTTAATTTACTTAAAATAAATGAAAATGGGCTGAGGAATTGAAGCAACGAGGAACTTGGATTCCATGGAGGCAGCAGAAGCCTTCCCATGACGTTACCATGAGCAACCCATAACAGAATTGAATATGTCAGTCTTAAACGACAGTACACACACTCAACTGAAAGTTTTGAGTAAAATTTCTAGTCAAGCACTTACAAAAACTTCTGCCAGCAAAATCAAGCATACAAGGAAGCTTTTGTTCATCTTCAGTTATTAATGTACAGTTTCCCCACCCCCATAGTGAATCACTGAGGCCCAAAAGGTGGTTTTCTTCTTTCAATGGTGCAGTTCAGGAAGGTACGTAATTTACTGAAAAGTCCGATTATTGCATTACTTTTCCCATTGACTGAAGTCTTGTTTTCCTTGAGGTCTTTCAAACATTGGAGAACTCTTGACCAGTGGTCTGTAGAGGGATGGGGTGGAAGGGATTACAAAACAGTCATACAAGACACAGTTATACTTAAAACAACACAAAATCATTGCACCAAATATATACCTGGATTCTACCCTCTTGCAAGTTGTCTTTGAATATAATTGTTGTAAAATATCTTTCATTTAGGTCTATTTGAGGATTTCCATGTGTTTGTTTTAGAAAGGTACAGATTTTTTTTTCCTTAGAAAATTTATTCTAGAAATCTCAGGTGAGAAATAAGCACAATTCTCCTGCTCCTCCTGTCTCTAGAAATTAGAAACTCACAGGAGGGTAGAGGCAGAGCCTAGGGCCAAGACAGTGATGGAATGAGTTGATTTAGACACACTTGTTCAAATTGAAGGCAGGCTGTCAAGTCTGTGAGGCCAGTCTTAGGAATAATGTTTTCTTGTTCATGAAGAGCCTGCTCAGAAGATTACTGTGTTTGGTACCACAAGATAGTCTTTCAGATATTCTCAGCGATCCATGGGCTGGTGGGGGAGGGGCGCACGAGGATGCCACAGTGGCTCCTGACCTAGTTCGCTTACTTTAATTCCCCCACCAAGCCCAAGTCACAGCCAAGTACCCCAAAGCCATAGCTCTCTGCCTTACTCATTCCTGCCGATGCCTGGTTCTTACAGAGGCCGCAGAGCCCTCGTGGCCGCGGGCCTTCAGCTTCAGCTGCACTTTGGTACAATGCTACATAAAGAAACCGACCATCGGACTCAGCACAGGGACCTCATTGGAGGAGTTAGGGGAAGGACTGAGGAAGCTGAAGGGGCCTTATCTGACATTAATGGGAAGGGAGGCCCTTGGTCCGTCCTTCCTTCCTTCCTTCTTTCCTTCCTTCCTTCCTTCCTTCCTTCCTTCCTTCCTTCCTTCCTTCCTTCCTTCCTTCCACCTCTCCCTCCCTCCCTCCCTCCCTCCCTCCCTCCCTCCCTCCCTCCCTCCCTCCCTCCCT
>NW_021620769.1:2742067-2767813 GCF_004785775.1 Grammomys surdaster | reverse complement strand
CCTCCCTCCCTCCCTCCCTCCCTCCCTCCCTCCCTCCCTCCCTCCCTTCCTTCCTTCCTTCCGTTTTTCTTCTTTTTGGTTTTTCCAGACAGGGTTTCTCTGTGTAGCCCTGACTGTCCTTGGACTCATTCTTAAGACCAGGCTGGCCTTGCATTCACAGACAGTTCCTGCCTCTGCCTTCTAAGTACTGGAATTAAAGGCAATGTGCCACCATTACTGGGCCTGTCACTTTCTTTTTAAGATGAAAAATCTCCCACTTTTCTTTTTTCCTTTATGATAGGATCTTTCTACACAGACTGGCTGTCCTGGAATTCACCAGACTAGCCTAGCCTTAAGCTTGCAAAGATTCACCTGTCATTGTACTGGGATTAAAGGTGTGTGACACTATACCTGATTTATTCCCCACCTTTAAGGTTGGTAATAAATTCTCTTTAAACAGACAATGACCCTGGGACAATATCCTTCTAGATTAACAAATGTCCCTGCAATCTTCCCTGTGTGTACCAACTTGGCACCTGCATAAGGAAGTAGGAGCAGGAGCCCAGACTTGCTGCAGGGTGCACAGATTTGCTGCAGGGTGCAAGGAGCTCACTTGGGAATGAACACTAATGAAGCTCACTGATAACATCTAACAGGCATGTATACACCTTGTAGGCTCCCACTACATAGCCCAGGCTATCTACCCTCCAGCCCAAAATCTTCCTTCCTCCAATCCACAGCCTCCTATGTGCTGGGGAAAGAAGGGCAACTTTCACAAGGTTTTAAAGCTAAGGGGTGGGGTGTAAGTTTGGAAGCTGGTTGTCTCCACCGCTGGAGCATCAAACTCTAACTGCTGTTGGGTCTCCTACGTGTGTCACTTTGCAGGTTGGGAACTAATAAGTAACCAGGAGAGACTCTCTTTCAGCTACAAGAAATTCTCACATTAAACAAAAGTAAAATCAGGCTTATAAAAGTAGCTTTGGTGAGCACAGGTACTTTTCTACCCCATGATTCCAAAAGACACTACTTATCCATTTCTGTTTCCCACATGCAAAAGACAATACAGACATCAACACCAACCTGCTCAATAGAACTCAAAGGCACACCGTTGTCACCACCCTCAGGAGGCTGTATGTCAACTGAACTTTTCTAGAAATAAAAGACAAAAAACTATCACCACCACTTTTTAAGTTAAAGATACCCTGAAAATAACAATGTCTCAAATAAAACATTTTTTCTAAAGTCCTTTAGTTTCGGTTGAACGTTGTGTAGTTTAATTATATTGGGAAGTCCCTGCTTCATAGATACATATGAACACTGATTTAAATATGTTTTGTATTTGTTGCCACAAAGTAGCCTAGACTATTTTAGAACCTTCTCTGTAGACCAGTCTGGCTTCAAATTTATAGAGATTCATCTGCCTTTGCCTCTCAAGTGTTGGGATTAAAGGCATGCACCACGATGTCCAGCTCATTGATTTAAATTTATATCTGCGTTTCTAAATAGTATTTAGATCAACAGGGGTCATATTATCCCATAGATTGACTTTTCCATATTCTCTGCTCTAACAAATACTAAAAATGGAAATAAAAATTAAAAATTAAGTATAATTCCTGAGTCATGTTGACCAGATCCAAATTCTTTTGTATACAAAGAGAGCCTATTCTATGAGTTTTTCCAACTGGAAATTTCAGGGTTTGAATATCAGCTAAGAAAGAATTTAATTTTTACATGTCTTCTCAGAAAGTGACTTTTCTACAATGTATAGACTTCAGACAAAAGACTCATCTCATACCCAGGATATCTCATACCACAGGTAAGCACCCATAAATTAATATACAACTTAATTATTAATAGATAATGAAATGAGTAACCTTGAATGACAAAGTATTACTAAGGAAGACACATTTATATTAAATAATAAGAATCAGTGACATAATTAGCTGATTGTGGGAATTGCTGGTAGGAAGTACATAAAAACGCAAGCTAAGAAACTGTAGAATTCCTGTCATTTTTACTATGAAAGCCCTGCTACTGGAGTGTGGCCGCCACACTAACTGTATAAAATAATACAGGTAGACAATGGTTATGGTGGAGCAATCAGAGAGAGAGAATAAAAATAGAAGATGCTATGTGCCCAGCTGTTAACCTTATGTGACTTGGTGCTCAGGATATAGGACCTAGCATTACAGATCCAGTGACACCATCAAGAATGCATACATAAGTTTTGGGTCTTAAATGTCTTGGGTAGATGTTCATGTGCTTTAGAAAGCTGCGTAGTATGTATTTCGAAAATTATAGAAATAACCCCTGAAAGTATAGTCCTGTAATATGTATTTTAAAATAGCTTTAACGATTAAAAACTCACATGGTAAAAAATCATGGATGAATTTTTAATAATTTATTTCAGAAACAGTGGGAATAGAAACAAAAAGAGGTGTGGCTTGAGAGACTGGTCTGTGGTTCAGATCAGTTACTGCTCTTGCAAAGGACCAAGGTTCAGTTCCCAGCACCCGTACTGGGCTGCTTACAACCAGTTCCAGGGGATCTGATGACTTCTGGTCTCTGGGGACAACTGCATAAACATGGTACACATAAACTCATGCACACGTGTACACACACACACACACACTCATGCAAACACACACACTCTCATGAAACACATGCACAAACTCATGCAAACCCATACATAACTCATGCAAGCACACACAAACTTATGCAAACACACATATAAATTCATGCAAACATACACACAAACTCACGCACACACAAGTGCACATACACACAATTAAAATACAAATCTTAAAAAGAAAACAAATAAAAGTTTTAAAAGTATCTAGGTATGACATATTGTCTTAAATATTTTATACATAGATTAAAGCAGAAATCCAACTGGCTCATCTCTAGTCATCAAAATATGCTAAACTCTAATAGGCAAGAATGTTGTGGAACTTTACACTGGAGGGATGGAGAATAAATATATATGCAAGAGTCACCTTAAATTTGGCAAATGCAAAAAGAGTTCAGTGGAGAATTCTGTGTCTTTATGTGTTCAGTTTAAAAGGGTGGAGTTTATCAGATTCTCTTTCTCTTTGTGTTCAATTATACGAAGAAGAATATGCCACTCAAACCTGTCCACACTGGTACTTGAAATGGAACACTAAACTCTTACCTTTGTCACTCGGCAGATGATGTAAGAGATGAGAAGAATAGTTCCGACGATCCCAGCCATCACTCCCAACACAATGAGTATCATCACTGTGGGAGACACAAAGCAAAGAAAACACAAATGAACTGAGTCGTTTGAAAAACCAAAGTTTATAGAAAATCCATTAATACTTCATAATTTTGTGCACGTTTAATCTTCAAAAATGTTGGATTTTGACATTAACCTTGTGTGAATCTGGAATTTTCTGTTTCTGAGTCACATGGTGAGTTAACATCTGACCAGGACCTCAGAGTTCTGATGCCAGAGTCCAGTGTTCTTTGCAGGCGTCATCACAGACAAGAGGTCGTGGGTATTCAACATTGGTGGGGAAACCCCACAAACTCTTAGATAGTTTGAACATTACTAGAGAAAACACTGTTTTAATGTATCAACGGGTATGAAATGGATCGTAGAATCACAGGCTTGGGAGAGAAGTCATGCAAACAGCTTACAAACGAGTAAATCAAGTCTAATGATGCTGAGCTACACAGCAACACTTGAAAGCACCGTCTTCTAAGCTTTTGATGTGTTACGGCACATTTTCTGTACACTCGCTCATATAATGATGAATACTTTTGCGAAGTTTGGGATATTGGGAATAAAGAGGTTTGGAATAAGTAAGTTGGAGAGACTTCACATTTTTACAGAGTTTTTAGAGTGTGCATCAACGAAGTAAACAGGCTGAGGGCTAAACACGCAAAGAAAATGGCACATTCATCTGGCAAATTTATGTCTGTAATACAGGTTACTGACTTTAAAAGCAAAAGTAGCTTTTAAAGGTGTAGTGTCCCTACCCACTTGTGTTATGCAGCCTTTCCCACCAATCAGATGTTTCTTGTGCGATTGTGGTGAAGTTCTACAATCCATCTTTACTCCTGCATGAAATGGGAACACTAGCCAAGTAGTATGGCCGAGTTGAAAGTTGCAGGGTAATGAAACAGCAGCGTCTAGGCCAGCAGCCACGACGCTAGCTATAACGGAGGGTTTAAAGACATGGCTGAAGGCGAGTCAGGGCAGAGACAGGCAAGGTCTCTCTGTAGTTCTGATATTATGCCAACTAATCAGTAGAAAAAAGGAAGACTCCATTTTTTGTTTATTTGTTTGCCTGCTTGTTTGTTTTTAATAAATGAAGAGACTCTTCTCAAATGTCTATAGTTGATTTTAAAAATTACAAAAATATAACTTAGAAAAAAGATCAAATTATGCATTCCTACGTACAAGGTTAAAAAAACCAGTTTTCCCTTCAAAATCAGGAATGTTTGCTTTTGTTGCTAATGTTAATGACATCTATCCTCTTTTTAACATGAACCTTTGTCAATTATTACATATTTGAAACTAAAACCCTACAACTTAAAAACAGAATGGTTGACATTTCATTAACACATACCAACATACCTGGTGCAGAAACAAAGTGTTCAATTGGTAACCTCATTCCTGAAAAATCAAGTTTTCAAAGTAAGTCAGAATAAGTAGGGTATGACTTTACAACAAAGCAAAGCAAAACAAAACAAAATAAAACAAAAACCATTTGGAAGTAGAGGGATTTTGTCTTTGCTTTTTGAGATTGTAATTTAATTATGTTTCTCCCTTCCATTTCCTCTCAAATTTCCCATGGACCCCTCCCTACTTCCCTTCAAATTTATGGCCTTGTTTTTAAAAATACTGTTCTTGTATGCACATATGTATATGTGCATACATACATATTCCTAAATATAACTTGTTCAGTCCATATGATGCTACCTGTATGTTTGTTTTCAGAGAATTATAGGCAATTGAGGACTGCTGGGAAGGGGGGGCGGGGAATGGCCTTCTCCAGGGAAGAACACGCCAACATGTCCAGTGCCAAAAGGATTTCTTTTTCTTGACCATTTTTTGGGACGTGAACAGCCCTTCATGTGTCGGTTTGGATGAGTGTTTGAATACTTGCTTCTTGGGGGTGGAACTCTTTGATGAGGATACAGGGAGGGCCAGCCAAGCTGGAGGGAGCTCAGTGCTGGCGACAGGCTTTGGTAGTCAAAGCCTTGCGTCATGTCCTAATGGCTCACTCTGCTTTGTATTTGTAGTTGCAGATGTGATATCTCCACGCCTCTCACCGTCTAGACTCTCCCCTGGAATAATTGTTTCATGAGACATGGTATCACACAGCCAAGAAATTGGATGCATTTTGTCACTCTCCAGGACTGAGAATTCTGGAAGGTGGTAAAATATATCCAAAAAATAAAGGCTCATCCAAGCTTGTATACTCATTCTTTTGTGCTGAGCATATAGGCCTTGGATTCAATCAGGGGATGCCTACCCTGTGAGTTCTTAAGCACATTACCCAATTTCTCTGTGCTCTACAGTTTTCTTTTTTTATTTTTTATTTTCAGAGAACATAAGAATTATAATTTATGTCTCTGAGTTGTTGTTAGACTCTGTTAACTAACACATGAAAATGAACAGTGCCCTGTCCGCTATGCAGCTGTCATTTATAGAGTACATGTCATGTAGCACTGTGGGTCCACATAGGATCTAACTGCGTCCCAGTTGGCATTATTATGTTGGCTTCGTGCTGAGGTTGAGACTGTTAATCAGAGCCATGAGTTCGATAATTGGTTCTACACATTTGGCCTAATTTTTCTCTCTTGGTTTTTGAAAGCCTTTGCTTCCATTCATCTCAGGAGACTCTTCTCAATTATCCCAACTCAATTAGGATCCTGAAGTCATGCTGAGTCTTTCTCGAGCTCTACTGTAAATGTGTAATGCCTTCCCTAAACTCCAACCACAGAAGACCACCAATCTTCTTACTTTGAATGCGGTTTTGTGAAATTGTGTTCTTTCTTCTAGAAAACTAGATGAGGGGGAAGGAGGGAAGGGAAGGAGAGAGATAGCACAAGCGAACATACCACAGGCCCACCCCTTATCTCAACACCCAATTTGGCTTACGGGCTATCATGTTGCAGGCACTGGGATCTGTCTGGCAGTGGACCAGCCCTCTTACCTACTTCTATTTAATCTGTGGAGAAACGCTGAGGGGCAGCATGACTGGCTTCCTTTTAATATTAATGGCACGGAGGTCCCTCAAGGCAATCCATCCATGTCTGTAGGGATGGGGTCTGCTCAGCTGAGCTGGAGTGGTTTTTCTCCAGACTCTTTACTGCCTTTTGGTTCATTCATGGATCTCTTTACTTTTCACCCTACTCCCCATTTTATGGTCATATTTATCATTTGGGCATGTCCCTAGGTTATTTGTTTTGTTTTGGTTTTGATTCACAGTAATTTCTTTGATTCACAGTGTTATTTCTGTGTACTATTCCAAGCCAGAAGACCCTGCACAGAAGGAACCTGCTTACTTAGCTTGCATTTCTCAGTGTTGGTCAGTTTCCCTACAGTCACTAGTCATCCCATCTGCATCCCAACACAGATGCTAGTGCAAGTAATAACAGTATAACAAACCTGGACCAGACGGTGAGATGTGGAGGTCTCCAGACATAACAGTCACTTCAGCAGGGGCCACGGGACGGGGTGTGACATTAATATCTGTGTAAAACAGAAGTTGAGAGATGGAGTGACTCCATCATCATGGAGTGACTAGGTGCATCAGAAAGAACTCAGCAGAAGCCAATTTCCTCCAAAACCTGTTGGCCCCAGCTTCAGAATGTCTACACAGCAGAGGCACAGGGTCAGACGGCAAGAATGTGGTTTAGTTTCCTTAGCTCTGAAATGGGCATATTTCTAGTGATACCTCACAGGGAAAAATTTGATTTTGTATTTCACTAGACTTACTACATGGAGGTTGAGGTGCAGAATCAATAACATCACAGATGCTCTAGAATTTGAGACATCATTACGAGTTGTGGACACTATAGGTGTCCACATAGTTCCTTCATAGTTCATGAGAGGAAAGGGATGGAGAAATGGAGGGATAGGCTACAGGGATAGGCAGGCACCACACAGTGTGAACTTACAGTCTCAGTGGATGAAAATCATTATCAACAGCATGCAGGAGGATGCCCAGTGAGTTGCGTGAGGGAACCCATCCTGTAGCCAAGAATGTTCTGGATAAGCAATCCTTACTGACAAGCCACCCCTCCTTACAGAGTTCTTATCACTGACTAACACTGCCTTTAGTGAAGACCTGCCAATTTAGATGGTTCTTGTGCACAAGCAGGCAGACAGGTTGGAAACAAACTGTAAGGAAAGGATATGGCTGTGCTCAGGTCAGGACAGGTGGAAAGAATAGGCTGAGCTCACAGAACATTCATGTGCTGTCGAATGTTCTTTTGTTGTCTTAAGCACTTAAAAATATAAAGGTCACTTTTAAATTGTAGGTTGTTCAAAACCCACAGGCCATGCATTCTCTGTATCCCGTATTTCTCTAATTAGCCTCTTTGGCCATAGAACTCAATTATCAGGGTGCTTAGATCCTCTGAGACAGTTCCGACATGCAATCAAGATATGACATGCCTGCACTAATGAGCCGTGAAGTTCCCGCTATGTTTTGAGATGGCTCTGCCTAGCTGTCTCCTGTATGAATACTTTACTGCCACAGGACTGAGGGCATCTATAGCTCATGAGACACCTGAAGGCACTTCAGTGCACATATAAGCCACTGGCCATTTCGTTCACATGCAACTTTATCTGTCTCATATATGGTCCATTAAGGCATAAAGATGATCAATGTAACAGTGTAAACTGGCTACATGGCTTTCCGTATGTAAGAGAGGGTGAGAGCAAACAAACGTGAAGACGCTATACTTCCAACGTATTTTATATTTATTTGTTTGTTTGTTTGTTTATTTATACATGTGTATATGGGGGGCATGCACTGTACCACAGTGTGTGTGGTGTCCAAAAAACACTATGTGGATTCTGGGGATTGAACTCAGGGTGTTGAGCTTGAGAACAAGCACCTGTACTTGAAAAGGATGAGGAGAGTTATCTTCATAAAAGACACATTCTGGAATGATGCTACATAAATATGGGGCATAGTAGCTCTAAAACCTCGAGCATGGGCTGGAAACAACAGGCAAAACCTGACATATATGCCGTCGGAAATTTTAATAGGTTTCCTCAATTGTGACCGGTTCAGAAAAAAATATGTAGTCCATCTGACTTGCAATCATGAATGACTACATTTATTTCTAATTTGCTCCTAAATAAATGAGCATATACTTTGTCATCATGTCTGCTCTTGTTTCCTTGCATAGTAGGAACACTGTTTCACTGCCTTACAGAAAGATTTTGAGATCTGCACCCATAAGGTGGTGCAGGGAGGAAGGCGAGGGTGAATTTGTACAACATTTCTTTTTCTAGTAAGCTACAAATCTCAGCATCACCATCCACTGACCTGGTGACTTCAGATAGATTGCTGTATTCGTCTTGTTTTGCATTTTTAATTTAACTTTTGTTGAGTATTGAATATAATTGTGATGTGACTGGCCCATCTAAGAGTTGCTCTTAGATTATAAAATATAATCCATGTTACAAAAGAGTAAAATATTAACCAGGTTGTCTTATGTGTTTAGAGGCAGCTTAAGAGCTGTACTCACAGGGCAGACACTCAACCTTCACTAAAGCCTTCAGCTAATGGAAAACAGAAAGCGGAACACATTCACAGAATAAGAGGAAAGAGGACCCAAGCTTGGGATACGGTTGGATGTGAGAAAGAAAACCGTCACAGCATATTCCTTGAGCTCATTGGCTGAGGTGGGACCACCTAAATGCAAATAACTCCAGCCAAGGGCGCTGTGACCAGTTTCCTCTGCGTCTTTCATCGCTGTATAATGAGTTTATGAATAGTGTATACATTGTATCAATGCTGACTATATTAAATGAGCATGTGCCATCAGTGTTTTAACAGAATCAGAAAACGGACCCTGAAATGTCCATGGAGTTAAGAGATTCAAACAGTCAAAACAGTGCTCAAGAATGCAGTCTGAAGATTCAAACCTCTTGAGTTTAAAACTTAAGACAAAAACAAACAAACGAACAAACAAAACAAAAGCAGAAAGGAGAAGAAAAACTGCAGAGTTCAGAGTGCTGTTGCCCTGGGGGACGGGCTTTAAAGATCAGTGGCATAGGCTTTAGAGTCCAGAAGGAAAAGCCATATTTTCAGTAACTTGGATATGTACACTGCAAAGGGTAAAGTACGTTTTCTTCATATCAGAAAGAAAATTAGTAGTTTCTGTGGTGCTGTGGGCATGGGAGGGGGAAGTGACTGATGACAAGCCTGATTGCTTTTTGAAATAATGAAATATTCTGAAGCCAGACCATAGAGGTAATACACAGCGCTATGGCACGAGGAAACTCTTAAGATGGAAAAATGGTGAATATTATCTCAGGTGCATTTCATGCTGATAAAGAAAATGAAGTGACTGTTTAGGGGGTAGGAGGGCTGGTAGGACATTGGTTAAGTGTAGGATACAGTATCGAAACTGTCTAGATTTGCATTCCAATGTCTCTGCTCACAGGCTTCAGGTAGGTTTCCAAACACTTCAAAGTCCCATTTTGTTTTCATTTGCAAATGGAATACTGACTGCATAGAACTTATAGAAAAAAACGAGTGGGGCTTGGGTTAGGATTCAGTAAAAGCTCCTTACAAAGTGTCGTTTTCTTGGAACAAATACACAACGTTTAAACATACATCATAACCCTGTTCAACAAAAACCAATAGAAGGCAGCTCTCTCTGGAGACAGTTTCTGTGAAGTAGGATGCTTGCCTTTGTAGCCGTGGATAGAGAGTGCCAAGGGGCTGGTAACAGCACTGAGCATGTGTGATTGCTACCTGCATGGAAATACTGACAAAGTGATGCTAAGGACAGGCTAGCGCTGCTCACTGAAGATTTCACTTTTCACTGGGACTGGAAGAAAGACAGCAAAACCACACACTACCAAGCACTAAATTATTCTTCCCTGACTCGAGTGGATTGTTTTCCTGAATTGTGTCAAGTTCAGTGCTTCAATTGGCAATGCCTTTAATCTACACACCTTAGAGGAAGTTCAGGCCAGCTGCTGAACTTAGCCTGCTCTAAAGCATCTCTGGACACGTCTGAGGAGGAGATAAGGGCTAGATCTCCTTTCTCAGAACTTTGAGGTGTGCATGGGGCAAGGAAACCAGGGGGGAAGCTAGGCCACACTTAGGGCAAAGGGCACTCGCGGTTTAGGCGTCAGTCACCACCTCATTATGGTACAGTAGAAGCCTTCAAGCAGAGGTGTGGCCTGAGGTTTTATTTACAGACACTTTTTTGATTCTTTTAGTTACAGAAGGTGTGAGGATGAATTCCTACCTCACAATAAGGGCAAGCCCACTGGAAAACTAAGAAGAGAAGCTGCCACCAAGCCCTGTCTGATGTGTCCACTGTGACTCATTGCTCCTTCTGCTGTGTCCTTCAGGAGTCAGCTTCACTAGGAGCCTCTAAGCTGACTTTGATGACCACAGCACAGTGACCAGTGTCGTGTGTCTTCCTCCACGCACTGCACACATCACTCGACATGGGCTTCCTAAAAAGCAGGGGCTGTATTTGTTCATTTTGATTTTTTAAACCTTTTAAATGTTTCTTTAGAGCACAATGAGTATCAGTCCATTCTCAGCAGAAAACTTTCTTTTTAGTAAAAATACACAGGGACGAAAGTTCAGGAGCCTATTCTCAGGGGGAACCATGGCAATGTCTGTTCAATTTTTTTAAAATGTCAGTTCATTGATCCCAGGAGACATTATATTAACATCTTACTAGGGATTCAGATGAAATACTAACAGCTACAAACCAATTATGTAAAACCACAGAATCTACCTGATTGTGCCGTTGATGTTGAATGCTGATTTGGGTAACTTCCACTTGAAGCCATCATGGGGGAAGGCACATGAAGAGAATCTGTAGAGAAAAGAGAGAAGTTAGTTAAAATGAGCCTCCCAACTGCCCACAGGGGACTGTCATCTCACTCCCAGCTATGATGTTATTTTTTAAAAAACATTTCTTTACTTTTATTTTATGGGTATGAGTGCTTGCACGTGTATATGAACCCCTTTATGTACCTGGTGCCGGTGGGAGCCAGATGTGGCATGAGATCCTGTAGAACTAGAGTTGTAGACAGCTGTGAACTGCTATGTGGGTGCTGGAAACAGAACCCAGCTCGTTCTCAAGGGCAACAAATACTCTTCACTATGAAAATGTGTAATGCAAAAACATAGGTCCTACCTGATCCTGACAACGATGGTGAATGCTCTTCTTGGTAGTGCTGAGTTGAGGATATACGGAGGGCTGTTGTAAGAAAATGGCCTGTAAAGAAAAAGCAGGAAGGTTATTCTAAGTGTGCTTCTCGCACCTACAGAATGGCATAAGATGGTCAGCTATTTGTCTGTCAGAAGGGTACTTTGCAGAACACTCCTCAAAAACACAGGACTATCCTTAAACACAGGCAAAAGATCTGAACAGATACTTCCTGTAAACATAGAAGTCCCAGCTGTGTGTCCAGAGATGCTAGCCTCTGCCAGGGAATTGCTGTCTTGCTCCAGTGGAATAGCTATTTTTAAAAGATTTATTTATTTTTGTTTTATGCATGTGAGTGTTTTCCTGCATATGTATATGTATACCTGGTGTGTGCCTGATGCCGGTGGAGTCCCTAAAGGCATCAGAACCCTCAAGACTAGAGCTACAGACCGTTGTGATCTGCCCTGTGGGTGCTGGGAACAGAACTCAGGTCCTCAGTAAGAGAACAAGGACTCTGAGTCATAAAGCTATCTTGCCAGCTTTTTGCTTTGAGACAGGTCATGCTAGGTAGACCAGACACACAGAGTTCCACTTGCCTCTGCCTCTGAGTGCTGGGCTTATTTGTAACATGATCTATTATATAATTTTCTTCATGATATATGCACTCAGACATATATATTAACCAATTCATCAAATGTCTTTTATTATTTTTAGTTGCTATACTTATCCTAACCACAGCCAATAATTTATTTCAATGATTCATTGGATGAGAAGGCATAGGAATTATACCCTTCTTATCGGATGATGATGATATGGCCATGCAGATGCAAACACTGCAGCCCTCCAAGCAATCCTATATAACCGTATTGGAGATATCGGATTCATTTTAGCTATAACGTGATTCTGTCTAAACACAAACTCCTAAGAAATCAGAGCATGTGCCCCAGCTGGAATAGGTATTCTTAAAAAAAATAAATAAAGTTCTGAGGATGTGGAATAAACGTAGCGATTATAAAGAGGTAGTAGGGACGTGAACTACGCCAGTCACTGTGTGGACATCATGGAGCCCCCAAACATTACACAAACATTCTATCGGTGGCTGTGTATTGAAAGGGAGTGAAATCAGCACACCAGAGATACCCGATATCCACACGTCCTGCTGATAGCACCTCTGGCCATGTGGATTGAAATACGGAGGCGATCTGGTACAATCCCCACATGATACAGAGACATCATGGAGTACTAATCAGCCATGTGCCCGGCTTTGTTTCTTCTGTCATGGCTAACATATTGAGCACCTATTTTATTGGTACTTATTTTATTGAGCACCTATTTTAATGGTACTTATGAAGATAAGTCATGCTTAATATGCAGTAACTCTTATACTTAATATACAATAAACAGATGTACCTTATATACGGTGCTGGGACGAGTACATTCCGTTGTGTTAATGCTTTGCTCAGCCCTTATGCGGATACTACAGGGTCAGTTGCAGCATTGCCTGCATTTTACAGATGATACGGCCAACGATTTGCCTCAGGTGTACCAGACCTGTAGAATTGAACTCACTTCTGCTGTTCCTTGTACCCCTGTTCTTAATGCTTACGCCATCCCCTCTGCCAGGGAGTCTGGGTCTCACCCCTGCATCCTACAGAAAGCTCAGCAGTTCTCTGCAGCTCACTCTGACTCAGGTCACAGCTGTGCCTATGGGTGAAATACACTTCGCCTGGGCGCGTGTGTTCCTAACACAGAATCACTCACTGTGTTTGACAGAACATTGCTTAAAATATCATCAGAAGGAGGCCAAAAATAAGGTTACTTTAAAATACATGGAATTTATTTTAATAAAATACTACTTTGGATTCAGCCCTAAATCACCTAAATCAATTGGAAAGGTTTTTGTTTGCTTAGGGTTTGGTGGTGTTGTTTTCTTAGTAACAATAGTAACACTTCCACAGAGAGGAACCTCTCCCAGTTTCACTGCTTCTCTCCTCTCAGCAGGAGAAACTGGTTATACTAGGTTTGAAAAAGAAAGGCCCTAAATGGACCCTAACCTACGCTTGCTAACCTTAGCTTAGAAATAAGTCTCTTCATAGCCCAAGCAAAGTAACATGTTTCTTAATATAAAGATCTTACTTATACTTGAAACAACTCTTTTAATGTTTTCTAGGCTTAGAATCAAAGGCATTTCTCAGACTGGGGAGCTGCTATTCAGGCACAGGTGGTGGGCTGCTGTGTGACACTCCTGTCCCCAGCTGAACCCTAACAAAATGCACCCATCAGACTGAAATTTAATACACCAGTCATTGGTTCAGTTAAGTAAGAAAACCAGGATTGAGGCAATTCATAGTTTAAATAAGCGCATAGACAATAAAATATCAAGTTGGAAATATTTACTCACCTGATGTTGTTCCTTCGACTGTGCTCTCATTCATACTGGGAGTGCCTGTTAGCCTTACCCCACCGCCTTGCCAGCTTGCTGGTATCTCTCAGGCCCACCTTTCCGGGGCCTCTATCCGTTGGTACACATTGGCTAGCATTAAATGATGTAACATTATTCAGCGTCTGTTAATAAAGATAACTAGAGGTCTGCATAACTGTGAGGACCAGAGTGTAATTAAAATTTATCTTTCAAAGAATTGCCTGCCGTGTTAAATTTACTTCATGTAAGTGAGAAGAGCCCTACAAGGTAGCAGCGGAGACCACTCTGGACACAGAAATAGACTGCCGAGCTCAGGGCAGGTGCTAGACTTGGAGAATAGGAATGTTTGTAATGTGGAGGTCCCTATGATCGGTTAAGAAAGTGGCTTCTTGTGTACCAGTTGAATGCATTGAGAACTTTACTCACCGTTTGCATACTCTGAGGTCTGCAAAGCTGTCAAGTTCGGGACAGCTCAAACAGTAATGAAAGAAACGTGAGTCGGGAGAGATCTTCCAGGAAAGTGGAATGCGAACCGAACTGTAGTGTCCATGTGGCTGCAAAAGCAGTTAGTGGGTTTCCTTTAAAATGCTCTGTTACTCAAGTGAGCGTGAGTCAATCCCCAAATAACAAAGCTAGAAAACAAAACCAGGCAAACCCCAGGCACTTTGTGAAGCAAACGAGGGGAAGGAGTGCCACACTAAGGGGAAGCAGGAAGCAGGACCACAGCAGACACAAACCCCAGGCGGGCACCGGCTTGGGCTCAGGACACAGGAGAGCAGCTTTGATTCGAAAATCTTTGGAAATCAGCCCTTATTAAGCTGCGGGGCGGGAACTGACCATCAGCTAATACAGAGTTGTGGTTCTTTCTGCAGTCCTTGATGCTGTCCCCCAGGTTAAAGAAGTGCAAAGAACTGGGGGTTTCTCAGGTTAGAAATTGGAGTGCGTGGAAATGGAGCCACGTGGCGACCTCTAGTGGCTGATATGCATAATAGACAAGAAATGTCACCGGCAGGGTGAAACATAAAAATGTTTTGTTTTTTTTTCAGGAGGGCCAAGGAAAAGGGGGCAGGCAAGTTGAGACAAGGGAGTCTGCACCGTTTCTCTGTGTTCCTATAACATGTCCAGCCCTCTTGGTCAGAATGTTCGAACTACTTCCTGGTTTGTTTTCTTCATCCAAATGCTTTTTTAAACTTAAGGAAACACAAGGTCATACACATATGACACTCAAAATGAGCCAGTTGCAGGGAGCGCAGATGACACTCTTTAGATGGTGAGAACCAAGAAATGAACAAGTGTGCAACACAGTCCTTGTTTATCTCCACAGGAAGCTGTGCTATTACTTTAAAGATAAATTGATTTGTCTTTGTTCAAAAGGAGGTGTATTTCAATTAAAAACAAGGATATTAAGTGGAAAAAAAAACCACTTTGTGGTTTTGACAGGGTAGTAAATGGAAAAACCGGATTAGTCTTTGCTTCTTTGTGGTTTTAACAGGCTGTAGCTCAGACAAGCTCAAAATTGCTATGTAGCTGACTTTGAAGGGATGATCTTTCTTCCTTCCTCTTCCAGTACCCAATCGTTGTGATTACCGGCTTGTGCTTCCCTGCGTGGCATAAAATATCTTTATCTCCTTCAATTTTGTTTTTGTTCGGTGCTGGGATAAACTCCGTCTGCAGCCTGCCTGCTAAGAAGGAGCCGTACTGGGGAGCTACAAGCAGGCTCCCTTTCTGCTTCTGCTTTTATTTTTTATTTATTTATTTTTTTGACATAAAGAGGATTGAGCAGGTGCTTCCGTAGAACCTTCACTCCTATGTTGTAGAGCAGTGGTTCCCAGCCTTCCTAACACCATGACCCTTTAACACAGTTCCTCAAGTTGTGATGACCCCCAACCACAAAATTATTTTATCTATACTTAACAACCATTATTTTGCTACTGTTATGAATTGTAATAATATCTATTATGCAGGATATCAGATATGCAACTGCTGTGGGGGTTGCCACATACAAATTGAGAACCATTGTTTTAATGCCTATGATATGGGAAGGTACTCTGAAGGCTGCCAAAAGAGAAACCCAACCACAAAACCCTCTAGGGCAATGGTGGTGCAAATCTTGGAGTAACCAACTAATGACTGATTTGACTTAAGGCCCATTCCATGGGGTGGAACTCATACCTGACATCAGAGTCTAGATAGCCCTGAGACCAGGATAAAACAAAATGCTACTTGCATGAAAAATTATAATAATAAAACGACTCTTAATAATATTCTGCTATACACATAGAGAGGTGCCTTATTGAGCCACTATCAGGGAGACTTCTTTTTGCAACAGATGGGAACAAATACAGAGACCTACAGTAAGACTACACACACACACACACACACACACACACACACACACAGAGAGAGAGAGAGAGAGAGAGAGAGAGAGAGAGAGAGAGAGAGAGAGAGAGAGAGAGAGAGATTTGGAACATAAGCTCTAAATGAGATAACTCTATCAAATTCTTCCCTGCAGAGCTCAGAGCCCTGCAGAGGAGGAGGCAGAGGGAGTGGGGGAGACAGATAATACGGAGGACACCAGGAGAACAAGACCCTGTAAATCATGTAAGCAAAGCTCACAGCAACCAAGGCAGCCAGCACAGGGCCTGCACAGATCTACACCGGGTCCCCTGAGTATATATTTTAGCTTTCAGCTTAGTATTTTCAAGAGACTCCAGATTGTGAACAAATGGGTCTCTGATTCTTGTGACTTCTCTTGGGCTGTTTTTTCCCTGTTGGTTTGTTTTGTCCAACTTCTATGATAGTTTCTGCTTTACCTTATATTTTATTTTGTTTAAAAAATTTAGATGTAGTGTTTTGTTTGTAGAAAAGTTTTGATTTTTTTTAAAGTATGAATGATCTTAAAAAAATCAAGTATGAATGATCTTGTAATCTACAGATTAAATTTTCTTTACCAAGATATATCTTAATTTCTGGGTTTCTTTTGTGTGAGTTTTGAGGCATTTTCCATTTTTATCTAAGTTGTCAGATTCATTTCATTTCTGTAAAATTCCTGGTGCACTGTGTTTTCCATTCCTGATGTTGATTATTGATATTTTCTCTTAAGTTTCTCTAGTAATTCTCAATAACTTTGAGGAATCAACACTGGGCTTCATTGTGCTTCTCTGCTGACTTGCCTTTCTCCATTTGAATTTCCTCATTTATCATTTTCCCTACATTCTTTACCTGTAATTTGATATTTCCTTTTCTTACAGAATGAAGAAATAAAACTTATTCATTGATTTACATACACCTTTCTTTTCAAATACAAATTTAAGTCCATATCTTCACTGAGTAATACATTATCTATGCCAACACATTTTATAGTATTATACTTTCATTATAACTCAATTCAATATATTAATCATTTTCATATTTCTTCCTTGACACATGGATTATTTAGCAGTACACTGTCAAACATTTGAGGTTTTTCTATTTATCTTGCTATTATCATTTCTAGTCATATTTCATGGTTGCCCATGAATGTGCTCTGTATTTTAATGAGTTTGAGTAGATCATGGTTGTTTGATATGCAACTTATACTTCAACATATGGTTTTAGTTAATAAGTATTCCATGTGCAGTTTAATAGGATTATGTTCTTTAATTTTTTGGTTCTAAAGTTTTATTTGCTACTAATGATTTTTGTATTTTTCTTTTGGTCTGCATAAACTCATATTGTGACAGGGCAAGGCAGTGCAGAGGTTCCACCATCTTGTATTCTTGGGAGGCTATTTCAGGTTTAACTAGAATTTAACTTGATCTCCTTGATGGAGAATCCTAGGGAAAATTAGCAAATTCTATTCTAAGGAACCCGAGGTCAAGATGCCCTAGCTAACTTAGCTTCTGTTAAACTCTCTGCTTCTTTAAACCTTTCCCTTCAGCTAACTGCTTATCTTAGCTTCTGTTAAACTGCTTCTCTGTACAAAACCTGCCCCTACAACTGCAGAACAAGATACTAGGATGTGGTTTTTTTCCTTGAAAAGCCATTTTCTCTAAATGCTTAGGGCTACATTTAGGCCCCAAATACCTCAGTGTGGTCACACTAAGCTGGAATAAATACTTTCAATTGACTATAAACTGTGTCTGAGTGGTCATCTCTGGTGAGATTCCTGTAACAGTGTATTCTAAACATAAAATCAGTTTTCTTTGGCTAGCCAAAGGATGTTTAGTATATTTGGCTGAAAAACATTTGAATAAATCCAGCAAATTCCTCAAATTGCTTTTCGCCTTATAAAGAAAAGAGACTGTTTTCACAGGCTATCATTTAAATCTCCATTTATAATCAGCAAAGATTTTACCAACTTCCGGGTAAGATGGTGGACTAAAAGTCACTTCAAGAGGAATGTTTGATTAGTTTGGAAAACAGTCCCTCCTTGTCCCTTACTAGGAAACAGTCATCCCCCTCTATGCTCTGTCTCCCTCTTGATCTTCCTGTTTCAATCCCTCACATCCGTCTATAACCATCTATTCTATTTCCCTTCTTTAATAAGATCTATCCGCCATCCCCTCAACCTCCACCCAACAAGTCCTTTGCTCTATACCTAACCTTTGTGTTTCTATGGATTACAGCTTGGTTATCTGTAGTGAGTTTAGCCTAATGTTGATTGTATTCTAATGTTAATTTGGGTCCACCCAAACTGTTTTCATGAGAGAGTCCACACATAAGACACAGAAGGGCCCTGCCCCCAGTTAATTCTGATTGGTAAATAAAGATGCCATCAACTACTAGCTGGGGAGAAGAGAGATAGGCAGGGTTTAGGTTTCCCAGGCTTGGTACCATGGCGAAGGAGCAGGAGGGAGAGAGTGTACAGGAGGGATACAAGAGCCACCATGGGATAGAGAAGCAAGGAGAGCACCCTGGGCTCTGGGCCAAAAGAACACGGCTCGGAGGGCTGACTAATTGCAGTTAAGAGCAACCAAGATAGAACATAGAAATTAATAAGTAGTAATTTTGAGTTATTGGTAGGAGGTAGATCCTAACAGCACAGAGGATAGGCAGTTTCCTAGTTATTGTGTTGCTCAAGACATTCAAATATAAAGGCTGTGTGTGTGTGTGTGTGTGTGTGTGTGTGTGTGTGTGTGTTTCATCTGGGAACATAGTCAAAGGGAAGGAACACTGTGCCAGGATTTAAATATTACTAACAATAGTTATCATTGACTTAACAGCTAATATCCACATACGACTGAATACATACCATATTTTTCTTTCTAGGTCTGAGATACTTCAAAGTAATACTTTATTGTATAAATATACCACATTTTTTATCCATTCTTCTTTTGAGGGATATCAAGTTTGTTTCCAATTTCCAGCTATTATGAATAGAGCAGCAATGAACTTGGTTGAGCAAGTTTATCTATGGTAGGATGAAGTGATCTTTGGGTATATGATGAAGAATGGTACCAATCAACCTTTAGGTAAATTGACTCTCATATTTCCAAGGAACAGCATAGTGATTTCTATAGTGTACACGTCTGCACTCCCACCTGCAATGGAAGAGAGTTCCCTCTATTGCACATCCCCATCAGCAAAATCTGTCACTTGTTTTGTTAATCTTAGTCATTCTGACACATTATACCAATAAGGTGAGATCTCAATGTATTTTCCTGATGACTAAGATAGTTGAACATTTCTTTAAGGGTTTCTCAGTCATTTGAGTTTTCTTTTTGAGAATTCTCTGTTTAGATAGATCTGTTGTTTTCTGGATATCCAGTTTTCCTGAGTTCTTTATTTTGGATATTAGCCCTCTACTAAATGTGTAATTGATTAAAATCTTTCCCCATTCTGTTGACTAGAAGCTTTTTAGTTTGATGAGGTCCTATTTATTAATAGTTGATGTTAGTGTCTGTGCTATTGGTGCTCTGTTCAGAAAGATATTTCCTGTGGCAATGAATTCAAGGCTATTCCCCACTTTCTCTTCTATTGGTGTATTTGGCTTTATGTTGAGGACTTTGTTCCAAACGGAGTTGAATTTTCTTCAGAGTGATAAGTATGGATCTATTTGGATTCTTGAACATATAGACATCTAATATAATCAGCTTCCTGTGTTGTAGATGCTGTCTTTTCTGTGTATTTCTGACTTCTTTATCACAAATCAAGTATTCATAGGTGTGTAGATTGAGTCTGGGTCTTCAATTGAATTCCACTGGTCAATATGTTTGTTTCTGTGCTAATACCATGCTGTTTTTATTACTATTGTTTTGTAATATATGTTCAAACCAGTGATAGCAATACTTACCTCAGTTCTTGTATTGTTCAGTGTTGTTTTATCTATCTGGTTATACTGTTTTTTTGTTGTTGTTATTGTTGTTCATTTGTGTGTTTTTTGTTTCCATATGAAATTGAGAATTATCCTTTCAACATCTGTGTTGTTAAAAATTGTGCTGGGATTTTAACAAAGACTCCATTGAAATTAGAGATTGCTTTTGGTGTGTTGGTCATTTTTTTTTTTACTATATTAATCCTATCAATTCATAAGCCTCTGAAATGGGGGCAGAGAGTGAGATGAGGCCACAGCAGAAGTTCTGCTATAGAGTTAGGGATGAAAATGGAGGATGAGTCTGGAAGAATGGAGGGAAAGGTCAAGATTCACAGTCAGCCTACCTGATTTCTTGGCTTAAGTGGCCTGTGGGTTCCTAGGTCAGGTAATGCAATGAATGAGTCCCGGGAGAGAATTTTGGATGGGAAGATCTGTGCGACCCAATGGGGGGCGGGGTGCCAAGGCAAGTGGTTTCTGTAGTGTTAGAGATGAAACTGGGGACTAGACTTAGGAGAGAGGCTGGCTAGATGAAGGTCTGCAGTGATCCTACTTGCTTGCCCGGTCAGTTTCCTGTTGGAGTTGGAGGTTGGGATAAAGTAATGACTGGGGAGAAGGGAGCTGGCGGGGAAGATCTATGGAATCCATTAGAGAAGGGGTCAGAGATGAAAGTGGGCCTCAGCTGGTGGTCTCCTGCAGAAATTAGGATAAGACCGGAGAGTGGAGGGAGAGGTAAAGATCTATCTCCTTTTTTTTTGTCCAGAGTTCCGACATTAAAAAGATTCTTAAAAAGATTTTGTTATAACATCCCAGTGAAGAATTTATACAGTTTCTGGATTTAAATGCTTTTTATTTTTCTTTAGTTTTTGAAGGACACTCTAATTTTGTACAGATTTGTGTTTATGATTTTCTTTTGTTACTTTAAAAGTGTAGTTTTTGGTGAAGTGAAAGACACATCTCTCACCTCAAAGGGAATAAGAGATAGCTTTTTTCAGAGTCAAATATGAGTGACTCTAGCCTGGGAATATATATATTAGTTTCCTACAAATACCATGTTCCAGTGTGGAAGCAATTTCATAAAATTTTTGTAGTAATCAAACAAAGAAAGTCAGAAATCATGGCGTTTATGAAATGTATTGGTGGAAACATGAGGTAGGCAGGTTTTAGCAAACTGGAAACCTGCTGTAGTCTTGTATTTGATTCTAAGCCTTCGGGCCAGTGGAAAGCTGGGTACTTGCTTGTACATTCTCAAAGAGCTTACCCAATAGTCACAAGGATGTCATATCACACACAGAGGTGGGCAATACACGGCCACTTTGAGAGATAAACAAAGTTTGGGGTAATTGGACCCCAGCCTGTAACATTCCAGCCTTGCAATCTTAATCAGTTTTGTAAAATGTTTGACACATTCACTTCTTTCTTAGGAAACTTCAGTTCATACCTTACTTTGTAACTTCTATAATTTCTGCTGACAAATTGATCCTTGGCCTTGCTGTTCCTCCGCCAAAGATACTGCATGTTTGTTTGTTTTTATTTCACTATATTTCCTATTTTAGGTGTACATTTGTGGGTCTGTGCTGGTTAGGATTTTGCCAACTTGACACACTTCATGGTCATCTGGGAAGAAGGAACTTCTATTAAGAATATGGTTCCATTGGATTGGCCTATAGTTAAGTTTGTGGGAGCATTCCCTTGATTAATGATTGATGTGGGAGGGTTCAGGCCACTTCAGGTGGTGTCACCGCTGGACAAGTAGTTCTAGGCTGTATGAAAGCAAGCGAGTGAACTATGGAGAGCGAAGCAGTGACAGATTTCCTCCGTAGCTCTGTAGCCTGGGGCTCTGCTGCTGCTTGAGTTCTATCCACAATAGACTATGATTGGGATAGGTCAGCCAAATGAACCCACTTACATCCTCTTAAGTTGCCTTTGGTCATAGTGTTAGAATAGCAGCAGGAAGCAAGCTATGCCAGGGCCTGAGTATACATGTAGGTGTCCTTGGAGGCCACAAGGGATAGAAACCTGTGGAACTAAATGTGGATGCTGCAAACCAAACCTGGATCTTCTACAAGAGAGAAAGTGCTCTTAACCATTAAGCAATTTCTCCATCTCCCATATTGCGATTTCAAGACTTTGTTTTTATGTTAGATTGTGATGTATCTGAAGGTAATTTCCTTGAAGATCTGTTAGCTTCATAAATATGTATGCTGATACTTTTAGCCATTCCAAAAAATTTGATTTTTTAAATATTTTCGAATATTACCTTTCTCCCTCTGGTATGTCAGTTATGAGCAGTAGTCTTTTAACCGTGGTGAGGTGGATTTTTCCACATGTCTTTCCTTGTTATTATATTTCATTTCTGTTAATGACCTCAGAAAGTAAGCATACTTTCTGTGACAAGACTGCTAGAAACCTATGGAATGAGTTGTTTGATTCTTATACTGGACTTTTAAACTCAGAAATTCACACACACACATACACACACATAACACACACAGAGTCTATGGTGTCAGTGTGAGATTCTTCCAGAAGATACTTATGGTCTCCATTTTTACAATTTTCCAATTTCAGAGGAGTAGTTTTATTATGTGTCAAAATTATCAATGGCAAATAGCTGACAGTCATTTGGAATGATAATATATTTTTTAAATTAGTCCAAAAGGATCAGACACATTTCATTAAATACTCAAACTATAGATACTAATGCTTTCTGATTTACCTTTCTTACTGTAGTTTGTGCGTGGTGGGTGGGCAAGGAGAGGGGGCAGAAACTGCTGGCTTACTATAGTAACAAATATAAACCCATCCTAAGGCCCTGAGATCCAAATGAACTCAAGAAAATGGATTTATTCTCTAAGTACAGCCTGTGACGTGTGTGTGTGTGTGTGTGTGTGTGTGTGTGTGTGCGTGTGCGTGTGCGTGTATTCATTATCTTGTTTTCTGTTGACTCTATCACTCTTGTCTCTGACAAGGACATTACATTAGTGAAAAGACATCGATTCCTACCAGGCTTACTTATTCTTGTGGGTTAATATTCATTCCTCATCATGATTTCATGTACTGTTACCACAGCATACGGTAGAGCTAACATCTGAACCCAGGAAGCCTGTTAGTTGGGCCATTACACCACATAAACAACAACCAAAAATTCTTTCAAATTCTCTGTAGCTGAAGGACAAGGACAAACTGATGAGAACTCGACCTTGGTTCATGAAAGCATAGAACAACGGCCTTTGTGTAGATGCCTTTCTTGGAGCCCAAGGCAACTGTGTATTATTCAGAGGAGTGAAAGTGACTTACTGTGACTGGAACAGATGATGATGTGGGCAGTGATGAGAGACATGGCTGAAGGCTGTGACCTGTGCCACTTTATGCCATTTTAGGATGTGGGTTCCAACTTACAGCAGTTAGTGAGCCACTAAAACTGTGGGGCAGGCTAGAGCCACACAAAAGGGAGAAGACATATTATTAGAGGTGACACTTGATGAGAAAAGTCTAAGAAGACCTTGGTGGGAACAGAGGCGAGAGTGGATTCATGTTTCAGTTGAAAGAGCCATTGTAGAGATGACTGCACTGCTCAAACAACTTTAGATTTCATATCAGATGACCTGGTGTTTGGTTGGATAACGGGGAGTGGGGGGAGAGTGTGGTTAAAGGTTAGACTCAATTTTTTCAGGTTGCATGATTGGCCTTGACTATAGAGTTAGGAATTTAGGAAGCAATCACACTTGTAGAGAAAGATCGTGAGTTTCCTTCAGACATGTTGAATTTGAAGTTTCTTTGAAGCACATTAGTGAAGGAGGAAGATGGATTACTGGATTGAGTACTTAGAAGACTAATCCAGACTTGGGTAGACATGTGAGCAATCACCCATCACCAGCATGTGGCATGAACAAGGGTGCCTGCTACTCCCATGAACAAGTTGTCTTCTCACTGATGAACAAGGCTTAGTAGATCCTATGTGTCACCATAGGAACTGAAGGCATGGGATGGCCTTGGCAACAGCAACAAAGAAGTCCTTGGTTTCTCTAGCTTCCAGCTGCAACCTTCTGAAAGATGTTTTGTAGCCAGCATCTATCTCCTATTTGGGAGAATTTTCCTCAGGCTTAGTGATGGATCCCAAGGAGTTATATACTTTATTATGTGACCAATACTACTAGGTTTGGCTGCTCAGAACATATGCAGGCATCCCGTACAACCCAAGTTTGTCTGTTTTTCTCTGAAGAAACAGAGGAGTGGAAGTCAAAAGCCACACTATAATGAAGATATTCTGTTGTGAAAAGCCCTGGTGCTGTTTGTATTTTGATTCAAATTCTGATTCCCCAAGAGGGGCTACCTGGACAGGAGTGAATCAGATGACTTCATGTGAACCTTCTCCCCATTTTAACTTGTCAAATAAAGACTAGCGCCTGTGATTGGGCGGTGGAAGGGAAGGTGGAGCTGAAAAGTTTTAGAAAGAGAGGCAGAGAGAGGAGGGGGAAATGATGAGGGAGAGGAGAGAGGAGGGCAGAAGAAGAGGAGGCAGAAGGAAAATGGAGTAGAAGCACGTGGCCTTGAGAAGCCTGAAGTTTCGAGGGACTTCATAGATGGGGAATATAGTAGTACAGTGGTAGATCTGCCCAATCTAGGCACACGGCTTGTATTCATATTAATGGAGTTGTGTTTTACTTGCACGGGCTTATTTGGATTGTTGATATATCACAACGAAGGTGTTCTCAGGTGCATGGTCACAACCTCCAGCAATAAGCCTGCAACCTCTGGCCTTCCTTCTGCCAGTGAGTAGCCTGGTGTCCTTAGAAGCTTCTGTGAAGTTTGTTTGGGATGCTCGATACCCAAAGTATCTTCATTAGGACAAGCTTGTGTCTATTTAGAGAATCATTAACAGTAAGTCTGGGGTCGACTGGCTTGGGACCAAGAAAATTGGCAGTGTCAGACTCTAGGACACATATGAAGACTGTAGAGATGGCACTGGCTGAAGCCACAGAAGATAATTTGGCTTCAAATGACAAAGGGAGCTTTTTGCATGGAGACGTTGAGCAAAATCCTAAATGCAAAATCCTCGGGCTTGTCACACATCCCAGAAAGCCAGCTGCAAGGCCGTGCTGTTTCTGTATGGCACGTTCCATTTCTTACTTATTTATTTTGTTTTTCTCCTATTGTTGAGTGTAGAAGGATTTCAATTACCTATCATTCTTAAAGATATATTAAGGGGTAACTTGTCCCTCTGTGGCTTGATGCAGTCTCAGTACAGAAATGTGTGGCTTAGTAAGGCCCCAGGGCTGGATTTTTTTCCCTCATAGAAAATGACAATTCAGAAAGCTGACGACCTGGATATTGTGAGCAAAGAAAAGAGGCCAAAGTGAGTTTCTGATTTTCTTTAGAAGACAAAGATGTCAGAATGAGAAATACTGAAAGAAGTCATTTTCAAATAACCTATTTACTTGTTACTAGTCTCATATCTCATTAGATAATATAGTTTAATAAAAGGAGTCCTATAACAATCATGAGGAATGCTACAGGTCTGAGGCTAGCCTGGGCTACAAGTAGGCGCCCCAAAATTAAACTATGCAAAGTTGTACATATACAAAGTTTCTAATGTACTGTTGATTCTTCTTCTTCTTCTTCTTCTTCTTCTTCTCCTTCTCCTTCTCCTTCTCCT